>NW_008794665.1:10998522-11017572 GCF_000699145.1 Aptenodytes forsteri | reverse complement strand
TCAGACTGACAGGCCTGTAGTTCCCCGGATTCTCCTTCTGGCCCTTCTTGTAGATGGGCGTCACATTGGCAAGCCTCCAGTCGTCCGGGACCTCCCCCGTTAACCAGGACTGCTGATAAATGATGGAGAGCAGCTTGGCGAGCACCTCCGCCAGCTCCCTCAGCACTCTCGGGTGGATCCCATCCGGCCCCATAGACTTGTGAGCATCCAGGTGGCGTAGCAGGTCATTGACTGCTTCCTCTTGGATTATGGGGGGTTCATCCTGCTCGCCATCCCTGTCTTCCAGCTCAGGGGGCTGAGTACCCTGAGGATAACTGGTCTGACTATTAAAGACTGAGGCAAAGAAGGCATTGAGTACCACAGCCTTTTCCTCATCCTCGGTGACATTGAGTAGGTGTTTTGAGTAATGTCCAAATCCATTTTCTGTCACCTTCAGCAGGGAAAGGACTTCTCCCCTCAATTTTGCTATAAAGGTGGCAATTCCATGACTCTAGTACTGGAGAATATTATCTTGATGCTCCTAGTTTTCTTTAGCAGCATTTATACCTGGCCCAAGTTAGACCATTCTGGGAGTTAATTCCTGACTTTGGGAATATTACTTACTTATCCTAATGAAGGGGATGCATTTTGCTTAGCTGGCACTGTTCATAGTACATGATGCCATTGACTGAAAGTGACTCTAAGCCACAGAGACAGGCTCATAAACAAGATATGGATGAGAAGACTGGCTGATGTCTTTTTTTTAATTCGCAGAGATATGGTGAAGCTAAGTAAATTAAATTATTCATTTATGCTAATTTCACATGCACACCAAATAATGCATGCCACTTTTGTACTTGATTGTAATATCTCTAATCTATGGAGGTTATAGTGTAGAATCAGCCGTACTGTGACTCGAGTCATTGGTGGAAACTCCATGGCTCTCAAAGGGAAAGGAATCTGCCTCACAGTAAGGCCACCTTTAGAAATGAAAGAGGGGGAAAAAAGGACAGGTGGGCACATCCATGACATAGTTAAAAATCTGTTTGAGTCAGGCAAACAATCCATAACCAGCTCACTTCAAGAGAACAGGGTAAAATAACCCATTTGATTTTATAGAGGAAAACCAATCTGAAAAAATTATTGACGTAGTTGGACTTAATTTAGGCCACACAAAGATCTGTCCTGCTGCATCAGTAAAAAAAAAGCATTGTTTTTTTTGCAATTCTTGCCTTATGTCAACACGTTAGGTGTAGAAGGTAAGAAAGAGTCTGCTCTTGCTTGGTGCAAATCTATTTATTTCAATGCAGTTACTCCACCATTATAGAAATGTATCTAATCCAAATAGCCTGCTTACCTGAATCTGATCTCCATCTGCATGATAATTAAAAGCCTCATGCAAGCCAAAGAGCTGCAACTGAATGAGGTTGTGAGCGTGGTAGGTGTGAGGAATGACTCATCTTGCTAACATGGTTTGTGGACAACATAAATATCCAGATTTCATCTTTGGAATTGCTTACCATGTTGGTAAAGGTTAGTTAAGTTCACTATCATCAATTTTATGAAATGTTTGATTGGAATGGTAATTTGTGCTTGTTAATTAGAAATCACATTGAAGCATGTTGTGACCTAGATATCAGGATAATTTGCATGCAGAGACCTCTGCATTCAGCAGTGCTGTAAACTTAATGATTTTAGAGGCAGCAATAATAAAATTATAGTTCTTTCTGTATGATATTTTCCCCCTTTTCATGTTTTCTCCTCTTCGGAAATATAATCAAAATTATTACTGATGCAGAACAGATCTGAAAATTACCAGCACAACTCTGTGACAATTACATTGCTAGACTGTTGCCAGCTTAATCCACATGTGAAAACTGCGTAGACTTGTGTTTATTAATAAAAATGACACCACATTTTGAGGACAGGAATCTCCCATCCACAACTTTTCCCTTCTTTTGTCATTAATATCCTAGGTCAAACAATATACATTCTGATGCAGTGGGACATAGTACCTTCTTGAATCATTGGCAAACATTTAGAGCAGAGACAATGAAAATTCTGTTTCGGCAAAATGAAGGTTCTTGTAATGGGAGCATTACAAATTGGTTTTTCTGTCTGTAAAATGTTCAGATGCTTCAACTTTCTCATCATGACACAGGCTGGTGAAGTGGAACTGATGTTAGTTAGCATGCAAATGCTGTTCTGAGCTACTTGCACACATCTCAAGGAGTTGCTTGTCTTTATCTGAGCAGAGCACTTGGAAAGGGTTCTCACCTGCTTCATGCTTCTGGGCTGAAGAGTAGCAAGTGGTTGATACTGAGAGAAGACGGATATACTGTTGTGTAGCCCAGGTTTCTGACTGACTGATAGATGGATCCTGGACACAATCCCATCACAGAAAGGTCCTCTGGGAAAGCAAAAACTGCGGTAATGGTGTCTGGCTGCCTACAGACCAATGCTAGACTTCTTTGTAAATCAGTGTGGCCAGGTCAACATTACAGAGGGAATTGTCAGAAATGCTGTATCCCTTTACAAAAAATGCATTCCTTTTGGGAAGGCCTGAGGAACGGAATTGAGTTCTCCTTCTCCTGCTGATGCTGCATTTGGAAAGGTGGGTGATGAAGTTTGAGCACAGAGAAGGCAAAGGGGGAAGTCCATCCTCTCAAGAAGCAAAGACCTTTTTTCCCAGCATCTGGTTTGCTTTGTTTCCCTTCTGAAATGGGAGGAAGAAATTGAGCTGATTTCAGTTTGAGCTGTGGCAGTAGTGGTGAAGAGCAGAGTGGGTGTTATATAGGATCACTAGAGTTGCTTTTCCAAGCAGACACTGGTTTCTTTGGTGTTAAAAGAAGCCAACCTCCTCCCAGCAGCCAGGCTCTACACTGTGCAGCTCTATGAAGATGGGGAAAGATGATTTGATGTGGTGTGGGATACCACATGTAACTGCCTCAAATGTTAGAGGCTCTGGATGTGTGGACTTGCAGCTATTAAAATTCTTCTGAGATTTGCAGGGAAAGTTTTGAGTGAAGAACCAAATTTCCATGTTCTTTACCTGAATCCTTAGTTTCAGTACCCATGCTATCATGTATTCCACCCTTCCATTTCTTCCCAATTAAAAAGTCTTTATTTCATATCCTGAAATAGACCCAAGAGTGTTTGCAAAAGGAGAACCACCATCTGGTAGGTGGGATTCAGAGAAAGTCTCTCATTAATTTTTCTGGAGTGGAAATAAAATTAAAAGTGCCCAAGGGCTTGATCCAACTGTTTTGTTACCTTTTGATGATCCTCTGAAGTCTTAAACTGAGCCCTTCTTACTGTCTTCAGCACCTGGTTATAAGTATTAAGCAGGCAAATCTGCTACCAATTCTTTTACTTTATTTCAGTAATCAATAAAGTAGTGCTGGTATACGGTTGGCATGTTTGGAAAACAAGGCCCATTTAGGAAGATTGTCATCTTGGGAATGTTTCTAAAACCCAACTTCAGGTTCATTAATGAATGGCTGCTGATTTTCAGCAGTGTGTCTGAGACCAGTATCTGTCTGATTCAGGACGGAGGCCATAACTAGAAGGAGGTCAGATTTTAGCTAATGTAAATGAACATAGCTTGAAGGATTTGACCGATTAATGCCGTGTAGGTACCTTAGGTCTCAAGGTAGGGATTTCACAACCTTGTGACAGTCACTACACTTCTCCTGAGGCCTGAATGGTGTAAGATCAGCTCTGCCACAATTTAATTTACATTTCTACTGGTAAGGCCTGAAGGGGGCCTTGTTCTCTGACTGCACAAGACTCCAACTTTTTCCTTTGTCCTTTTATTGAGAACTAAATAAAGCTGAGCGGAACTGCCGATTCATAAAAAGAACAGTTGTTTTTGGAAAATGTTAATATCTTGTGATAAAGCATCCATTGCCATTTTATGATACCTGACAGAAATTACCCAATTTCTTTGATTGCACACAATTAAATGGCATTATCAGCCCATTAGGTTAGATACATTTCACAGTAGGAAAATAGAAACTAATGTTTACTTATCGATGTTTAAATAAATTGTAATTATCATTCCATGACAGTCTTGCACTACTGTAATTAAGCTTTAAAATAAAGGGTAATTGGAATTAAGAGGGCTTATCTACATTTCATTTAGAAGTTATTGTTGAAGTCAGCTGTGGTGATGTGCAATAACTTTCAGAAAACAGCACTCACCTGTTTCTGCCATGGATTCCGTGCAACGATGCTGGCACTTTAGGAGAGAAATTTGTGTACAACTTATTGAGAGAGGAGAATCAAAGCCACGAGGAGCTGCATGTTTAGGGGAGCTTCCTCACACTGATTTTTTTTTCTTTTTCTTGGGATTGAGTGCCTTTTGAGATTGAACGCCTTTTGAGACTGAGCTGAGCTTCTTTGTTTTTCTCCTGCTCTTTGATTTCTGTTTCTTGCAAGAATAGGTTTTTCAGTTTTCTTTTTTCCACCCAGCGTGGCAAATTGAGTGGTATGGATTGATGGTTGTTTGATTCAGTAGGATCTGCATACAGACCTTTGATTTGCCAAGGAAACTCAGGGTGAGGGGGGGAAAAAGGGCCCAAGCCGACTGCTTGGGGACTACTCAGTTCTTAAATTTGATGCAGACAACAGGACTAGGACCTTCAGTGGGGTGAATGTATCTATTAAATAGATATGAGGAGGATGTGGGGAACACCATGGGGAGAGAAATCAGCTCTCTGCTCAGCAGGAGCAATAGGGAAAGGGTAATGCGTCAGCTGAGACAGCTCTTGGCACTCTCCCCTTAAGACAGGCACGTATGTCTAAGACTCAAAGGTTCCTTAAAGACTTCAGAGAAGGATGTTAAAGGGGCTTGAACCCTTCTGAAAATAGATGATCCAGAAAACACTCAGAACAAAATGCCTTCTGCTAGAGGTGTCAATAAGTGGTACATTCAGGTTCCCACCAGCAAAGGGATGTTCAAGCATGAGAAAAGTCATGACCTCTGGCTGCTTAGGTGAAAATGCTTCTTTTGAGACTGTGCCAGGTACTGGGGAAGAGTGTGATCAAATCTACTGTGTGACAGCAGGTTGATTTTCTTTTAATGTATGTGTCTTTTTTTAAGGGTTAGAGAGGCATACTCTTTAGTTTTCTTTAAATTTCATTTGGATGTTGGGAATATTTTGCATTAGCAAGAGAAAGCAGTCATTAATGTACATCAGTCATTTATTTGAAGATGTTTGTTATGGTGGATTTGGGGTTGGTCTTGTTTTCTTCATTAAATTACTCTGTATCAAGAGTTTAAATTGCCTAATTAAAGACAACATTTGTTTGAGATTCTCCCCAAGCCCTTCGATACACAAAGGGAGTGGGCAGGTCCATAGCCTTGCAGGCAAAATGCATTTCCCATCTGATAAGCTCCTTTGCTTTAGTTTCTTATTGCACATGAATGCTGATGATGTTTGAACAGCGTTGCATGTAGTCTTTACTCCTTGTTCTCTCTCCGTTGTGAGTAGGATGAATTTTGTCTTTCCTCATGCCTGTCTGTTCCTCCTTGAATCTGTGGGATTCCTGCCACACTGTCAGGGCACAATAGGAAACATCCAAGTACCAAAAGGTATGTCTTGAATATCACCCAAATTCAGTTGTTAGGATCTCAGAAGCCTGACAGAGGCCATCTTATCTAATGTACACACACTCTCTCACACTCTGAGCATCTCATGGTCTTGTCCCGTCTCATGAGAATAGCCAGGAGGAGTCTCTCTGCTCTGTAGTTACCTGTAGGAATATCTTAATTTGAGGGGGACAGCCTATGCCAGGACACAAGGTCAGGACTGAGAAAGCACTGCATGCTGGACAGGTGTTAAAGTTGATTTTAATTACCAATATTGGTATTATATTTTGTTTGGCTTCTCATTGTTAGGTACTAGTATTTCTCACAAGCCCATATAATTTTAGGGAGGCACTTTAAACTATAGATTTAAGATCTATTTTTTAATTGGTATTGGTCTTTGGAACTCTTTTTCGGAAGCTGAGTCTATAAACATCTGAAGTGCTCTGATCTGAAACTCGAAAAGGACCTTGTTTTAAAAAATGTTTTGAGGACTGGGGTTTTTTAATGTTAAGAGTGATCTTTCTGAAAAAGTCAAAGCTGAATCAGATATTATTATTTTTTCTTGAAGTGGAATGTTCAACTTGAAGGATTTGGATTAAAACTCATCTTCAGCTTAAATGTAATTTAAGAATTTAGAGTGAAGACACATAAAGACATTCAGGACTAGCAACTATGTAAGTTTCAAAACTAATTAAGGAACAAATCAAGCTAGAAGATCCTATTAGTTATGCAGTACTGCTGTGTAATAATTTTTTTCATAAGGAAAATAAACACATGAAACTATTAGTCAGCTAGGGTAAATCAGATTTGCTCCTGCTACTATGTGGATTTATATTAGCTGTGGATTTAGCTACTCTTACTTTTGGGTGGCGTGATTTAAAATCATTCCTTTCTTATTACCTTGAGATTTTTCCAGTTTTTGCATGATATTTTAGAGGATCCTGTAATGTGTAGATAGCAGGAAGTCAAATTTGCAGCCTTGCCTTTGGAGTGAAGGCACGTGAGATGGCTTGGAAGAGAATCGTCGCGTTTTTTGAATCTATATTCTGAGGCTGGAATGGTAGGAATTAACCACCTTTAACATACTGCTGAGTTTAATGCAGTGTGATTTTTAGGGGTCAGTCTTTGATATTTAAAGTATTCAGGAATTTTTTGTAATAGGTAAATCTAGAGTTCAGCTGGCAACAATTTCAACATGTGTAAATTAGAAGCCCTGACCTGACTTTAATCGCAGTTTATACCAGGTAGGAATCTGCCTATGAAGTGGTGACCAGAATTCAAAATATTTGGAGGTGTAGTTTTTAATGATTTTCCTTAAACTACTTGTTCTCTTTTTTCCCCTCTTATATAAGGGGAAAAACAGTGCCTAAATGAACCAAATAAAAAGAGAAGGTATCATGTTACAGCAAAGTTGTATTGAATTTTAGTGTTTAAACTAGAAATGCTGCTGCAGACAGCCAGCTCTGGAATTTTTAGTTTGATGTGCTAAGCTAACATAATTGCAGTGTGGTTGCAGATCCACTGAAGTTAAAAGTGGTTTTCATTGTTAGTGGGCTTTGATCAAGTAGCTGAAGAGGGGACTTGTCAGACACATTGATCTCAGTGTTAACTCTGTTCACAGTTAAATTAGTGGGTTGCGCACAGTTTCCTAGGTTGGATCTGCAGTTTTGTGAATGCTAAGTTAGTGCCTTGTGCTGTGTCCTTTCAAAGACAAACATCAGAAAGAAACATGGATCATCCAGAAAGCTTGCTGAAAAAGAAAAATTATTCTTGGTTGGCAAGAGGGGCAGCTGAGCGTGGCAGGTTTGTTAGTTCCCAGGAGCTCTGTTTGTTTAGCAAGGAAGTTCTTGTAAGAGTTGTGGAGCTGTTGCTCTGCCTTCCCTTGGGACCAGGCAGTGGTGCCGTGTCTGCCTTTTTGCACAGGACATGTTTATTATGGGAAGCTGAGCAACTTGTGGAGTAAGGTCCTTCTTTCGATGAGTGAGGACATGACAGGGTAGCTCTTGGATGCTAACCCTTCGTGATTTTCTTTGATTTCCTGACAGGTAACAGACACACAGTCTAGTAGACACCCACAACCTTAACTTCATTTTAACAGGCTGGGTTTTGTGAGGGAACATGTTGTAATATACATGTTAGTTAAAACCCATTGAAACAGTAAAAGTAGTTTTAAAACCCCGGTGCTTGTTTATTCTCAGTTTGTGATCTTTATCTTGGAGAGCAGGTGACATAACACCTCTGTTTCAGCCTGAAGTGGTGGAGTGCAATCATGCTTTCCTATTCCACTATAAAATTTTACATTTTATGCAGTTGACATTTTGGTGCAATGGACCATAAATTAATGCAGGTATGAGCTATAAAAGGAAGGACATTAGAATAAACAAGTGGCTACAGAAGTAGTTGAGTGTGTGAGTGTCTATGGCACACAATTTTTTGATCAGCTTACTTTTATGAACCTTGTCTGTTCTCTTTGTCTATATCCAACATACCTTAATTTCATTTTCTCTTGAAAGTAACTCAAGGGATTGCTGAACCTCTTGAGTTATGAAGTTTTTGTGTCAACAGAAATTTAATTACTTCAGAGAAATGAATCACTGTAACTCATCTATAATAAATCTCCACAATATAATATTCTAGAGAACACATTTTCTGTTGAACCATAAGGTGTAATCATTGTCAGCATTTGTCCCTCCATTAGTACAATCATGTTAGAGACATACTTGTTCACTTTTTTGTTTCGTTTCGTGTGTGCTTTCACTTCCGTTAGGGTAAATCTCTGTTACGAAGGTAAGGACCTGTACATGGCACATCTACCACACTGAGGTCTGTATTTCACAGAGACACTGTTAGCACTACTGAAGTGACTTGCCCGTGTTGTGTTAGCTGTTATGAAGCAACTGCTTTACACTGGAGCTGCCAGTTTTTTACCCTGAGAATTATTTAATCAATGTTAATGGCACATTGAATTACTTTAAGTTGCCTCTGTTGTTTTAGAGATTAAGGCCTGGACTTGTTTTGTGTGGACTGTTTTCCATGGCATGAGCATTGGCGGGAGTTGGGGGGTAAGGAATTAAAATGAAAGGAAGGAAGGAAGGAAGGGCTTTGCTCTGTGCTGCAGCTGGGATGGAATGGCGTGCTCTGCTCTGTGTGTATTATTTGACCTGTGTTCATTTAAAATTGGTAATTCAAACTAAGAGAGTTCTATGTACTAACTAGATAAGATTTTGCTTTCTAGCTACTGAGTGAAATCATTTATTTCTCAGAGATTAAAATTTCTCAGTCACTGAAAGAAGAGACTGTTGTTTTATTTTTCTTAATCAGAGTTCAAAATCACAAATAACTAATAACCTAATGCTGGGAACTGGGGGTTCTTTCTCTTTAGTAACTCAGTAACTGAGCAGATTTCCTTCCAATTCAGAAAGAGGAAAAATGACTTTTAGGTAGACGGTAGATGTGAAGGCTTCAGTCCCCACACTAATTCCTAGGGAAGGTTATAACTGGGGAAAAAAAAATTAAAATTTGTTTTTCTTTTTTTCCCATGAGAAAGATCGTGCTTGTTTTCCTTGTAAGCAGTCTTATTGAACTCTGGGGAACTTCTCAAGTCAAAGGAGCGAAACTGGTAGTCTTGCAGGCATTTTGCTCAAATATCTGCCTTGGCAATATAACATTTATGTATTGCAAAGATATATTTATGTCATTGGAGTATCCTGTAACCTGCTCTAAGTCAAATTTGTTACTACTGCATTATTTCAGTGGTAATGTAACCTTTGAATTTGTGATGGTCTTTACAGGATGATGTCTTGTTTTGTGTAACCCATCTAAATCATGTCCATTTTTGATCCCTGTGAAGTTGTATTTCATGCCAAAACAAAGTGACCTGTCTCTTGGAGTAAAGGTGTATAAATCAGTGTATAAACACTCTCTCGCGCACATATTTTGCAGCAAAGATCCCCTTCTTTACACTTGGCGACCAACAGCCCCATGAATATTATTGGAACTGCTGTCATATCTTTCCATGCTGTTGGAGAAGTTTCCATGGTGTAGGCGGCTTGCATTAAGGTCAATGGGATCAGTTACGGTTCAGAGAGCTGCAAGGTTTGGGGCAGAGAAATCACCTGGCCCTGAAGAGGTCTGGGATCTACTGTTTGCTGTTCATGACAGAGGATATTTATCTATCCTTCTGTTCAGGGCCTCCGGTGGTGAGGATTATTCACCTTTCCCAGGCAGCTTTTTGGAGAGCATGATGTAGAAATTTTTTCCTATATCTATCCTGAGACCATATTGCTGCAGCTTACTCCCATGACTTGTCTGCATCTGTAAGGACATGGAGGACAGATTATTCCCATCCCCTTGGCATGTTTTATATTTGGATGTTTTACATTTAATACTGTTATACTTCCCCTCAAGGTCTTTCCTTTTAGGTTAAACCCTAAACTCACTCTGTCTTGTTGGTACGTGCTGTTTTCTAGACTTATTCATATTGTTCCCTTCTGGATTTTGTCTAGCTGCTCCATTTTTTCCCATCTAGTATGCCCAATTTGTCAGGATCATTTTGGACTCAAATGCTGTTTTCCAATGTAAATTATGTCCCTACTAGTTCAGTATGATCCTCAGTTGTAAGTTTTTCTCACTGTTGCATCATTCAAGTTATTTAATGAAACTACTGTCCTAGAACAAACCCTATGTTTGCCTATATATATGCCTATATATATGCCTATATAAGCATCTGACTCTAAGAATGGGGTTACCTGCTTCTGTTTCTCTCTAGATGAATGTTGTGCCTGTTTGAAATTGTGCAACTTAGTTACAACTGAGTTGTGGGGTTTTTTTGTTTTATTTTTATATTTCCCCCTTCTTCCTATTTGTGTCAATGCTTATGCTTCCATAGGAATGGTTCCTAATAATTGCCAAGCAATTCATTTTCAACCCATCAAAATAAAAATGCTACTGAAACAGCTCAAACTTGCTCTTAACTCTTAAATAGGACTGACAGAGCTGTTCATTATTGCTATTCCTAATGATAACAAAGCCACAGAACATTTTGTGTAACTATATGCATGCAAAAAAAGAACAAAAATGTTCCTTTGATCCAAGAATAAGACAAAAGAAATATGCAGACAGGCAGGTGAATACAAAGGACCATAATGTACCATAAGGATGTGCCACTCTGAGAGGAGACTTTCCAAGACCTTTTGATAAATCCCTGCTGGGTGGCCACAATGGAATGAGTCATCTGAGGACATCAGCAAGGTAGTGGTTGTTGGGTTTTTTTCTAATTAAAGATGCCTTTGGTACATGCATATAATGTATATATATACTTGCTACAGCTTACATGCATGCTAAATAAGTATGAACAAAAGTTCTAGGTTTCTGTCCCCACTGTTTAGTGGTTGATAAGACTCACTGTCAGCCCTCACTTATGGAAATACAGCTTTTTCTCTCAAGCAGCTGTAGCTTGGCTTGCTGTGACCCTGCTTGATCCCTCTGGCTAGCTTTAGGCAGTATTTTGAAGACTGTTTTCTAAAGTGAATAGCACGGTAGCCATTTGTGGGCATATATTGGAATGGTTCTTTGCTAAGGCTCATCTTCTGCTCTGCTTGCCAAGACTGACATTGAAACAAAGCTTATTAATATAAAGTAATTTACTGCACATCCACCATTCTCAATCTTTCTAAAATGCATGCTCTGTCATTGTGCAATACCTTTTCTCTTTAAATGTGTCCGCGAGATACTGACAAAGATTGCTGCTGTTACAAGCCAGGTCCTCACTCGCTGTAAATCACTGAAGTTAATAGAGCAATACCAATTTCTCCAAGCTGCACAGAAATGATGAAAATACAATTTTCCAACAGAAACTGCTTATTCAACAAGATCAAAACATTCTGTGAAACATACAGACTTCAATCAAACTCCATTTATAAAAGAAATCAAAGTGAAGTAGCTTTTTACCTCATTAAAAGATAGCTTTTTGATTTTTTGCTTTGAAATTTAGATGAGAAATTACAATACGATATTTTAAAAGATGTTCTGTTTTAATTGATGCAATGAAATCTTTGCACAAATATATACTTTAAGGGATATTTTGAATGTTGGCAGTTCATTCTAATTCTGATTTAAGTGCAGGAATAGTGCAAATTTCTGCATGGCTGAGGACTTTTGCTAAGCATTCAGGTATCCAGATCAGAAGCCATTATCACTGCTGGTTTCTTGGTATTTTCAAACATAGCGAAGGAATGATTAAGAATGGAGAAGCAATTTATCCCTAAGGTAGGAATGGTCCCTGTAGGGTCTTACCATGAGGAAAGTGTAGGGAAGTTTGCATTTCATATGACACATTGCATACTTGCATACCCATGTGTAAATGGCTATGCATTTATGGATCAAAATGATGCAAGATTCTTTCCAGATTTATTTCTGTATAATATAAATACACAACATGATAATCATGTCTTTAAGTATAGCTAATGAAACTTTACTAGCCTGTGATAGCTATGTCAATAAAAATGTGAAGGATGTGCAGCTGTTCTGAAATAAGCTTTGAATTGTGTGTGGCAATGGAGTTATTGGCGTCTTTGCTGCATGGCAACACCCTGTAGAATCAACAGAGCTTTGAGGAAATGAGCAGGAAGTCAAAACTCTGGCTCAAGATTTGCTGCTTTGCTGTGAAAGTGTGCACACTATTTTGGAAGAGAAGCAGAAACGCTGGCCATGAGATTGTGGTTTAGCCAAGTGGATGGTGGGGAAGGTAACAGGCAGGCGAATCGAAAATCTCTTAGGAAGGTATTTGCTGGGGACTGCTCACATCAAGGCTGTAGAGGTGTTTGACTTCAGTGCTTTCTTGTGACTGAAATTCTGATAATGAGATAGGTGAGTGGGGTGGGCACCATGTCTATGTTCCTTTGTAAGAACAGCCAATGCTGCGGTCATCTGGCCAAACCAGGACTTGCTGGCATAGGCAGCCCATATACGTTTGTACTGTAGCCAAGAATGGTCAGGCTGTAGAAAGACTTGGAGACTCTAATGAGGTGTGTGGTAGCTGCTCCTGCAGTCCTTGGAGAAATATAATCTTTATCTTTGATTAATTAAGAAAAAGAAGCAACACTGAATCCTCAGCTCTAGCTGATATATGATTGTAGTCCACTGCACGTCCATATAAATCTGACAGCCAAATAGTAAACAATAAATTTGGTCTATAAAATCAGGGAGTGAATGCTCTAGTGTTGAGCAATGCTTGGATCCCATATACTATAGATGATTTGTGCGTTATAAACAACTAATAATCACATATTCAGCTATTTGAAAATATCACCTAACATAATGGAATATATGTGTAACCATTTGATAATATTTATAACTTTGGACAGTGCTATTCACCTGTGGTTCAGGTCCATTTCAATGTGTAGAGATGTGACTGCACAGGTTTCCAGGCTCTAGTTTTCTAATTGCATATTGGTTTGTATTATGTCGCTAGTATGGTATGGACATTTCAGAGAGGACCAGTGCTACTTCTGCCACTTATATTATTCCATCTGCTGCTGTTTACCTGCTCCTGGATTCCTTATTGCTGTAGTTGCACAGTTTTCTTTTGCTTTCATAATATTAGTCTAGTTGACAACAGCGAAGGATCCAGCCTAGAATGTAAGCAACACCATAGTGTAATGAGAGGTGTAACAAGTTTCTTCAGAGCTACCTTGGGTGCATTTCAAATTATCTAATGCTCAGTCATACCCACACATAAGCCTGGCTGAAACTGGATGCCCTGAGAATTGAGAGATACAAGTTGATGCTGCTCATTTCAGTGCTGAGTTTCCATTAATCTTAGAGATCTGCAATTTCTGCATTTTTTTGCAGGAAGGAAGGAAGGAAGTAAAACACTGACAGAGCATATTTGCACATATATTTGCAGTTACATTCTTTTACTTTTATAGTCACTGTGGAATTTGAAGTTCACAATACCAACCTGTGCTGCAAAACATAAAAGTATTGGTAGCAAAAGAAATTACTCAAGGGCCCTTTCTCTGTAGGGAATTTTACCTCCTGAAGAGAACAAATCTGTTTTCTTTCCAAGTACAAATTAAAGAACAGGAGTCGCATTACTGCTAGCAGATGAAAAGATGGCTTTTTCTTTGCTGTGTACTGATCAGGGTTTAGAACATGAAACCAAAGTTACATCGATTGTTTTAACACAATTCCTAGGCAGGGCAGATTTTTCCACTATGTTACAACTTTTTCATGACAGAGAGTGTAGTATCTGCTTTATGATCTAACTTTCTTTGATGTTTAGATACTGGAAAGATAAGTGACTTTCTAGAAACTTTCCTAGACTCAGTAAGCAGCATACAAAAACAGTACCTCATCCTTCGTTTATAGCCAGGTATAGCCTCTGGATACTATCCACAGTTGTTAAGCAATTCAGAATATTTTAGCATGTCTTTGCATTTTTGCTGTCCCTTCAGGTTATAGTATTCATTAAAAACCAGTTCATTAACTTACTACTGTTCATGCATTCTTTCTAAGTGGCAGCACTAATATTAGAAGTTATCAGTTATTGTTTTCTTCCAAAGTATTTTGTTGTCTCAGCTTTGTACAAGCCAAGCATTTTAATTGCAGCTCTTAATCTTTCAAAGTGCTTTGCAAAGATGAATTAATTAATCATCATAACACCCTTGTTGAGCAGGTACAGTTGTATTGGGCATAAATTGCAGGACTTTGTCCTTGTACCCATGTGCCCAGTTAGCTCCCGCATGGGCGCTGTATTGGGAATAATTCAGAGGATTTCAGGCAATCAGGTTCTCCAATTTCCAATAATTTACTTGGGGAAATATAGAGGCTCTGGCTGCAGAGCTGAGGTAGCCTTAGGGTGATGTGCCCCAGAAGAACAAGGTCACTGTGGACAGCAGATGGAGACAGTGATCTCTGTCTTAGAGCCCTTAAGGTTTAGGTGATGTAGTGGTACCCTTTCCAGTGACATCAAATATTCTTAATTTAGTGGAAATCATGCCCCTACAGGTCTCTTGTTTGCTCATAGTGAGAGCACACTCCTTCCCCTGAGCTTCCTTGCCCATAATTTAGCTGGGGGGCTGGACACCCCGCTCCTACATTGGCCAGCCCCAGGGATTGAGAGGTTCACCTAGGTATAAAAATCAATCTATGTCAGCAAAAGCCATTTCCCTTCCCTCTCAACAGTAATGCTTGCACCCAAAGTCTGCTGTGGGAGTCTTCTACATGAAATGCTCTTTCTGGTTGAAACAGCAAATTGGAAGCAGTCATAAGTCCTATAAATCTTAGACTAAAAAGATAGGTTGTCAATTTTATCAAAGTTGCAGTGCAGAATAGCCCTAAGCAGGAGTCTCTAAAACCTTACTTCACATTCTACAGATGAGGATAAATTATAAGCCTCCTTGCTATATATTTCTGAAATATAATGTACCTATGTCTGTAACACAGGCTATAAAATGGAAATGAGATAGCCAGCACTCCGGTGTTTTTCTGATGTACAGAGGTTATCCTGGTAATATATCTCAAAACCTCCAGCAATATTTTAAAAGATCAGCTGTCAATTTGATCTTAGACTAAAAAGATAGGTTGTCAATTTTATCAAAGTTGCAGTGCAGAATAGCCCTAAGCAGGAGTCTCTAAAACCTTACTTCACATTCTACAGATGAGGATAAATTATAAGCCTCCTTGCTATATATTTCTGAAATATAATGTACCTATGTCTGTAACACAGGCTATAAAATGGAAATGAGATAGCCAGCACTCCGGTGTTTTTCTGATGTACAGAGGTTATCCTGGTAATATATCTCAAAACCTCCAGCAATATTTTAAAAGATCAGCAATGTCAATTTGCATAATTTGGTATATAATTTTTTCATTTTTTCCTAATGGCTGAGGAATGGTGAATAAAATTTTGCACTATTCTTAATAAGAACAAATAATTTAATGTGTGAAAATGCAGCTGTTATCAGTTACACAAGAACTGAAGCAAATATACATGTGACATTCAGAAACCCATCAAAATTATTTGGGGCTTATACATTGTACTATAGTTGAGTTACAACTGGAAATTATTAAATTATCTCTTCTGTCAAACTGAATAGATGTGGAAATTTTGTGGTTGACCTTTGACATTTTGCTAGACTGTAATTAATTAGATTCAGCATTTAATGGTGTATTTAGCTTGGATTACTGCTGTGGTGGATGTATGCAACTTCTTTGTAACAAATGTGGGTTACTCAGTGTTGGGGTGCAAAATTCAGTGGGAGTGACAACTGTGTTGGGTTTTTTTAGCTAGGTCTTCACAGGATTAAATTTGTTGAGCTTCATTGCCCATAAAGACTCAGAGGTTTCATTTTTTTCCAACAGACATATTTGGATAAAAAATTGCAATTGTTATTCTGTGAAAAAAGCTTTATGAAAGAGATTCTCTTCTTGGTTTTGTGGGGGGAGAATTCAGTACTTGCAAAACAGTACAAATTTCCAAAAGAACTAGCACCAACCTCAAATTCAATGTTTTGTTTTCTCAGCAAGTGGGAAATTTCTTTCATTTTGAATGAAATTTTAACTGTCTGATTTGGGGGCAAAAAATAGAAAATGTCATTTTGAAGTGAAAAGTCAATAGCTGCACTTTAAAACATGGAGACAAACTTCTGACTTGGACTAAACTTTTGACCTAAATTGAGAGAGATCGACCCCATGTTTTTCTGTTAATATGCTGGCTGTCAGAAAACTCTAATCAGCCTTGCAACCAGGTGAAACTTTTCTGTTGAGTATAGCTGCATTTGACCTATTGATATGACAGGCTGTCTAATCCACAGATATTTCTTCTACATCTTCCTCTCTGGAAATATTTGTTCAGCAAGTTAAACTTATTAACTGATTTTTTTCCAGCTCTTGAAAGCTGATCAATTCCTTGGACTCAAAGTATATAAATTCTCTCTCGTACATCATCTTTTCATCTCATTGATCCCAATATTATAACTTTCCTCTATGTGTACTGCATTTGGGGCTGTGTTGAAATAGAACAGACCAATTTCAACTGGAGGTTTGTATTTAGTGTTTGTTTACTCGTGTTTTGTGAGAGTCGTCTTAGCTGATGTTGCCCTCAAGTTCCTGCCGTGCTACAGGGCAAATGTGCCCGGGGAGGAGTACTCCAATTCTGTCCAAATCAGGCTCTAACAACGGACTGTGCAAATGTTTTTTCTACAGGACTGTGTGTTCATTCTTGCATACCATCACAGATTTGGAAACAATGCCAGTCCCCTTTTTTATAGAGAGACGTATAATTCATGATATATAAGGATATTGCAATTTTCTTCTTTTCCCAAAAGATCATTTTCACAAACTAAATCATGCCTGGGAAGATATATCTTGTGTATCTCCAGAGCAAACGAATATAGAATGTAATTTATTTCTCCAGCTAACTATTTTGACAAAACCCTATCTGCTCCGTAATAAAAAGTTTTGGTAACTCAATTTATCCTTTTTAAAAAAAATAATAATCTGCCTAACTATTTTAACACATTTATTATTTTGTCTAGCCCAGAGTTGATGTGAATGCTAAAATGCGAAAGATGTGCTCATGTTTGATCCTTGTTGAAAATGTACTAGGATGGGATTCACACAGTTAAAACTTATTTTCTTTCTACTTCATCTTAAAGCCAGAGATTGGGCAAGTCTGTGCTGTAAGGCCCAATAAAGGAGTGAACTGAGACTGAAGGTTCTTACTGCATCAGCAAAATATCACCTGCATATTTAATGTTCCTCTGGTTTAGCTTTACTGCCATTTCAAACTGCTTTTTCAGGTAGCTTCTCCCAAAGGCTCAAGTGCAAGCACCGATCGTAATGAGAAAGGGGGCTGCCCTGGCTTCTCTTCCTCATCCCAGAACGATGGGGTCAGGCACCCATTAGCAGTTTCTCAGAAGACTGGCCATCAGTTTTTCATGTATCTGAGATTTTGTGGTTGGTCCTAAGCCAATGCTTTCAACTGTAAAACAAGGGGCACCCTCACATTATATCTAGTGTGAATAGCAGACGTGCTCTGCATGTGCCCTGTTGCCTTCGTCCCCAAGAGGCCAGATCTGCATGTGCTGCTGTCTCATCATGCACAAAGTCCCCAGTTGTCATCATTTGCACCTAACTGATGCCTGCTGCAGACCATATCATCTTGCATCTGCTCTGTGGGTGTTCACTGCACAGTCACTAGCTATTTCTTCAGCACCATATGTAGCCATTTCTGCATCAGTGGTGTTTGTTTCTTGCTTCTGACCTCAGATGATGGATGTAGAAAACAGCTTCCGCTTCATCAAGACCTGTGGCTAACAAGCCTGACTCTGACCTTGGTGGCAGCACTGCCACTGATTAAGGTGGGTTCAGGAGTTGGTCCTAATATTTTTATGGCATGCTTCTTGCAACCCTTAGTCCTGTGACCATACCCTTCCTGATACTGGCCATATACAGGAAAGAGTCCCTAACTGGAGTGAAACATCTGCAATGTTACTTTTAATAGATGATGTGGTTGGACTTATGCATTATTTTTGTTAGTGCTGTGTTTCATTTCATCAGGCAGAGCACATTAGTGTGTGCAGCGAAATCAGTGGACTTGTTACATGTAAATAAGCACTTACTTGCCTCTTTCGTTTTGTGAGTGATTTCTTTGTTTGCGGAGGCGGGGTTTGGAGTTTGGGAAATGAGCAGGCAGCATGCTGTCTTACAGGTGCATGAGATGGGAGGGACAGGAAGGTGTCCCTGCACAAAGTGGGAAATTGGACTATATCTACACCTGTTCTGTTTCAGACCCAGTTCCTTGAAATACATCAAGACTGGAATTTCTTTTTTTCTTGTAGTTTTTTTAGTCCACTGTAACCAAGACTTTTACTTCATCATTACTATGCATACGGTATCTTCAGTGTTGAGGATATGATACATTATTGCATCTTGTGTTAATAGTGCACGATACATAGAAATCACAATGAAGCTGGGTATAAAGTGTTTTCAGTACAGTTTATTCCAATCAAATACTCTGTTTCCATTAGCTAAATCCAAAAGTGTCAGTTGACTGACTCAGAGATGAGCAAGTCTGGGGGCCATCAGCTTGGGCCATCAGCTTTCCAGAACTTCTAAGCCGCATGTCAAAATCTTTGTGTGCCTGAGATCCATTCAGCTTATTTCTGGTGTGCGATGGGAAAGGGAGCTGTACATGTGGTTGGTGGGTGGGTGTCCTGGTTTTGGCTGGTATAGAGTTAATTTTATTTCCAGTAGCTGGTATAGTGCTGTGTTTTGGATTTAGGATGAGAATAATGTTGACAACATACTGATGTTTTAGTTGTTGCTAAGCAGGCAAGGACTTTTCAGCTTCTCATACTGTCCTGCCAACGAGAAGGCTGGAGGTGCACAAGGAGCTGGGAGGGGGCACAGCCAGGACAGCTGACCCCAACTGGCCAAAGGGATATTCCATACCGTGTGATGTCATGCTCAGC
>NW_008794665.1:10954484-10998390 GCF_000699145.1 Aptenodytes forsteri | reverse complement strand
ATTATTATTATTATTATTATTATTATTATTATTATTATTGTTGTTGTTGTTGTTGTTGTTGTTGTTGTTGTTATTACATTTTATTTCAATTATCAGACTGTTCTTAACTCAACCCACAAGGGTTCAAACTTTTACTCTTCTGATTGTCTCCCCCATCCCACGGGGGGGGGAGGGGAGGGAGCGAGCAGCTGTGTGGTGCTCAGTTGGTGGCTGGGGCTAAGCCACAACAGTGGGATATCCATGACACTAGCTTTCTAGAGGTCCCGCCACCCTCTTGTGGGAAGACACTGGCCTGTTAGTAGATCCCAGAGGACATTGGATGCT
This sequence comes from Aptenodytes forsteri, assembly GCF_000699145.1. Classification (NCBI taxonomy): domain Eukaryota; kingdom Metazoa; phylum Chordata; class Aves; order Sphenisciformes; family Spheniscidae; genus Aptenodytes; species Aptenodytes forsteri. Next base: position 10,998,066 of record NW_008794665.1, on the reverse strand, counting down.
GGCCTTACCAGCCTCTCCTGACTCAGATCTTCACTTGAGAGCAGCTTTCCAAGAGCCATCACAACCCTTGGCCATGTCAAAGTCTCAGCCTGAGCTGAGAACATAGTCTCCTTGTACAGAGTTAGGAAGTGTAAGGCAGCTAGGAGGCACTAATGAGATGAGCAAAGAGCTGCAAAGGCTAATTGCTGGGGAAGTGAGGGGCTTGAGCATCCAGATTTTGGACAAAGCTGGTAAAGTTGGTAGATAGCTACTTCTGTGCATTTGCAGAGTTAGTCCATGAATTGCATCACAAGGTGTCCTGCAATGAACTGTATCTTTCAATTATAAACTCCCCTGGGAGATTTTTGGGGCCAGTTGTCTTCTGAATGCACTTATGTGATGCAGGGCAAGGCACTTATAAGCCACGTGCTGAAGCAATTCTTTCTTGGAGTCTTTGGCTCTCAGTGATTTCTGTACAGCATATGATAGCAGCAGTGGAAGCAATGAATAGAAACACAGTGTGCTTAGAAAATCTTACCAGAACTAAAATTCATTGAAAGTCCATAGGGTAAGAGAGGAACACTTCAACCACACTTTACCCTCTAACTGTAGAAAGCAAATGCAAGTAAAGAGAAAGACAGCCTCTGAAGTATTTGGAGGTTTGAAAATATCTCTGTTAACTTGGCCAAAGAGGTTCTTTCTGTAGGTGCAGCACAGATCTGAGCAGTTAAGACTTGCTTTGTTAGAGATTTCAGAAGGGAGGGGAAATGCAGAAAGTGGATCTTGGTGAATTACCTAAGCCAAGTCATCAAAACCTAGCAAAATCTAGTATTGGAGGTGTTTGGGATGGCTAAAGCCCTGCACAGATGGCCTTGTTCTGTATGACTTTGCAAGCATTAATGCAACGCGTAGATCCAGGGAGAAGATAGCACTACATTTTGAAGAGTTATTCAGAGAACAGGATGGTGTGCCAGGACAAGACAAATGAGCTGTCAGCCTGAAAGTAAAGGGACACTTATTAGTTTGAAGTTGGACACAGGTTCAGAAGCCAACATGGTGCCAGAAACAGTAGTGTTAGCACTGCAGAAGAAACCACAGATGGTTGAGAGAAAATAGTTAAAACTCCAGGCTGACAGCTGGGATCTGGCCTCTGCTTTGAAAATACATGAACCAGATGTATAGCTAGTAAGGTGGAATAGGTACAGTTTGTAACAGCATTTGGGAATGGATCATCCCGGGTTTAAAAACACACCAAGTCCTTGGCTGCATATGGAAAATGCTGCTTTTGACAGAGTAGAGTGGAGATTTACATATCTGTCCCCTTGAAGATGTGCTCAGACACTTTTCCTCAACCTTTCTGCACTCCGTCAGAGTCTGAGCCTATCTGCCTGGGCATCAAGATGCATTTGAATTGTCAGCCTTTGGCTCAGAATGATTACAGGATCCCCTGCCACAACAGGTAGAAGGTATCTAATTTTTTTTCTCATTAATCAATGCCTGCCTCCATACCACCAGGATGCGGTATTTCCAGACTAGGAAATATTTCCAGAGGCAGCTAACCACTCAGGAATGTGTGGTTGAGTATTTTCACACTTCCCCACTTTACCATGGGAGTTAAGGGAGTAATGCTGTGCAAAGATGGAGCAGTCACCAGACAAACTCCAGTCTGTTCACCTGTGACTTGTATGACTATCAGTAAGTGTCTAATTCAACTTTGCCTTTTATTAACATGCTTTTTGGTTATTTAATTGTTCCAAGTAAATGCTTGGGGCAGCTAAGTAGCCATTGAAAAGAAAGCTATAGAAGGACTGATGCAAAAATAAGTTTTATTTCAGTTCATCAAGCGTTAGTTTGGGTGCTGCACTCATGCTCTTGCAAAATCAACAGGAATCAGACTGTTTCTTGGCATTTGGTGAAAACAGCATTTAATTGAAGACCCAACCAGTAGTTACAGATGAATACTGTTCCTCATTTTGCTTCTGGACACTTTAATCAACCTGCCTGCATGTTGGGATCAATCAGTTTCAGCAGTTGTGTTCATTCATCTTCGTCCTGCCATTCATCTCATGGCAGCAAGGAGAACACTGTGTAATTGAATTTAGTTGAAATCTAATACAAGGACAAACCGTGACAAGCCAGCTATAATCAGCTTGATTCTGAATTTTCAGAACAAGCATTAGCTTTGTACTTCCAGAAGGAGCATATCTAGGGTCCCGCAGAGCTTCAGTGAGAAAGCTGGCAAAGAATGTGGAAAAATGGAGATGTGGAGTCTGTTTTGTTGTTTGGGTTTTTTTTTAACCATTTGGAGTCGGTTAAGAAAGAAATGATGATATCTTGTTTGCTTTCACTCAGCTTCTACAGTGTTTGCTTAATTTAGAAGGGAAATCTACAACTTGGTCCCCTGTGTAAAATGTATAAAATGACATTTTGTGTTGTGTATGTGTGTGTTTTGTTTTTTTAAGGCTAAGGTAACAAACCGTAGAGATGGGCTCTCAAAATATTTTCACTGAGGCAGATGTACACTAGATTTTGTATAAAATGACATTTTGTGTTGTGTATGTGTGTGTTTTTTTTTTTTTAAGGCTAAGGATACAAACCATAGAGATGGGCTTTCAAAATATTTTCACTGAGGCAGATTTAGGACTAGATTTTCAATTTTTCTAAAGTGCTCAGCATTTGATCCACATTTCCACATGGGCTCCCTTAGAAAAGACTGCAATAGTGTCATGTTCATGGAGTTATCGCTTTTTTGAAAGCAGGATATTAACCGCTTGGGTTTAACATGCTGTAAGTTATGCATATTATTTTCAGTGTTTCAGCTGATCTGACTTGACTGTGTATTCCCAAGGAAATGTGGCTTTTTTAAGTCTTTTAACATTGCAGATCTTTCTGACAGAACTGGAGGACATCACTATAAACAGAAACCACCTTAGGAATACTCGAAGGATTTCCCACTTTCTGCAAATTCTTTACTTTCAGTAGCAGTTTTATATATGAATCATAAAATGTATTCATAATCTAAAATAAAGGAGCTAAAATTTCAGAAGGAGAGGTTTCCATATACATATGTAAGTGAAGGAATTGCAAAATAGTTCATCAAGGACTTATTACAAGGGCTTATAATGTTTTCCTCAAATGTGATATTTAATAAGACATCTCTTTTCTTGGAGTGTTATTACAATACATTGCCAAGCGATTACAGCAGAGTTAAACTCCTGGGAAGTGCATGTGTGACCATTTTTTCAGACCAGATGTGGTGAGAGGACTCTCTATCAGGAAACAATTCTGATTTTTCCAGCCATAACAGCTAGACCTTACAAACCTCACTCTCCTTTCAATGCAGACAGGAATATTTATGGTCCTAAGGTTGTTGGAATATGTCATGTGTCCTGATTACATATATATAGTTAAAGCAAAGTCCTTCAAAAATACTATCAGTTGAGGAAGAGGGGTAATAAGTCTATTCTTCACATAGTGTTTTAAGAAACCTAAGAAAAATCTCTGCTTTTGCTGGGTTTTGACTGCTGTAGCTGTGTCACTGAACAACAAATGTATACACTCAGAATGCAGCATTTGGATTTTTGATGGTTTCAGATTACAACATCAATGAGTGCTTTAATGTTTTACAGTTAAGAATGTCTGCATAACCACGCACTGTGTAGCATTACACACAATTTTTCATTCAAAACTTCCATATTTCATGCTCCATGTTGGACTGTTTTTCCATGGAGGCTGTTTTCAAAATATTTCAGTGCAAATGAGTATGAAAAAATGTAGAAGATTAATCATGTCAAAATACCATTTTTGCATGTTAAAGCAGTATTGTAACCATCTGTGGCCAACTGACCAGTTGTGCCTGGCTACAGGAAAGAAGCAGCTCTGTGTACAGCCATTTTTCATGGGGAAATGAGGAAAGCACATTGACATGGACATGTGCTGGCAGACTTGAGTTCACTCTGCCTTTTTTCCAACCTGGCTGGAGACAAACGAGTTTTGGACTGAGGTTGTGCCCAAGCTAATAAGCCTCATTCAGCCTCTCTAATTGAATTACCTGAATTTCCCAGGTCGCCGAGCTCTCACAAGCCCTCTGTTTATTGGACATCTTTTATAGCAGTCAGTCACTTCAGGTAATGGGGAAGAGCACAGCATGTTGTAGGCAACTCTCTTCTGTACCAAGAAATGTGATTCCAGTTTTTTGAATCATCTGTGTTTTTAAAAACAAACACAAAAACCTTCTTAAGTAGCACTACAGGCACAATAGTTAATTTTCTCTCATTTTAACCAAAAGTAAAATTAATCTTAACTGATTCGTGGTTATACTCGTTATTTCTCTGCTCTGGGGGTAAGGTCTTGTGTAACCAGCCCAAGCAAAAAGGATCCCAGACCCAAAGCCTGTAACTTTAATGTAAGATAAGCAACAGTGGGAGAGTACTACAGGGTAGGCAGTGAGCAGTGCACAGGGTGCTAATGAGGTCAATCTGATTAGCTCAATAAACCCTGGCCAAATCATTGCAGTTGTTTCCTCTGTGCCAAGAAGTCTAATGCATTTTTTCCTATCATGTGAAAAGCTGTGGCAAGTGCCTAAGCAGAAACATGGCTTTCTTTTGATTTTTATCTGAAATTGTTTGCATTTCTTGACTCTCGGTAAATAATCTTTAATTACAATGCACTTGTGTGTACTCTCCTTGCTGCTTTCTATTAGCATGTTTTTGAAATCAGTGGGATGCTAGGAAATTAATCGAACAGAACATCCGGGATGTTCTCACAGACATAGCTATTATGAGGGAATGAGGCTGCTAAATCTTCTTTATCCACAAAGTTGGAAACACGTATAGATTATATTCTGAGACAGAACATAATTTAAGGGGGATGTAACGCCTCCCATTACATTCCCATTAGCCAACAGCATAAACCATTTCCCGCCTGTGGAAGATTTCACAAGAATAGGCTCTGGCATTGTATACACGAGATGCTATTAATCATGGTAGTGATTAATTCCTGTGGTTTCTGAGGTATTCTGAATAGGTATCTGACCTGCGCTGTCTCCAGCATTACAAGTACCCACTTTTCTTTCCTGATAACTCACTATAACAAATTCAAATTTTCAGTCTCTATTTGTGTGACAGAGTTGTCCTCCAACAGCTACAGGTGTAATTGTCTCCTGGTGAGAGCAGGCCACTCCAAAACAGAGCATGCTCAATTCAACAAAAAGGCTTTTTTTTATTGTAAGATTTAATGTGCTGGGAGAGAGAAGGGAGAAAGGAAAGGGGAGGAACTGGAGTATTTTTTTTAAAAAGTGTTTGAATGAAATTAGCTGAGTTAATCAGGCTGCTTCAGCCCAGTTGAAAAGAATCCTTCCAGCTTTGTTCTACCGCTGAGTGTTTCATATCTTGTAAAATTTGTCAAATTTTACCAGGGCTCTTATAGTTTTTCTAGATATTTCTGCTGACATCGGTGGAGTTTGCCCTCCGCTTATTGTGTGCTTTTTGCCAAATTTTACTAATTCTGAGATGTATTTTAAACCCTGAAAGGATTATTTTATTTTCTGAATGCATCTGTTTGTAAAATACTGAGACATCCCCTCTGTAATGCAACAGAGGTTTTCTATGCAGAGTGGTTTTCTAGGCCTGGGGAGGGGTTGGAAGAAGGGGGTCCTTGATCCTGATTCTTTTGCTCTCTGTTTATCCATTTTACACTTAAATGGTTATTGTTTTCTTAAATTCACACAGCAGAAGAGAATAGGGACAGGAACATGGGATTTCTCCCCTCCTCAAAGGATGCATTTCATAGCAGCAGAGAAGAAATTTGGGTCCAGAAAGTTGGTGGGAGTTTAGCTAGTTACTCTAAAAAGGCTAAGATTTTGTTCTGTCTCTTATGGTTTAATTTACTGTAAACAGCAAAACCATTCCTCACTTATATATGTGGGAAGGTCTATATCATTGTAAGTCAGTGCAAACAGAGGAAAACTTTATATGCAGCCTGTCAACAGCAAATGTCAATGGAGGAGCATTAGTAATAAATGTCATGGTGTGCTCTAATTACCTCCTACAGCTTTGCTCCTTTAGGGTAGATATTCTATCCATTGAGGTCATGCTGTGGTACATATTAATTAAATCTCTTCAATGTTATCTGCTGTTTCTGGAAGGCAGCAAACGTATTGTGCAAAATAGTGGTTTATCTGGAAAGAAAAGAACACATCCCAGAGCAAGGAAATATCTTTATCTTTTTAAATAGATATCATCTATTATTAAAGCAAAAAAAAATGAGTGCCTGCTAGATTTTCTGCTCTTGTTAATAGCATGTTTTAGAATGAAATATTGACTAGAAAGAGGAAAGGGAAATATGCTCAGACATGAAAGCACAAGTGCTATAGTTGAGTAAATATGTGTTTCTATTAAAATTATGACCCTGTAGAATCAGTGGCTAGTAAAGAGAGGCTTCAACAAGCATTGGAAAGAAATGCAGCTACGAGCAGCATTTTGCCCTTTGCATGGAGAGGTTCCATTGTGTCTGATAGAGAAATAAGTTGTTCCAATTTAAAGACCGCTAAAGTCAGCCAGTGGAAAACTGTGAGGCTTTCCCTTGATGCATGTGTCTGGCTCAGGTTTCTGATGACTGTTCTCGTGTATATTAACACTTACATAGTCATTTTTGACAGAGCTATTTTTAACAACTACTTTTGCATCTTCATTTCAGCCGCAAAAATATCTATCTGCACAGGCAAAACCACCTATTTGTCAGTCAAGAAATAGGATCACTGCTTGATGACACAGTAGAAAGTGGAAATTTTTGAAAAGTGTCTGAGAAAAACGAGAATACACTTTGGGTTTGAGGCAGCTTGCACTCTTATGTCTTTTAGATCCTACCAAAAATGTTTCAGGATCACTAAAGAGCAGCTTATTCTAGGAGCAGGGAGTTGATTCGAAGTAGGTGAGAAACCCACCATGCTTAATTAACGAATTTAGTATATTCCAAGAAAAATGAGTTAGAAGCACTGCAGCTGGTTCCTTTGGCTGTCTACCATCTAGGCTTTTGTGCCTTGCTGATGAATTGGGATGAATGCTCTGTGGCAGGAAAAAAAAAAAAAAAAAAAAAAAAAAAAAAAAAAAAAAAGGAATTTCCATTACACTCAGTTATAATGCCCATCTAAATCATTAAACACAGACACCTTTTACTAAAGTATGTTTGCTTGGGTTTTTTGGGTTATGTTTGCAACACAAACACTGGAGGACAAATATTTAGAAGAGCTCAGAGTGTTTAAGAACATAATTGCCAGGAAAGCTCACGAGCAAGCAGTTCCTGCTGTTCCTAGATGTGCACAGCTGTTTTGAAACCCGGCTACTACTTTAAGTTTTTGAGGGACTAATCATTTGGTCTTTTAATTATCTGACCCACATTTTGGATGCAGCATCTGATGAGATACAGAAGTCCAGCTCTGTTGATAGCATGAATGTAACTCACATATTTTACAAAAAGCCTGGGTCAAGCCTGGGTTCCGTTAAGCCTAGAAAATATAACTTAGCTGTACCCTCGGTGGAGCCTTCCACTACATAGTGATATGATGTGTGAAAGAGCTGGACTGCTGGTCATCTTGAATGCTGATCATCTTGGGCTTGATGGACACAGGTCTTCACCCACATGCATGTGTTGGCTGAGCACAATCAATGTTGAGTGTACATACATACAACATGATCCTGGCAAACCCAGGGTTACCAAGCGTGTGCTTACACTGGAAGAGCAATGCTGAGACTGTTCCCCTCAGCTTGGCAACCCTAGATATTAGCTGGTGACTATTCAGGGTAGAGAAAGCAATGCTTGAGCAGGTCTCTGCAGGGCTGCTGAGACTGTGGTAAGCTACTTGAACCATCTCACATACCTGAAGTGGTGTTTGGATATTGAATGGCAACAGCTAGCATAGTAGTATTAGCATAAATTATGACTTTAAGGGAGATACTTTGGTCCACTGCCAAGCAATTACAGTAAGTAGTGTTTAACTAGGTCTTAACATGAAGGAGAATTTCTTTCTTCTCTGTTGTATAATTCAAGAGTTACCAGGTAAAGTTCGAAAGATGAAATGGAGAAAAACAACACAGTGGAAGAGGATCCCATTGCTGTGTTACCACTCAGCTCAGGTCTCTTGCTCAATCTTCCAAAGCACAAGGACCAAGTCCCTAGATGGCTTCCTGGTTTTAGATCCAAGCTTCTGTACTGAACTTTTCTCTGCTTTAGATCAAATTCAAATTTTGGAATTTTGGAGAAGCATGGACCTGGATGCAGAGATTAATAGCTGGCTGCTTTTGAGATAAGGTGTTTAGTCTAGATGTGGTGTTCTGATGCAAAGTTTTACTTCAGGCCTGTTTCTAGTTTGAAATGTTTTCAGATTGGACTTGTTTCTTTCTGAGGCAGGGAGGAAGCAGGGCAGCCCTGGAGGAGGAGGGTGTTGTTTTCACTATATTTCATTTCTTTACATTCTCTGTCATCTTGACTTATAAATATTTAGCTATGAATATGCTTGACAGCTTGTCTTCATCCTGTGCCTAGACAGAAGGCTCCTGCAGATAAACACAACCACTTGTGTGCCTTAGCCTATTTGCCCTGAATGTCCCTTAGTGCAGAGATGTGCTCTAAAGGGTCCGGGAACTGCTTTGGTCTCTGCACACATCGCAGGCTCTCAAGCTCTGGGTCACTAGCAGGTGATCAGAGGCCATGGGCACCTTAGCCTCCAACTACTGGCTGCATTTCTTGATCAAGCAATAAGGAATTCTTGTGGTATTTACATGGAAATGGAGATCTTATTATGGGAAGAGCAGAATATCTGGATATCTGTACTAGCTTTCGGCTGTAGTTCACTCACCTGTTTTCACCAGGGGCTGGGGACCGGCATTGTCCTTTCTCAGCAGACGTGAGGTGAAAAAGTCACATTAGAGGAGCTAAACAAAAAAATTGCTTTATGTCTTCAAGTGTGAGTATGTAAATTCTCTCTCCACAGCACCAGAGCATTAGGTATGTTAGAAGTAATTGGAGGTTTGCACCTGTTACGCGACCTTCTCAAATAGTGGTTTTCTGCTGATTTCACATGCTCATAAAGAAATTATTTTAATTACCTAAAATAAATAGATATTCTCTTATATCAATACCCAAATGTAGCTGTATGAGTGTTAGATTCCTTTTCTGTTAACCTGAGGTAGTAGTAATATGCAAGAGCATCACACAAAAGAAATTTATGCCACTAATGATGTTGCAGCTGTCCAAAGACATCTGCTCTTTTTACTACTGTACATCTTTTAGTGATGTGACAAATGATATAGTTAAGATCATGGCAGAGAAAGATAACCTGGATGTCAACTTGCACAAAGATGAGAGCTACTTTCTGCCAACAGTTCACTAGAAAGTCAGTGAGCATACGCAGTTGCACACAAATTTACAAATGTTGCTCTTTATTACATCAAGTTGTGTCTTTGATATCTTTGAGGCCACTCCAATTGATTGTCCAGTTGGTGATGGTACTAACTGGGACACTGCACCATTTTGAGTGAGCAGCATCAAACATCACAGGAGCTTCATGGTCAGACTACCAGACTGTTTATTTTGCTCTTTTCCTCCCACCTTAAACATCCATTTAACAGGAGATCTGACAACTTCACATGCATGACTGAAGTAGACACACCTTGTGAGCTCCCCTCTTGCTCTCTCTTCCCCCCATCATTTGCAAAGTAACACGGTCCAGCTCTGTGTCTGTCTTTTATTGAACTGGTATTCCCTTACTCTGCTGATCATTTCCACAACAACCATTCCTTTCCCAGACACACCATTGCAAAGCGCAGCACAAGCTTATTTGCTTGTGTGTATTTCAAGAAAGTGAGCCCTAGGGAAGGGCTGCCCTTTGTTTTAGCTCAGCAATGCACAATATTCCTTCAGTGCTGGTTTACCTTGAAAGAATAAAAGGTCTACATACAATGGCTCCTTTCTTATTCTGTGGCTGGAGCTGTGCGTCACAGCTAGGTATGTGATTTCAGCCTGCACACGTGCACCCCGGCATGGGATCACACACCACAGTTGCACAAGCTGACGGCATGTGGCTGGTGTGAGGCAGCCATGTGGTGGGGGCAGGAGACAGCTCTCAGCTGGGTCTCCAACTGCATCGAAGGCTTCCTTTGGAAAGAGGATGGCAATGAATGATCTTCAAATCCAATGAATTATTCCAGCAGTGTGGATGGGTATGAACTGGGGCCCAAGACCTGCTTCAGATTGCAGCAGTGTTATTCAATAGCTTGCAGCCCCACTGGTTGCTTGGGATTGCTGGTTGTGAAACCACCTCGTACTCACTTGGGAACACAGTTACCTGTAGAGAAACATTGGGAAGTACATAGGGTGAAGTGCTACCTAAGTGACCTGAGTTTTAACTCCAACTCTGACATGACCTTGTAGAGAATCTTGAAGAAGTCATTTTGCCTCTGTTGTATGTGATTCTGGAGCTGTACTTTTCTTATTGTGCCTTAAGTTGATTTTACTCTCTGGCATTAGCTTGAGAAGTTCTTTTCAGTCACGCAAGCAGGTAAATTGTTAAATCACTTAAAAAGCAAGCAGAAGTGCAATGTTGATGTGAAATAAAATTGCATCTATGCATGGTAAATGCCTAAGAGACAGATAGACAGGAACTCTGGTTGCTTATGTTTTCTTCCTAAATCTATTATTTGCTGTCATGTGTGCTTGACACTCACCTGTCAGGTATCCAAAATGCCTGCAGTCCTTGCCTTGGGACAGGCTGTGTTCAGTATCATGGCTGTGAAGGGCTGGAGCCTTGAGAAAAAAGCACTGGAGTGGCTTTACCATGACCACCACAGCTCTCTGCTCAGTTCCTGCTGTCTAGCCCTAAACCAATTACCTGCACGGCATGGTTCCTCTTCTCACACTTTGTCTTTTTGCCCAAACAGACATTGTCCCTTACTATGTGTTTGTAGACTGCCTGAGAGCAGTGGAAGGCTCTGTGCTTGGTGCTTGTACACATCATCTTACAAAGATCTAACGTTTTTGTGCTTGCAAGGTGTGATGGTGTGTTCCCCCGCCCAGCCTGACCTTTATCTCCTGTAACCCTGCTTAAGCGATAACTACAAGGGGCAGTCGTGAATGGATGCTGATGGGGATAGCTTCGTCCATTAACGAAGTGGATTCAGGAGCCAGATAACAACACAATAGCCCTTGGTTATTGTGATAAATACGCCCACCTAACCACAGTTATCAGTACGTAAATATGACTATGAGTCAATCATCTTACCCCTATAAATAGTGAGCAGCCCAAGAGCCCTTTGAGCTCTCCTGCACGGCAGTGTGCTGCACGCCAGGATCTCCCCTTGAGTAGGGACACCTCTCAAGGTTACTCCTCGAGGTTGAGAGATTCCTTGCCACAACAGATACTCGGAAAGTGACTAATAGCATGCTAAACTTTGAAAACTTAGCTAAGTGATATAAAGGATTGATTGCGCATATATGATCCTTTACACATAAACCGTTGACCAAGATTGGGACTAGGATGGGATCCAGCTGCACCTAAACTCCTCTCTGAGAAGTTTAGAAAGCAAGGAGGTCCTTTCTGAATCTCATGACTCAACGGGAGGGTCTCCCTGACAGTTTTGTCTGACCCTGTCCTCTGTGCAGTAAATAATCAAGTGTACCTTGCCATGGAATCTTGTTCATTGTCGCATTTACCATTGAAATTTGTTAATTCATGCTTTAACTCACTGTTTTCTATCAATAAAGTATTGTTGCTTCTCTCTTACGAGTGAAGTGCAGTCTCACTCCATCCGCGACACAAAGCTTTATCTAGATTTTTGGTGTATATAGTAATTTTAAATGCTGCTTATAGAGGTTACCATTAAAAGGACAATGTTTATAAAAAACTGCTTCATTACACTTTTTGAAATAACACAGATGGTTTACAGTGATACAGCTTACCTTGGTGTGCTTGGGAAATACTGGGGTTTTTAAGGCACTCTAGGTAAGGTGGTTCTTGAGTTATTCACGTTTGCAGCACTGAATCAGTCTTGCAGGATGAATGTCCACACTTAAGTTACTAAGTAAATCTTCAGGCAACTAACTGATTTGACTTAATCTTCAAAAATCCTGAGTTCCTGAAAGCTTCTGCTAATTTCAAGAGTGTAGATTTCCAGAAATGCCATAGAAAATTGAATGCAAAAGTCTTTCTGAGTATCAGGTTGACTTTAGGTATCATATTTTGAAAAAAATTGCTTCAGCTTTGCTCTACCAAACCATTTAGTAAGTTTCGTAGTTATATTGCAGTGATTGTGTTCATGCCATTAAGTTTTTGACAATCTCCCTGCCCTTCCATTTTGCTAAGTATTGATTATTCATTTTTTTTAGGTGGAGGAACGGACGGAGGAGGAAGGTATTTAAAGGAATGGAGATATATTCAGCACTACTTTGAAAAAACTGTCACTTGCAAAAAATTGTAAACATCCTTGGTATTTGTGTTTATTATGATTTAGCAGAGTACTAACAATAGAATAAGAGAAAACAGATTCATAAAAGACAGTATTTTCCTTCTTTGATGGAGAACAAACTGTAGCTCTTATAAAAAGGAGGATCATTTGTATTGGGTACCGTGGTTCTGACAGATTAGTAATAAAGCTGTAGAATTTTTCCTTTGAAATCTGTGGTTCCAGAAGATTAATGGTGGGACAGAGAACTCTATTTGATTCTGCTCAAAATTTTGAGCATGAAAAGCTTAAGTCTCAAATTCTTTTGAAGAGAGAGTCCAAAGTAATTGAAAAGATAATTTTGAAGGGGCTACGGCTTAAAAAACTATTTGTTTCAGAGTTAGGAGTTCTGCAATGAATTTTGTGCTTTTCACAAGAGCTGTAATGTAGTTCTGCTGCGATGGCTTAAGGCCAAATACTCGCCACTACTTTCAGGTAAGTGATTTACAATGTGCTTGTGACTTTAAATAAGACAGCTTGACTTCTTTTTGAGATCTTTCCTGTCAAAACCAGTCATTGCCAGTCTTCAAGTGACCCACAGTATATTTCTTTAATCAGCTACCTTTTGGATTAGATTTTGCTACAACTGGTTTTGTTATCTCCCTGTCAACCTTCATATTTTAGTGATGTTAAAAAACAGCAACACTTTAAGAGAGAGGCCTTTAAATCTGGCTGGTTGGTTGTGTTATGTCTTTTTGCTTGTTTTATGACTGTTGAGGAGCAATGATGCGATAAATATATTTTTAAGCTATCCTTTAAAGGCAGTAGCTACTGCCAAGCCATTTTCTTTAATGCCATTTATTGAAAATGTCTGAGTGTACCATTTGTGTATGCATGTTTGGGAACACTGTTATATTCACATGACGAAAAAATTCAGGTCACCTCTGTGTGATAATGATTGTAGCACATGTGAAGGAGTAAGAGTTTTTATGTAGCTCTGGAGCGGGTTTCTTCAGGACAGGGAGTATCACAGGTGGGATCTTTTGAATGTTACATGACTAGTCCTTATGCTCTTTAGGAGAGGAGTTCTGCTGAAGCTGGGCAGACTCAGTTCTCACCTCAGTTTTGATAGCCTTAAATACTTTTTGTACCACTGAACTAATTATTTTAAAGTGATCTTCAAATTCAGTGCTGACACATCTTCATCCTCTGGGATGGAGTGGACAACATCTAGCCTGCTCTTTGAGGAATCATTTTCAGGACCTGCATTTAGGGTCAGAAAGGTGGAGTGACACGGGAAATACATCCTTGAGAAAGCTTGGTGTTAAATAGAGAAGACATAGGTGGGACTGTCAGAAAACTTAATGAAAGTGGTAAGATTTAAACAATAATACTTCTACTTCCCCTATTAGTGATTTATTAAGAAGCAGGAGCATAATTTTTACATCCAAATTTTTCTACAGCTGTTCTTTGGAAGGGGACAGGATGGTGTGGATGTTGCCTTTTCTGTAAACTAAATTTCTGATAAGTGAGAAACTCCATGGTACTCCCTTCAAACACAACTAACACCTGCCTCTCAGTCCTTCTCTTGTCCTCACTTCAACCCATCCGCTGTCCCTTCAGTCTGTGCAGCAGCAGTGGCCTTCAGGAGTAAAAAAGACTTGACAGACGTGCTTCTCAGTTTCATGCTGAAAGTCCGGTCTGCAAGTGCTTAGAAAAACAACTGCACTTGGTGTCAATAGTGAAGCAAAGTATTGCCCCTTTCCCTTCTGCCTTGGAACGACAGGCACAGCTTTGCTTTGGTTTTCCTCCTGGTTAGGCATTTCTCTCCAAGTTTGTTCAGTCTACCTACTTTACATCTGTTTCTACAGTGACTAATTCGTGTGTCCTCTAGGGCTTCATTCTTGGACCAAAGTTTATTTGTTTATCTCTGTTTCCATTTACTGCTGTAATTTGGTATCATGCAGTAGATTTCCAGTTGTGTCCTGATTTTATGCAAATTTATTTTCAGGTGGCTGCCAGAAAGCCAGATGATATATATTGATTGTTATGATTTTGATGGACATCAGTAATTGGATGTCAAGCAGTTGGTTATCTCATCTTGTAAGGATGAATAAACCGCTTTTGTAAAGCATTTGGCATCACCTTTCCCATCCTTTTTTCCCCTGTTGCAATTTCTTTTTTCTGTACCCCAGGCTGTAATATTTAGGCACTCTTCTGTGCTAAGTCGCTTGGTGTAGCTTGTCATACAGTGCTGTTTCTAAGAATGGCTTATTATTATTTTTGCACTGAGTGTCAGGATGCATAGAGAAAGGAGTTTATTTTTAGAAGGTAAGATCCAAATGCGCTTACAGCCACTCCCAATTCCTCTCGAGTGCTAGAGAGACACCACTTCAAACAACCATAAAAGTTGAGAACTAAGTATTTCTGCTTTGAGGCAAATGTGTGTCTGTGGAGCCAAACTCTGTCCTCAGATGCTTATGTGCTGTTCCCACTGGTGTCTGGGGCCTTCCTGCCTAGGAATGCAAAGCACATTTTAGCATGACACAGTGGCTCAAGAATTAAGACTTTATGAACTGGCACTTTTGTTCTTACTGCTTTTGTAAGTAAGCAAGGGTGGGAGAAAATTGAATAAGCGCTGTGAGGCTTAACAGCCACTTTGCTTTTCACAGAGCAGAGGTTGTCTGTTGGGGAGATTTTAAAACCTGTGCTTACATTTTGAAATAAGTGGCCTGAATTTTATATATATTGCAATATACATTGCTTTTTGAAAGTCTTATCCTTCTCTTTCCTGCTGCAGCCTTTGCTGTTCTTCACTGTCCACATGGTATTAGCTTACCATCAATGAACATAACTGATCCCATGCCACTTTTTGTTAGACTGGAGGCTAAACCAGCATGTAGCCAGATCAATGGCCATAACATGAAGCATTCTTAGTTTTAGGAGCTCAGCCTGTGTTTTGCTCCTCCTCCCATTCTCGCAGAAATCTTTTATTAGAGAAAGCTCACCTTGGTGATCGGGTCGCTAGACTTGCAATTCCAGGCTCTACCACAAAAATGGGCTGGGTACCTCTTTCATACCATTTCATCTCTCCTGCCTTTGTTTCCCCCACCTACAAGGGGCTGCTGGTGTGATATTTGGACTTTGGACACTCTACAAACAAGCTGGGCATCAGGACCTCTTGCAACCTGCAGGACTGGTCAAATGGCCTCAGCTGAATGAGCTCACATTAAGTTAACATATTTCACTTTCCTGATGGAGATATGCCTTTTCCTTCCTCTGTAAATTATAAGTGCTGGTGGTCTGGGCAGCATTCCTCCCAAGTGAGAGCACTGCCAGCTCAGTATTATGACTCGTTGAACAGCATGTTCCTATAGTGGTAGGCTTTTAAAATATTTTATGGGGTATTTGTATGGGATGGAGTAAGACTAAATAGATTGCATAGAGCACTTTCCACAAAATTTGCTATAAACCTCTAACAGGGCAAAGCTCATTGCAGGCTAATTAAAGGGATCCTGCTGAAATGAAATTTGTCTTTACTGCTGTCACTTGAACAGCTTGGAATATAGCAGTATAAGCAGACCATAAGATTTTTAATCTTAAGATATAGTAGAAGTATTTAATAATATTTCCCATTGTTTAACTAAAAAGACAACAGTGTACAAGTTCAAATCATCAAAGGTCATCTTTTAAAGCTGATCCAATATTTGGAAACAAACTTTCCAGGCAGCTCCCCACACTTTAGATCACCTCCATATGGTGGGCACTTTCTCTGCAGGTGTCAGCACCCTGCAGCTCTGCTGAGCACCCAGTGCTGGGTGGACTGGGGTTTGCTGTGTCTGTCAGCCCAATGGTTGCTCTCTTTATGTTATGCTTTAAACAGCTTCTATGTGAAGTCTGAAGCCGTAGCAATATCCTTGTGCTAAGAGATAAGTAAGAGATGGTACCTGGCTTTAAATAGACTAGGTGCAGCGCTCTTCCAACTTCTACCTGTCTTCAGACTTTCCCAAGTGCCCATGCTCTGTCAGAAGAGAAGACAACAGATGCCAAAATCTTGATCCGCAGGCCAAAGATTTCATATGAAGATATGAAGATTTTTTCTGGTTTTTTTCTTTTCCATTTTGCCTCCTGAAATTTGGAAGAACTAAGCAGTATGTGTAGTAGAGGAGAGTTAACATGTGTGGTAATTGCAATGTCTGCCCTGGTGTGTACTTCATTAGATGCTGATAGTTCATTCACTAAGAGCTTTATTATGAGCACAGACATCTGATGCTTTAGTTGAAAGAAATGGAAAAGTTTGAGAATTGTTTTGTGCTGAATTCTGATGTAAAAATTACAAACTCTTCCTCTTCCTGATATATAATGCTGATTTTTCATGCTGGAATGCTCTACCTGTGAAATTTCATCCAAGAGTGCATTTTAATAGCTGAGTTCTTAACCTTTCCAAATAAAAGCGTATAATGGAAATAATGATAGAGTGAAATTCCACCCTTAATTTGAGCTGTGTTACAAAGCCTGAGTATAACATTATTCTATTACTTTTTCCTTTTCCGAAAACGAGTATGTACTTCTGTCACTTGGCTTTACACATATTCATACACCGTTTAGCACCCTTTACTCAGATGGATGAGATATTACCTAGGTAATCTAGCTCATTTATCTTCAGCAGTGCAACTTGCGCATGGCATTATTCACCAGTGGGACCTGTTGGACTGGAATGGATGATTTTTTAGCAGTAATGTGTATGTTTTTTCAGTTGTAATAAATGCTGAAAACTGTATATTTAGACGCAAGTGTATTTCCACATGACAAAGCCCAGCTCAGTTCAGGAAATACCATCTGTAGTGCTTTACAGACCCCATTCTCCACTGCGTTGTTCCCCTTGTATGCTAGTGTGACCATGGACGGCTTTGGTTTAGGAGTGGTGGGGAAGTGGTGTGATAGAACAGACCATCAAATTCTGAATCCCCAAGTACTTTCCAATCTGTTATGAATGAAAGCTCATTACTGGCAGACAGCAGTGCATGTGAGCTGTAGCTCAGGTGACTCAGTTGCATAGGAACTTGGAGAGAAAATTTGGGAGACCTTGTTAAAGAGGTTAACATGAAGGAATTGCTCAATTAAAGCTGACCATAGGCTCCCCACCTCAGCCCTTTTGAGCAGAGTCCTTAGGATGTAGCATCTAATAATGAGGGCTTCTCTGATACACATGCCTTCTCCAAACCTCTTGTTACCAGTATGCTCATGCAAGCAACTTGGATTTCAATTGTAAAGTCCTGCATGTCACAAGCTGTTTGTTAGCATTGTTCCAGCTAAGCTGATGCAAAGTCCCTGTGAGCCTCTTTTTATACTATGTCTCAAATTCCTTGCTGGAAGACGGAGCAGGCTCACGGTTTTGGACTCATCTTCAGTGCCACATTCTGGCTTCCAGCTCCAGCATTTTCCTGCTGTTCTCTCATGATGCCAGGGAGACTCAGGGCTGTATAAGGCCACAGCATGGCTTTCTTAGTGGCATCTATCTCACCCCAAATGCGCAGGGCCAGACAGTTGTGATGGCACAGCTCTGAGCCAGTGAAAAACCCCTAACCGGTGTATGCTTTGCAGTGAGAATGGTGAAGTCTTGTCCGATGGTCAAGGGAAAAACAAGGCCCAAGTGCCTTTCTTCAAGTAAAAGCACCACATAGATTGGGGACTTGTTTAGAAGAGTGAAAAGAGTTTAATTCTACCCACTTTGGGCTTCTCTGTCAGGTTCTTGCTTTGACTGTGAAACAATTTATATGTTCTTTTGTCCACCAGTAAGTGGCAATAGAAGGGGGAAAGCAGGTTTCAAGTCCTCCTCATCATTACAGTTGAGATGGGAAATTGCCTCTTTTGGTTTTTTTAATGACTGTCCAAAATTTTAGACTAACAGATCTCACAGACTACCGAGGAATGTTGTTACTCTTTAGTTTTAAATTTAAGGACAATCAGTGATTTATGCCCAACAATTTAGGAGCACTTGATTTAGATAGGATATTCCCTGCCACTCCCTAATAGAAAGAGGATGTTGGAAACAAGCTGTGTCCCTGCATAAGGAAAATATCCTTTTGATGTAAATGTCTCATCAACATAGGTCTGTCAACCTACGATTCAGGAAAAATGGATGCTTTCTTCCTCCTCCCCTCTAGGCAATGGTGAATCATTAAGAGAGTCTTTTGTTTGTTTACAGTGGGGTTGACCCCATGGGATCACGGATGTCACGCATGATAGATTTATTGACAAATAATCCTTTGTTTGGGGCTCTACCATGAAAAATGGTTTCACTTCATAAGTATCACCTTCAGAAATTATTTAGTGCCTTTTCTCTTTAAATTATGAATCTTTTGCAGCAGGGAGAATTCCTGACAGAAGCTGTCTGTAGGAACAGGAAACCTTCTCATATATCAGTAGCATTAACTCAGCAAGTAACCTCCCCTAGGGTACATCTACATGGCCCAGTGCTGTACAACAGAGATACCCATGCTGTCTCAGAATGAGCTGCAGTAATGTAAAATTGTGAGCTGGTTTCTCTTCCCTTTTAAGTATGTATATACCCTATGTAGCTCAGATAAATACAGTACGGAACTGGTCACAAACCAGGTGCCTCCAGTACCTGGGCTGCAGGTCTCAGATCTGTCTTGCATGTTACAGCTTAGCAGTGAGTTAAATCAGGTAGAAAAAGAACCAACACATATATATATGATTATATATATGTGTGCGTGTGTGTGTGTGTGTGTGCGCCTTACTTCTCTAGGAGACTTAGAAAATGTGAGCTTAATAAAGAAAAAAGTGAATGCTAATATTGAAGTGGGAAGAACTGGTCCTATTGGTCTGTTACGGTCTCTGTATAGTTAGTAGTATATGTACAATTCAGAGTAGCTTAGCTTGTCGTGATTACAAGACTCTGAAGAAGAGCTTTACATTGATGCTTCATGAGTCACTAAAACCTGCTGCTAATTGCCTCAGTCTGGAGGCCTCATAGGGAGATCAAAACAAAGATCCTGCAGGTGTTTTAATCGGTGTTCACAGAGCAGCCCTGTTGTGCTTCATGGATTTGATTCAAGCTGTTCTCAGTACAGAGATGTGAGGTGGCAGTGCCGTTGCTATCTACACTCTGTGGGTGCTGCGGCCTCTCAAGGAGCCCCGGCAGGCACTAGGGTTTCAAAGCAGCTGGTGCCATGCAGTCAAGCAGGGGAAAGGCGTTGTCCTCCTCCAACAGCTCATGCTCTAGGATCCCGGCAGTGTGCAGCAGGTGAACAAGCAGGTGATGCAATATGGGGAAAAGTGCAGAACAGCAGGTAACATAGCACAGACAGTTGCAAACATGATGGAGTAGTTAAATCTGCATCAGTTAACACCATAACTGGTACCTGATGACAGTGCTTTCTAGGCGCTGTTGCAGTGAACGTAGGTTACTTAAGAAGATAAGGAAGTTACATCTCCCAAAACATTATTTTCTTTGGGGGTTGTTTTATGCCCTATAAAATTTAGTTGATCCATTATGAACAGCTCAAAGTTTAATACACACTGTACAGCAAATGCAGTGCTTAGGAACACTGTATGGATATTGGATATATGCTCATGATAATAGTGGCAAATAAAGGTAAGCCTTGAATACCTGCCATTAAATATTACAGTATTTTTGTTACAGTACATTATCTCAATACATTTGTGTTAGAGAGCATTTTGTTTATCTGTCAGGCATGAATTGACATGACAAGAAAGAGGCAAGCTAGTCTGCTAGAATTAGCTAGAAATTAGGTAATACTAATTATTGTGAAAACTGATGTTTAACTGCTCCCTTTTGTTTCTTACAGTGCAGAGTGCTCTTGTGTCCAAATGATTATAAATTGATTCAGTTGTGCATGAATAGTGCTAAGTGCTGTTAAAATAAAACAAAGTTATTTGGCATTTACACACCATTGTGCATATTCAAAGCATTTAAAAATATAAAAGTTTAGATTATGATCCGCTGCAGCTAGTATCAGCCCCACATCAGTCACAAGTCACCGGTCAGCAAAGAAGGTAGAGCAGCACAAACATTTCCCTCCCTGTGTTAAAATTCTTGTTTGCCACATAAGTGGGAAAATTATCATCAAATGATGTTTATAGGTCTCTCTGCTGCTGCTACAATTGTTACATTTTAGTTCAAAACATATCTGATTTAGATATCAGTATTTAAGACTCAAATAGACTAGATACACTTTTCTGCTCCTATGCTGTATCAATGGCCATTTATAGGTCTCTCTCTTGAGGCTGACTTTTGTATCGAGTCAAGCCTGTTCACACAAAATGTGAAGTACGGTTCTTATTTAAAGTAAAGTAAAATCAAAGCAGAAATGGGTCAAACTCTTCCCGTTGAAAGTTGATTGGAAATGTGTGCCTGAAGGCCTTCTGCCCTTTGAAAATCCAACCTAGATATTTTATTTTAGGAACTATAATCAGTTAAACTTGCAGGGTTGGAGGCGTGTAGTTTTGGATGTGCCATTTTCTGTAGGACTATTTTATAGGCTGGTATAATCCTACACAGTTCTACAGAAATCTGACTTTATGGTGATAAGATACTTCACTCATGTGCTCTCTAGGTTAAAATTATCTTAATTTCCCTTTCCTGTAACAGGAGTGTAAATCTGATGCTTGCTAATTTTTTTTTTCTAATGGCAATTTTAGACCTCCCAAGAGTATGACTTCAGGCTAGTGGGCACAGCACTGAAATATGGGGTCTGCCTTAGGTGTTAGACTGCCATGAGTGACTCATTCTGCTGTACTTTGGCTTCTGTACCTGGCTGTGTTTCAAAAAGAGAGCAATGATTTTGGCTTTCTCTGTAAAGTGCTTTGGGAGTGGTCTATTGGTTAACATTTTTATTTTTGCTTGTTGTCTCAAAATCTATTTTCTGTAACAAAAGCCATGCAACCTTAGTGCTTTCGGGGCTAGAAAAGAAACTATTGGAGTAGTCACTTTTTTCTTGAAAGCTGAGGTTTATAAGAAGAAAGCAATGAATTAAAAAGCTACCCCAAAACTCTGAACTCATCTTCTTGAGTTTCTGGCTAGCTTTACGTCTGCTAACTTCCCCTCACAAAAACACCCCTGTCCCATGCAACTGCTTCAGGTTTGCTCTTGTCCTGACATATTTAGGGCAGGACACTTTTTAATGTGTGGACAGTCTCATACTAGCAGAATATATACAAAGAAAATGGTGAAGACTGCCAATGCCAAATTCATGAATTGCATTATCAATGCCTTATGGAAAGAGCCATGAATCACGTTACAAAATAAAGAATGAACTTTTCCCCTCTGCTGTTGAAAGAAAAAGCAATATATGGTTTGAAGTCTAGCTTTGATATTTCTCTCTACTGTTCTCCCTCTCAAAGCTTTCTTATAACCAATAAAATTCACGGGTTCACCATATCTTATTCAGCGAGAAGGCAACTTAAAAACTAATATGCTGCGTTGGCACCAAGTGAAAGAAATTGATTTAGAAGATGACAGCGAAGGGGCCATGCTGAAATTTGTATAGCCAGGCAGCATCACACTTCCTCGGAAAGCATTCAAATCGATTTCTCATGGAAATGTATTCCTGAGGAGCCGTATCAGACAAAAAAGCTTCCTTCAGGAAGCGCTGATCTGTCCCATGGTCTCCCACCAATGCACTACCACAGTGCCACCCCAGAAGGATTTACTGGATTAAATGTACTTTGATGTTGCTCTGGTACGTTAGTGCAGCCTGCCTGAGATGGCGGGTTAGGCTGGAGCACAGGACACCCAGTGCTGATCTCAGCTTAACTCCTGGTTTGTCATTTGGTCAGGGGCAAGACACATCCTTTTTAATGCACTCCCATTTCTCTGCCTGCAGAATGGACAACTGAATCTTTTTGCTCAGGGGTGTGAAAAAGAAGTGCCTGAGGATGAAAGGATAAAACAGCTAGCTGTTTGCTGCTGCTACAATTGTTACGCTTTAGTTCAAAACATATCTGATTTAGATATCAGTATTTAAGACTCAAATAGACTAGATACACTTTTCCGCTCCTATGCTGTATCAATGGCCGTTCCGAGTTTCAGGTTTATACAGGAAGGACCAAATTTCTGAGGGAAGTTGGGGGATTGTGGATTGCAGTATGAAGCAGACCACCACCATTTCCTTTTCAACATTAGTGTCACCAGCTGCAAGA
The DNA here is from genome assembly GCF_000699145.1 of Aptenodytes forsteri. Lineage (NCBI taxonomy): Eukaryota > Metazoa > Chordata > Aves > Sphenisciformes > Spheniscidae > Aptenodytes > Aptenodytes forsteri. The sequence goes on along the minus strand of NW_008794665.1, from coordinate 10,975,465 downwards.
AGTCCCTCTTAACGTATTAGGGATCACTGGGTTTGGACTTGTGTAACGGCTAGTTGTCCAGAGAGCCAGGATATTCTCACAGGAAGCAGAAAGTTTTAGTAAACTCACAAGTTTGTGACAAAGCCTGTTGGTTTAAAGAGTACAGTTGAGGTTTCAGGCAGATAGGCAATACCTAGAGAAATTGAGATTATATCCGTTAAGAAGGGCAGTGAGATTAGACTGTTTAGAACTTGCCTTTTAAGAAATAGTGGTTGCAGTTTTCATATTCCCAGGGAATGCGATTGCATGCACGCTGCAATACAAAGAAGGAATAATAATGTAAAATAGAGAAGATGAGCGTGAAGGTTTTCTGGTTGCTGCTCTTCCCTTCGTCCCCTGAATCATAGAGTCTGTCTACAGAAGAAAATGTTAGAAGCAGTTGCTGTTATTTTTCCTGGCAGCCAGAGTTTAGTAAGATGCTAACTTAGAGGTTGTAAGTCTTTTGCAGTTTCTTAAGAAAGATCATAATCATTCTTCATATGGATGAAATTCTGTATATCAGTTCACCACTGCTGAACTCGCTGCTGCTTTGGAGTTCATTATTTGGGGGATTAATTTTCTATTCAACTTAATTATTTTGTCTGCATGGGTTGGGGTTTTTTGGTTGGGTTTTTTTGGGTTGTTTTTTTTTTTTTTTATTACAGCAAAATACACTTGAAAGCATTTCCTGTATCTTCAAAATAAACTGCTCAACTCAGGTGCCTGTGTACCATCCATTTGAATACACAGTTCCCTTCCTTCTTCCCCCTTGTTCTTAAGGAGACAACCCTTTGCCATTCCACTGATCGAATTATAACCCTTTCTCTTTCCCATAGAAGTCTCCTACATTTATTGTATATACCGAGAGCTGGACTGGCGTATTAGAAGTTGGGTTTTGCTTGCCAACCTTTCTCTAGCCTAGCTGGTAGGGAACAGCAGCAGGCTGTGGAGGGTCATCTGTGTAAGGTATGGAAGGGACGCAGTTTTCCTTATGCCTGGGCTTGGGGATCTTGGTTTCTAAACAGCCCAGACTTCCTGGATGCTGTTAAGAGCTACTTGCACCCTTTCAGATTGATTCCCCCCCGTGCTCAGCAACCAGTTGTCTACAGTGGCCAGTTTTTCTCAGAAAGCGGCAGCTCACGGACATCTCATGTGAATCATGATAAAAAGCTTCACAGGGAATTCTATAGACTCTGCTGCTATGACAGGCGTCAGGAGGGTAAGAACATAAGCATGACCAAAGTGGTCTGACCAAAGATGTGTGCATTCACTCCTGTCCTGCCACAGTAACCCCAGCCAATTCTGTAAATGCTTTAGCCTGTTCCAGACAGATCCATCTTTGGGTTACTGGATTCCCTAGAAATCCGCTCTGAGGTGGATCCCACTTCTGAGCAATTACTGTACGTCTGAAGGTCAGTTGGTATTGAACCAAAACAGAGTCACTCCTGGACCAGCATCAAGCATTTATTTCTTACAAAATTTTTCTATGTCCTCTATAAGCACATTTTGTAAGTGGCTCACATGTAAGTGCATTCGGAGCAGCTGAAGGCACTGCATTAGTTTATTCAGTTACTAAAAGAGCTATGAAGGTCTTAATAGGGCCTCCTGAAAAAGTGGGTTGAGTTGTTGTGGAAAAATATATGAGCGCTATGAAAAAAAGTTTCAGATTTTGTCATGCTTTATCCTTGTTTCTTTGAGGGAATGAATTGAAAACTGTTGGTTTAGAATTAAATAGAAATGCAACATTTTCATTTAGATGCTTTTTGAAGGGGGCTGAAATGTTTTGGTTTTTTCTCCTGAGACTGTCGTTCCTCGTGTCTAATTTTTATCTTTTATCTCAATCCACTTTTGTAATGATAAAAAGGAGAGGGCAAGGAAAGAAAAAAAAATGCAGAAACTGAAAACCTAAAATATTCTCTCTGATCTGTATCAGCATAGAATTTCTTTTCATTTGAAACATTTTGCTAAAATTACACAAACCCTTGAGCCACAAGAAAACATTTTTTTAAATGAAAATATTACTGCTGAAAAACATACTTTGGTTCTCAGAAGGTTTTACCTGCAAATCACTCTAGCCAACTCTACTTATTGGTGAAGCAAATGAGGCAGAAGTGTGTCAGCTGGATATGTTTGAAATAAGGTAACATTCCTTACACTGTAATATATTTTATAATAAAACACTCTGATCCTTTGTAAGCAAATGGAATAGTGTGTGAAGAGTATGGATAATTATTGCCAGTTTTCAGTCTGGTAATCATTGGAGTGTAATGTCAGTGTGTCAGTTTTTCCCTGAGGAGTAAGTAGGGATTATTTGGTTTGGTAGCATTTTGTTTCCCAAGTGGTATAGGGGAAAGGTCTGTGTGTTTTCAGACATCCGGCAGTCAAATATTGAGGATTTAATACCTCCCAAAGGTGTGCTATCAGCAGGTCAGGACTAAGTGTCTGGAGAAGGATTTTGTTCTGTATTTGTACGGTACCTGCGTCATTGGGTTCTGGCTGGGCTCTCCTGTGCAACACATGCTGTCATTTCTTCAGGATGTGAAAGGCAGTAACAGCTCTAAGCCCCGATAGACACAATCCACTGTCAAGATTAGGATGTTAATTAATTTTAATGAACCTTGGAACATGCAGTATACATGAAAATGCTGTTTTCAAAAGCAGTATTTGCAAAGTAAACATTAGAAGCAGGTACTTCAGAAAGCCAGCTCTATTTAGTAAAATAGGTTTTCCTGTCTGTTTTCCTGTATGTCTTTATTTTTGAAAATGAAAATAAACCCTCCAAACCAGACTTTTTAGTTGGTTGATTTCTACTCAGCAATTCTGCTTGCACCTTTTGGTATCATTACTTAAAACAAGAATTGTATTTTGGAGATACAATTCACCATTTGCCAGTCTGGCTTGATGCACTCACTAGACAGCGGGCTTTTCCCCAGGTGGGCTTTGCAGAGGCTAATGGGTTAAGTGCTTGAGCACAGAAAGACCGAACTGAAAGTTACCAAAATATTTGAAGTGTCAAATACAGTCATTCACTGACACGTCTTGTCCTAGCAGGTGGCTGAGGTAGAAAAGGCAGTCCTGGCAAAACATGGGGGTAGGATCTACCAGCTGGCTTCCACTGCCTTCCTCTAAATCATCTTGAGCCGTTTGAACATACCCCCACTGCCTGCGACGATCTGGCTGATTAGGCCTGTTCACTTATTTCTCTTGACTAATGGGCATGACAGTGGCCGTTTTAGACTCTGCATTGCTCGTGAAACTCAGGTTTTATGAGTATCCAGGCTGAAAGCTGAGCAGTGGCTCCTGCCTTCCAGTGCAGAATACCAATGTGTCCACAGCGTCCCCTTGTAATTGTGCTGCAGCAGAGCTGAGCTATGGGCTGTCGATACCATTTGGAGTGCTCAGATCAGCTTCCTGTTTACTCTGATGCTGTATGATGTATGACACTAGAGATGAATGAATTGTATATTTTATTTAACAAAGACTAAAATAAATTAGTTAGCAATGTACTGCCTGGCCTGAACACCCAGTAAGTACTAGTAGTTTTCATTATCCCTCAAGAAATCATTGACTATTTTATGCGATGACTATTATGCAATGCAGTAATGTATTATTCATAGACAATTTCATTGGTAACATTATTGCAGATTCTCAATGTAACAAGAATGTACATAAAGCCATGAAATCCTCAGGAAGAGAAAGATGGGTGGTCTTCCATAATAATGAGAATATACGTGCATATGCATACACACAGAGGACTACAGGTCTTCATGGAATCAGGCAAATGCCTTTTAATAGTGGCAGTGAGCCTTATTCTTAAAGCATGTCTGCCACTACTCCTTATAATTCACTAATCTCTCTCAGTTTATTAATGATAAACTTTAAATATTGGGCTGAAATGTTGTTCTCTGTCTGAAGCTGAACATTTTCAGTCTCATTGTTAGCAATTCGCCTGTATTTATTACATGGATGGGTATCCGTGTTTCCAGCCAATTTATTCACCAGGCTTGGTACCTAAGAGTACACACCTGGAGAAAACCCATTTGCATAGCACAAAGTCCCATCTTCTGCTGTGACAGGACACAGTGCTCAAAGTCGTATACCTCACACTGTCATTTAAGGCGAAAGACTCAATTTCATAGTGTCTCTTTGGCAATGCAAAGTAATAGTGGTAACAAGACACTTGTTCAGCCTCTCCCTGGTGTAAAAAGGTATAACTCTTCTGGCATTGGGGAGGTTTACTTATCACCATTTCAGGCTGTGTCATCAGCCATAACTCTGCCTTTTCTGCACCCTGAGTCTCAGGTTTGCCAGACCGAATGCTACATCCAAGGCAACTTCTTGTGTTGCTACAGCAGGTTTTTGTCAGCAGCGTGCTTCTTTCTAACCGGTGATTCTGCAGGCATTGCAAAATCGAGGAATGAGCCTTTACTCCAGTGGTAACAGATGGCACTGCTACTTTATGCTTCCACCCTAAAGCACTACCCAGCTGACTTGGGCCCTGCTACAAGGAATGAACTGAGCTCTGCCTCACCCACTGCTGCTGCACAGACTCCACCTCAAAGCTTAGCACATGGCCTCACCTGCCTTTGGGGACCTTGGTGCTGTGGCTGCACAACCAGGACGCTCTAGAGCTACTGCCATGCCCAGTATCTGTCTAAAGGCAGTGGAGCTTTGATTTCACAACAGCAGCAGAAGTCTAAAACTGGCCTTATATCCTCCCCAGTGTGTCCACACTGGGTGCTTGTGGCATGGACTCATGAACAGAGACCTTGTGATACTTGCATTGAGTGCAGTGTAAAAGCATATTGTGTTATTCCTTTTCTTTTTGCACTATGTCTTATGGTTGTCCTTGAAACTTCGCAGGCAGTGTTGTTATCTAAGTGTTGTTATCTATATTGCAGTTAGAGATTGTTATGCTGGGTTGGGCACTTTGGAAAGCTTTTACCACTTCATAATTTAAATGTATGTTTGTCCCTCTTTAATTGAAAAGTTGTAAGGAGTGAAAGGTTTGTGAGTTTGCACTGTTTGAAGGCTGCTTTGACTTTTGGTTACCGAGGAAACTGCTTTAATGTAGAATCGGATTCCAGTGACCTCAAACTCTGTTCTGTTAGGATTAGTGCATCCTTCAGGATGGGAACTGTTTCAAAGCATTTTAGTCCCATCTGGGGTTTGGCATATCTAAAGGGTGCTGATGGGCTTGAAAGTTCAGCCGGCACTGAAACTTCTAGCCCAATTCTATGTTTCTTATGGATCCAGGGCTGGACCCGACACCAGCGTTGCTGACTCATGACTTTTGAATACATGCACTGACATGTTACCCTGTATCCTGACAACTCTTATCCTCCATTTCTTGTCTACTCCTTTGCCTGTTCATACAAGTGGAGTACGCACCAGTGATATCATGGTTTATTGAGTGGTAGTTAGGTGTGGTATACTGGGGACTCTTTGTATTAAAGCAGCTATAAAGCTGGGAAAACTGCCTGCTTTGTACAGTTAATGATAAAATCTCATATGAAGAAGGCAAAGGAGGTGATGGGTCTACAGCTCCGCAATTCTCATCCATCTCATGCTGAAGCAGCTCGGACATCTGCCAGCCAGAAGCAGCTTCAGATCATGCAAGCTGCAAAAGTGCCCTTCACCAACAGTTCTCTCCCAAGTCAGAAAAAGACAAAGCTTATCTACAGTGGTGCTTGTGGGAAAAATAGCTAAAAAAAAGTATATTTTCTCCTGGAGGTGCATCCTTTTATGTGGAGCATGAATACCTTAGTACAGAGGAAGAACTCACTTCAATAGCAGGTTCTGCTGCACAGCAAAAGGCCACGGCTGCATAGGCGTGAGCCTCCAGCCCAGAAGGGGAATTGCACATCAGCTTTGGAGGCTAATAAGGGCATGACCTTCTCGCCTAATGAAAGAAAGGTTTCCCAGGGGATGCTGTTCCCTGCTGGCTGTTTTACGTTTTTCTAGTCAGAGGCTGCAGTTCTGGCCCTCCTTTGCAATCAGCAGCACTTGTGTTGTCACCCCAGCACCAGCTGTGTGAGGGAGCAGGTCTGGCTGAATGTGGAGCTCTGGGTGAATGATCAGGAAAGATTTTGCAGGCAAAAAGGTCAAGAAAAAAATCAGTTACTGCAAAGAAAGCGTAGGACATGAGGAAGATTAGCAAAGAGAATTCTTGAAGGTGTCTGGGAGGAGGGACGTGGGTGATGAACCCTGTGTGGCTGAATGCTTTAAAACTCCCAGAGTTTATGCCATCTGGAGCAATGCAAGTAGGCTTCAGGACATCTGGGCAATTTTTTCAGTCCTGGTAAAATGTAGTTATTAGTGCATTAAATGAGTTTTGAACATTCAAGGGCTGAACTGGACCATAGGGTGAGGTAAGCTGGAGAAACCTTGGTGAAACTGATGTATTCATTTTGGTGTCAACACAATCCAAATACTTCCTGAAAGTGAATTGATTTCTGTGCTGTAATTTTGGAAGGAATGGGGCAGGAAAAGCTTGAACAATGTCAAAACATCCCATTTTGACTCTGGGAAGTCTCCTTTTTTTTTTTTTTAATGGCATCATCTTTAAGTTATAATGCAATGTATAAATGCAATCTAAATTATTTCATAGCACAATGTTAGATCAGTCCAAAGCAATTCTTTTTCTCCGAGAATGTCATGTTTAATTTTGCTTCTTAATGAATTCAGAATTAGAAGTCTCGAAGCTGTTGATGAAACCAAATGTTCACCATTTTTTGAACAGTTCTCTTCAGGTGCTCTACTTTTGACTGTGGTAGAGTCGCTCTGTAACACAGACTGCAGTGTCTTCCTCCTACCCTGAATTTTTTCTGGTTGGGGTGAAATCCCTTCAGAAAAGAACTGCCTTTTCCTATGTAAGCTGTGAACCAGAAAGGAGCAGTAATTGTCATCAAGGTTTCCAGGGTCTACTACAGTACTAATTCAGGCCATATATCTTGTAGCAGGCATTAACAACAACTGTATATATAATAAGTTTGACACATTTGAGTTATAACAACCTTAAACTCCAGGGATTCAAGCCAACTTCATTAAAATGGTGGGAGAAAATGTTAGCAAGTCATTTTAAATGGAGTTGGCATATATACGCCTTTTGACTTGAACCATTTACTGTTGTCCCAGTAATTTAGTCTGGGTCTTCTGGCACACTGTGTGAATGTGAGGAGGAAGTGGTACGGTTTCCTTAGACTCGCACCGATGCTTTAGCTGTATCTTTGCAGTACTTGCTCCCTGTATATGTGTATGTGTGTATATATATGGGAAAAAGCTTGTGTTTTCCCATACGCAAAGTATTGTGAAGCATAGGCCCAGTTTTTGGTGCTTTAAGTCTCTTAAGTCTCTTAAGTATTTTACATCTTGGCTGCTAAAGCAGGTAGTGGGGCTTAAATAATTCTGCTGTCTGGACATGTATATTCATCTGTTTCGTCTAATAGTTTTTGAAGCTGCTGGCCAATTTCAATTATATTTGGAAGAGAAGCAGAGGTGTCAAAGGGACTGCACTCCCACAAGTTTTTAAGTATTAGTGGCTCATAGAGGAGCCACAGTCAAGAAAAGCTAACCCTTTATTAGACACCAGGAAAGCATGCAGGAGAGAGACTTGTGAACCTGATTTACCAGTTCCTATGGCTCGTTCAAATTATTTGTTTAAACCTTGAATATACCTAATTTATACAGAGTGCAGTGTGTCTACGCACATTTGTCTGTTTATTATACACATGCATATTGTTCACTGAAATCCTTCCAGAAATTAATTGTGCTCCCCCTTGTTAAAAGCATAACCTCAGCTCCATCTGGTGGCTCTGTGGATTAATAAGACAAAACTGCGGAAATACATCTTGTCTGTGATTTTGCTTTTTGTCTAGTGAAAAAAATAAGTATAGCACCAGACATACAGACATGTGTCAGCTCCCTCGAGATAGATATGATGTATATAAGAGAAGACCCTTATCTTTTGATTCCTGTTTTGGGGGGGGGTTGTATTTTCTGGACTTCATGCCTTTAGAGATCAGGGGTTTTTTTTCCTCAATCATGAGAGCTAAAAAACTATTTTAAATATAGAGAAGAAATTTCCCTCCACCTCAACCCTCCATCTCTTGAGAGCAGGAAGTAAAGCTTTATGAGGAAGGTCAAATATTGTATCTGAGTTGCACTGCCTTCCTGATTTATAACTCTTGAAGTGTGACCCCTGGAATAATGCTTCAAACCAGCTCTAAAACCAGAAATACTCCTTGACTGTCCCATGCAGGTAATTCTTCACTAATAACATATTTCGCTAAATATCAAGTACTAAGAGCGGGTATATTCTTACTTCATTGCTTTTTTCTCTGCTTATATCAGGAAGGCATTGGGTGTAGATTTTCTGTTATGCAAGCTGTTTTGTAGTCAGAAATTATTTTTATTCCAAGTGGGATAACAAAAAGAATTCTGAAATGAATTTTTCATCAAAAATTAGTGTTAGATCTGGCAGAGTTTTTGTTTTGATTTTGATCACGTTTTTAAAAAGAAAAAAATTAGGGCAATACTTAAAATAAAAAATGCCACTGTTCTGTTCAGACAGTACAGGCCTGGATTCACGTTTTCAGCAAAATAAGTGATGCAAATGGATGAAAGCTTTTTGGTGAAAAATAAAATGGCTTGCAGCAGTGGGTTGTGGCAGTGAGCTGTGCTGCCTCTGTCGGCTTTGCACGAACATGAGGGCCTGGAAGTAGGGCAGTGAGAGTTAGTATGGCCATGTGTAAGGTCAGCTGAAAATTAGATTCTTTGTTGTTTTCCCACTGTGAAATGATACAACAGCACTACTGAAACTTTGGGCTAGTTTATATAACTTAAATGCATTCTAAATTGAAAGGTTTTGTTTTAAAAATGTTAAAATTAAACCCTCTGCCTGCCCCTGCCTTCTGAACCTGACTTAAACTCTATGACAGTTCAGATAGCCTCAAAAACATGTCTTTGATGAATTTTAATAATGTGGCTGACATATATAATTCTTCACCCCTATTTGGCAATTAGCAGAATTGGTGGCTGTTTGTTCAGCTTGCAGATATTGTTTTGTGTATTGCATGTGGCCATGAACTTGGAAAACCATTACATGTAAGGTGCTGATCAGAGTAGGAAATTGTGAGCTAGTCTCATGAGGGGAAAGCCAAATCCAGTTTCTTCAGCAGATACCTGCTGAGAGAAGAAGCCCAAGGTTGCGGTATGGAAGCGGTAATCCAAGACTGGAATTCACTTATTCCTTGTACCTTCTTAGTCCTTTGGGCCATGCTGTCTCTGCTTTATAGCAATATCCCCAATGCTGTTAGTGCTACAAGCAGTGAGCAAACCTGAACCTATACAGAGGAAGAATGGGGAAGGCTAGGTCAAGGCATTGCAAAGTGCAGCAAATACATCCAGATGGAACAAACTTCTGAGTCAAGAGTCCATGCAAAACAAAGAAATCTTGCAGGGAATTTTAGTTCTTTATATGTTCAAGTTTGCTATAGAGGTCTCTTCACAGAAGTTTACGGTCTCCATGCACTCCTGGCTTATGTCGCACTTACCCATTGTTAGGCATTTGGGAGTGGAGCAGTTGCATATTCTCTCCTTTTTATACTTTGCACATTCCTATTTCTAGTACGGTGAAGAGTTTTATATAACCACAAAGAGTTTTATATGTCTTAGTGACATTTAGCCTACATACCCTCCTCTATTTCTCCATTTCCTAATGAACAAGCTGTAGGCTGCATATTTGCATACATTAATGCTTTGTCACCTCGAACTCAAGGCAGAAGACTATTCCAGGCAGAAATACCATCTTGTTCCTGTCAGAAGGCTTAATACAGGAGAATATAAAAAAACATAGCATTTGGAATCTTTTAACTAATTTTTTGCACAGGGTGTTTTCCTGCCTCAGCTGTTTATAGTAATGCTTAAGATCTCAAATGAGAGCAGTTTCTTGGTGCGTGAGGCACTGAGTTCATTAATAATTGAAGATAGCCTTTCTCCCTAAGCTGTGTACACTTATGATAGACAGAGGCCAGGAAATGACCATCCCTCTCTCCAGGAACTGGTGCAAAAATCACCAGTCACGCCCAAGGTTCCACAGTGTGGTTCTGTCAGAAGGGAGATTTAATCTCTGCTGCCAAAAATAAGACACCCCCCCCCCCCAAGATGTAATAAATTACTTAATACTGAGGCTAACTAAAACAAACGTGTAGTCTACTGCTAAGCAATTTACTTTGGAAAAGAAGGAAGTGGCACCAAAAAGTTTACAAGGCCTTTCCTCTTGCCTGGCAGTTGTAAATGGTGTGCTCCAGAGAAGGGAGATGTGCAAAAGGGTTAAGCAAAGCCCATGTGACAAAACTGTTCCCCCATTTCTGCCACTTGCACCCTTAAATTGGATGCTGAATGCATGTTTGAATGATGGCATCTGCAAGACAGTATTTTCCCAAGAACAAACACACAAAATCATGTTGGAGAACAGAGCTGTTCATTGTTTTCTATTCTACTCATGAAATGCAGGTGAACTATCTATGGTATTTATAAAAAAAAAAAAAAAAGACACAAGAGAGCAATCATACTTGCGTGTGTCTGTGTTTGCATTCAGGTGCAGTGGGGTATTACTGTATAACAAGGCCAGGTATCGATCTGGGGAGCAGACAGTCCTTGGGAAAGGCTGAAAGGATCCACAAAGCAGCATCACAGCCCCTGGGGATCCCCTGGCTCTCTCCCACCTCTTTGACATTAGCAGCCCTACTTCTGCTTCATTGCATAGGGGTACAATCCCTATATGTGCCTGTGTGCCCCTCTTAAATGTGCCATTGAAGAAACAGGCTCTCTATGTACGGAGGCAGGATTTGCTGAGGGAGCATCCCGTGCTACCTCAAAAAGGGCACTGACTTACAAGCTCACCATCACATGTCCCCACAGAGGCCCTGAAATGTCAAATCATTAAGGCTACTGTAAATCTAAAATATTTGTTTTGGAAGGAAAGTGGTCTTGCCCTGCTGATCTGTAAGGAGCATGGAAAGGAGGATGACTTGACAGGTAGACAAACACCTAGCATACACTTCTCACATCCCCTTAATCAGACACTTTTCAGTGGTAGGGAAGCCTCTTTATTCTTGGAGGTTTTTTGTTGTTTTGTTTGTGCAAGCAGAGAAATGGACATAAAAAGCCAGATCTGCAGGTTCATAGCATCACTGCATGTCTGCAGTATCACCAAGTTTTTTCGTGGAGATTGCAGCATTTTGTAGCACTCCTTTACAGCAACTCACAGAGAATCATTGGCTACAGATCATGGGAGTTATGTGGCAGCAGCAGAAGTATTCACTTTCTTGTGTAGTAGTTAGCTAAAACCTGACCTTTTTATCTTATTTTAACCAAAAAGTGCAAAATCAATCATAAAATGAATATATATTCCCAAATTGAAGTGTGTTTCTTCATTGGAAACTTTTACTGCAGTAACAGCTTTCGACATGTTTGATGTGATTTTGACATGTTGCAATTTGGTCTGTGGAGTTTTAATGATTGCACATGAGGCAACATTGATTTTAGATTTATTTTGCTCCTTTGCTGTTTTTGTTAGTCACCTGCTATGGCATTTGAATCTGCAGACATAAGATGAAGTGTTGTTCAATCTTGCCACAGTCATGGCACTGTCATTCCATCTGCCCTTCTCTCCTTTGATGTTAAGGGAGCCTGCAGAGACCAGGCTCCTGGCCTAAGTGTCTGAAGATAACTGCTTATTGCAGGCTGTGTGAATACCCCTTCGCTGCCCCTTGTCATCTTTTGCAAGGCCTACTTCAAGTCAAGTACTTATTTAATTATGGCATTTTTAGAGGAATCTTTAGCATGGACTCAATGGATTTCAGATTGGGAGTGTCTCTGAATACCTTAACAGTATAGAGGTATATGGTTATAGAGGAAGAGGAAGAGGAGAACAGTTGTAGTGGTCATTTGGATATGTCTGTCTCACTAGTTGTCTGCTCTGTGAAGCTGCCTGAACTGCACCAGATCTGAGCAAGAAGGATGACAGCGGGTGTAATGAAAACATTGGGAGCTTTCATTAGTGCTGGCTAACCTTTCCATCCAAGCTGTGCATCTTCAGCAGGTCCTGTTAGAAGCAAATGTCCAAGGACCTGATTAAAATAAGTGGTCACATTGCAGCAACAGTATCTCTCTGCTTTGTAAGGAGCCTCACACAGGCACTTCACAATCCATAGAAAAGTAATTTTTCAGGATCACAGAAATACTAATTTGGGGACTGGCAGGAGGTAGAACATTTTTCACAATAGTGAAAATTCATGGTGCTTTGCCTAGCATTTATTTAATTGAAATATCAGACACACCAAGTTTATGATTTGACCTTGGCTTCTGAAAATTTTAGGGTGACCCTAAAGAAAGCTTTGGCCAGAGAAGAGAGACAGCCAAATCCATCTAAACTGAGCTTTTGAATAACTTGTATTTGTACTGTGCTGGTTGAAAAGCTGAATTTTTACTATCGTCCCCTAGAACAGGTTGTTATTCTTGGCATCAGTATTCATGTTATTGTCAATGATTGATCACTTTGTCTGCATGGGGTAGCCCCACTCCTCTTCTCCCGGTCTATCATATACACTGCTCTACTCGGAGATGCTTGGGAGGGGAGGACTTGGTGCCCAGTTGCAACAGCAGAGACTCCTCCTTGAAGAGCTCCTGATTAAGATCACAAGGCAAAGTCCTGGTTAATTTAAGGAAAGATATCCTGCTCATAGGTGATATATTCAGTCACAGCTTAATTGAAATCAAATAGCATGCAAAAAGGAGAGAGAGACAGCAGACAAAAGGTTAAGCAGAGCACCTTGTATCAAATGTTCAGCTGAGTATTAACTATTGATTGTGGAGTATAAGTTAAAAATCAAGTTTTACTGTGTGCCCTACAGTGATTTCTGTGTTCAAAATGAAATCTGAAAAGCAGGCACTTGTTTATCTCCGTATGTTACTGCAGCATGTGTGACAAGAAAATAAAGAAGTCATGAAATATCATTAGTGTTTTCTTTTTGTTGATTACTGAGTTTCTTTAGCTGCAGGAAATACTGGAGAAAATTTATGGCTCCAACTGTTAGTTTAAAATTAATGTAATTGTTAAACTTAGAGATTATGAACGGCTGCTTGTCGAACAGTAACAAGCAGACAACCTTTACAAAAACCACCTAATAAGTCTGCCTGCATCAGGGAACTTTTGAACAATAAGAAGAGTTGATCAGTAAGAGTAATAATCTGCTTTAAAAGGGGAATGTAGATGACAGTAAATATGAACAACTGTTGAAACTGGCAGTGTAAGGCACATAATGAAGCCGTTTCAAGGAGATTTGCAGTAAATACAGCTTTTTTTTTAGTAACAGAATTATAGTTCCTCTCACTTTTTACTCCTGACTCCAGCACAGTAATTCCGCTGGCTTTGATGGCACAGTAATATAGTCAAGCCTTGATGAGAGCTAGATTTCTGTTCTGTAACTAAATCACACCAACTTCATTCTCATAGTCCACTTTTGCTCAAAAATGTTTTCAGAAGAGTTAAACAGTGGGGGCAGTGGCTTTACAAACATGATGTTGGTTTATATCAGCTTTTGGGGTTGCTGCCTCTTCTGTTCATAACTTTTTAAGCTGCCATTACAGTGCCGTCGTCTCTTCAGTGGAGTGGTGCCTCACTTTGCCCCATCCAGAGTGTCTTGCCCTTGCATGAGTTCTGTCTGCAGGGACTCAGGAGAAATCCTTTTTAAACAAACAAACAAACAAACATTTTTAAAAGGTTGGTTTTGATTTATTGTATGATATTCCTGTTCCTAAGGCATCTTTCATCTGATGATTAGCATCAAAGCATTTTGTAAGCCTTGATTATTTAGCCTTCTCAGTAGTCTGAGGGTATTTTGAGAAAAAGGGTTTGTGTGGCTCATGGTTGAAACTTACTACTTAACAGCACAGAGCAAGGTAGCATAATAGCTTGGGCCAGAATTAAAAAGACAAGTGATGGTTGGCTAAAACTGTGGAGGAAGCTGATGTGCAAAAAGGACTGTAAGAGTTGAGTGCTCCACAGGCCATTGCAACCTCTGTCTCTTTCACCTCTGTCTTATTTTATCTGTAAAGCTTTGGAGGAAATAAAGAATTGGGTACTGAGCAGAGACTGCAGAAAACCTTGTTGAGCTAGAAAATGGAACAGTGGTTGGAGAACCTCAGTGTTGGGTCTGGGGCCATGGCTAGCTTATGAGAAACCAAGGTGCTTGGGATGCTAGCTTTCTCATGGCCATCAGATGAATTGGATGAGCAGCACCACAGCTAGGATCTACGATCCTTGAAAGCCCTCCAATGCACTGGTAGCTGAGAACTGGGGAATCCGATAGCTCACAGGAGGGCTGCTGAGGATCAGGTAAAGTCAGCCAGCCAGCCAGGGAAAAAGCAAGTGATCGTCCTTCATCAAAAGAGACATGATCCCATGAAGCCTTTCAATTCTGGCTGTTAGCTGTTTCTAATGGAAACAGTTCTGCTGGAAAACAGCTAGCCAATGTTAGCTACAAGCCCTCAGAGATGTTTGCACATGCTTTTTATTTCACACTAAGGAATAGTCAAAAGAGTATCATTGAAGTCATTCATGGTAGGAAAATTGAACAAGCGCCCAGTCTTTGCAAGATTGAATGAGCAGATATGACCATGGGATTAACAAATACCCATCCAGTTAATCACCCATCTAGTTAATCACCTTGTATGCCTGATTTTCAGACATCTATAGCACCCACACCAGGGATGATTGCTTAAAGAGCTCTGCACTCAAAGGGACCAGATTTCTGAATGGTTCAGCACTCTTTGGGAACTATCTATCCCCCTAGCATCATGAAGAGATATGCACAGGGTGAGCTGGCAGAGCATGCTCTGACCCACTACAGCATAGGTATGTGTGTCAGCTTTCAGTAACTAGCTGTAAGTCCTTAAAGATGGTGCTGAATTGGAAAAAGATATGCAGCCTGAGAAAATAATGGCCAAATTTGTTTAACATACTTTACAACAATGGTTATGTCACATAATTTTAAGTGAATCTTGTTCATTAGAGGCTGAGCCTCTGTATTCAATGCTGTAGAAGTCTGAAGGAATCACGAAGAATTTGTCTAATTAGCATCATGCATGTAGGCTGCTGAAGCATTGGGAAAGGCTAGATCTTCTTCACCAGTAATGATCTTATTGCCATAGTTACAGTTGTCTGATTCTCCTTCTCCCTGCAAGTTGACAAATCACATTAAGAATATTTTCAAAAACCTGAAAGTCTCACCTAGGATATAAGTAGCTGAACAGCTGCTTTAAAAGCCAGCTCTGCCTATAGTCGTGCCTAATCCTGCTTCATCTCTGGGTGAAGCCTTCGTTGTTTGTGAAAACAAAACATCTACCCACTCCTTAATCCCAGGTACCACCACCCCAGGGACTCTGAGCAAATACTCTGTGGAGGCTTGGGGCATGCTGAGCCCTACAGAGGTCTATGGGGTAAAGCAGCAGTTTCTTGTGTGCCTTCCTTCCTAAGGAAGGTGATAAGTATGATGCTTGGGAACCTGTTCAGATCAGGAGCCTGGGTTACATATGTACGGCCAGGCAGAGACACTGTTTGGGATCAGGGTGACTTGCTGTTGACTTGTCTTGGCAAGGCTGAAATGCCTTTTCTCTCCATAGGATGAGCACTGTGATTCCAGCTGCCTCTGAAATATGGGCAAATGGAGCCATCTTTCATTCCCTGTCAGGAAGCTGTGCTCTGCCTGAACCGCGCAGGTGTATAATAGCACAGGCTGTGAGTAAGAGCTAGAGCAAGGGCATTTATCACTTTTGACTGAAGAGCCTTGACTCTTGTTCTGTAAATGAAAAAAAAAGCCTCAAAGGAATTGGTTGCTAACCCACTATGGTACTTTTAACGCCAGGTCCTATTTCAACCCTCCTCATTTGTATCCTTTTTTTTCCTCTGCATCTTCCTGTTAACAAGCAATAGTAGCTTCTTTTTCCACTTTTCCCATTTCCAGCCCCTCTTGTCTCAAACCAGGTGGTAAACATGGGGGCCTGACCTAGCCAGGTGCCCGACAGGTGTTAAGAAGAATTTTCCCTTCCAAAGCACCTTGTCTCAATTTCCTGGCCTGTAAGGATCTGTGTGGTGGTTTGGGTGGTTTCAGCATACTCTGCAATCCACTGGCTGTCTTTCTCCATGGAAAGTGTGAGGATGTCATGTGCTGTGCTCAGGAACTAGACTGCTGGCATTCTTGCATGTATTTTCTTCTTATGTTGTAATCTGACTTGATAAATTAAGAGTGGTTTCCATACAAACAAGTAGGCTAGCAGACTTCAGAGGAGGCGCTTCCCGATGTCTCGCTTAGTACAATTAATGCGATGGGCAAAGGGTCTTTCTGTCAAGCACATTGCCTTTGTGTTCATCTGCCATCTCCTTTTGCAGTCTCATTTAAGGTGAGTCTGAAATGTGTTCAAAGTTTCAGGAGAGGCATCCAATTGAATCTTCTAGTTGAGCTCAGGAAAGCAGAAGCAGCAGCAAAGTTGAAAATCTGAAAAGGGGAAAAATTGTCAGTTTGGGTCCGAGGCAAGCCTTGTTGCAAAGGAACAGAGGTTTGGTGAGAGGCAGGGCATGTTTTTTTTCTGACAGTTTGATGTAACTCTTGTGGAGGGTGGCAGTGAGCTTCTCCCTCCCTCCCAGAGACAGAGCTTCCCCTCTGGACCATGCCTCACGCAGGCACTGAGGCCACAGCAGCTCAGGGAGGAGAAAGTTTTCAGCATCTCATGGGAAATGTAGTCCACTCAGGAGCCCCCGACTTGGAGGGCGAGAGGCTCTGGCATCGAAATACCCATGAAGAGCCAGAGTAGTATTTCCAATTAGGTGTCAGTGGCACTTGACAATTGTCAGTGTCCATAAAAAAGAAACTGTTTTCAGTAAAAAATGTTTTTCTAAAATTTTTTTTAAGCCTTTGCCTACATCTTTTGCACAAGTAAACCTTGTTATCCAACAGTGTGAAAGGGATGAACTTTGTCTCTGCCCGACATGCTCCATACTAACTGCAGTAGCCTCTCCTCCTTGACCTTATGGATTAAGGTTTTGAACTGTCACCTGTAGCAGATTTCATAATGGCAGTTAATAATATCTAAAAGTATATATGTATTGAGAAGGGAGGGAAGCAAGCGCTCTCCTTTAGTTGATTGAACAGCTGCATTATATCTGTATTATCTGGGCAAAATGACTATTTTGCCTTTAAACCATGGCTTTTTTGTTTGTTGTTGATGAATTGACTAAGATTGCATCAGGCGTGACTTAGAAGGCATAGACCAATGAAATACAGTGACTTATACTATATTATGCCTTTCAAAAGTTGTTTGAACAATGGGTCAATAGTTTTTAATAGTTTGCTATGAGAGATCAGGCTGTGGTTTTCGATATGGTTTTTAAGTTGAACCCTACTGATTTAACTGTGCATGCACAGTATATGTCTGCAATCGCATCTTCAATTTTAAGTTACAACCAAGCTGTAGGAAATAAAAACTCCATACTGAGTAAATTATAGAATATTTTATTTTACTTGATCTTGCCCAGCAAGTTAAAATAAACATGTGTCCTTAGATGTATCAGTAATTCATGTAACATGTTAATTACTCAGTGTGCAGTCATTACATTTCCAGTAGCATTCATTACTCCGACAGCTCTCAAGTGTTTCTGCAGCAACACTTGGCTTGTAGCTATAATGATACCATTTTGCAAGTTTCTGAAGGCGTTTTTTTGCTCTGACTTGCATTGATTGCGTTTCATTTACCTTTTTGCCACTGCTATTGTTTATTACCAAGAGCTTATCAATTAGCTCAGTCAAGATCCCAACGAAAACTACTGTTTCACTCACTAAAAATCAATAAGGAAACTCAATAACTCCTTCCAAAACCCAATAAAGAAGCAGCAAATTAAAGTGTTCACAGCAGATATGTGCACAGTGCTTTGGTTGAATAGTTTATGTGATGAAAAAATGCTGGGTTTTGTTAACTGTAACTTTCCACTGAATGCAGTCTGAATCTGCAAATAATTTGTTCCTGCCTTGCCCTTTTGCTTTTGCTTAAAAATGCTGAAATAAAGGTGGCATTTTCAAGGAGAAAATATTTTGATTGTTCAGAAATCATATCTTGAGATAAAGTTTATGGAAATGTGAATGAGGACCATTTCTGAAGGTTAAAACTATGCTGAAACCAAACTGCAATGTTGTGTGGAGGGATGGGAAGGAAGAGTTTTAATGTGAAAAGGCAATGTTATGCTGCTCAGCTCAGACCAAAGCAACCACTCTCTGCTTCCGCTTTGTAGTTGTTATTTTGACCTCAGTGGACGTCCATTTCTCACATTTGAAATGAGAGTCCATCTGGAGTATGTTTTTTGGGTCATGGACTGAAGCTCATTTGTTCTGTTTATGCTGAGGCTAATGTAGCAGTCTTCATAGCAGAAAGCAATAAGAAAGTACTATGTATTGTGGTTTGAGATGAAAAATTCAAGAGGAATATATCTGATGATGAGCTAACTAATTCTAATGCAGAAGCAGTAGGAGTTTTCAGCAGAGTTACAGCAGGATCAGTTTTCAAATGCCATTTAGATATGGCCAATAATTCTCACTCTTTATACTACTGTAGCAGCTAAAGGCTACCAGCCAAGCTAGGATCTGGTATATTGTGTGATGCTGTGTTGTTTGCGCACACAGTGCAAGACACTCCTGTCCCAGAAGATGTGCTAAGATAAGTAGAGAAGACAAAAATACTGAGGGAAAGAAAATTTTTTTTTTTTTGCTTGGTCAACCCATGGAGATAGGGGAGAAGTTAAGAGACACTTTCTGATTACCCATAGAGTTGCAAGTGCAGCCCTGAGGCAGAAACCAGTACCATAGTTTCCGGTAGAATACTTTAATCTTGTGATTATCCTTTATGTGCATAGGATTCAGAACACAGTAATTGGAAAACATTGTGTTTCTCACATTTTTAAATGGTCCAGAGCAAGCAGCCATTTTTGCATAGCAAAACTGCTTAAGGCTTGTCAACAATTAATGGCATGTGTAGAAGGGAAAACATATTTTTTTTAAATCTGCTCCACTCTGATCAGATTAGGAAATACTGTCAAGGCAATTAGAGGAAAATAAAGAAGGATGAAACTGTTCTCAGAGTAATGGAAAAATAATTATCAGTGTGCTAGCCGATTGCATGTTGTCCCTGCTGGATGCCAGAGGAGAAACATCTATTTTCAAAATGCTTTTTGGGCCTCATCCTACATCATGCTTAGCCTGTTCAGTTCCCATGCAATGTCGATGGAAACTAGAGGCACCCAGCACCTCAGCGGCTGTCCTGAGCATCTTCCAGGATCAGCCCACCCATCATTGACAAGAGCAACTCATGCACTGGCGATGAGAACAACACAAAGGAGTTAAAAACACAACAAATGAAAATAAAATGTTTTGAAAAACGTGGTAACTAAAGATGATGGCATTCAATCATGATTTATTAACACAGTTGCTGCCCTGTTTCCAGTGATTGTTTTCTGTTTTGGAAACGTGTCTCCTTGGATGTGCTTACACATTCATGTCTATCATGAGAGATCTCCACAAAACAGCTCAGCAGCTGGGAGATTGCTGGTACACTGGAAAGTGTGTGCATTTCCTGGGGGAAAGTCCTCTTGACTTTGGTGAGGAGTGGATGGAAGTTATCATGGAGAGACTTTGAAACCTTGTCCTCCTGCTCACAATAAACAATAAACAATAAACAGCTCACAATAAACTACTCCTAGAAAGGGGCATAGAAAATAGAACAGGAGTATGGGGGTGGCTGTCTTCAAAGGCCCCTACACAAGGACTAAATATATTTAGTCACTGCTGACAGGAAAAGAGTACAGCTCAGGGATTCATTGTGCTGGCTGTTAAGAGGTGGTCCCTTGCCATGCTCGCACTGTTATCAGCATAGGTACTGGTGCTTCACAGGCAAAGTAAAAACTGAGCAGTGAAGTGACTTGCCCAGGGCACTGGTGTCAGAAGCAAGAATGCATTTAGAGGTGAACTCTAGACCTTACTGAAGTTAGTGGACCATAGAGTTTAATCTGCATCTCAACCCAGTTTTGGGCCATATCCAATAGTCTCACTGCCTTACACCAACACAGATACTCAGTTAATGGCCCTGACTTTAATTTTAATGACAACTTTAGAAAGGTTGATGTTTGCTTTTGTAGCCTTTGGTTTACAAACTCTTGTAGCAGTAAAGGGAGAGGCCAGAAGAAGTATTGGAGCTAGCACAGCTGCTGCTTCTCATGGCAGGCAAAAACTGTAGCGAATCTCATGAAGCTGTTGTTTTTCTTCTGTCTTGCTGCTATTTAGCAAAGGTAAATGCATTTTGAAGATCAGGGGCACAGCAGTCGTATGCTCTGGCCCATGACATAAAATCATAGAATCATTTAGGTTGGAAAAGACCCTTAAGATCATCGAGTCCAACCATGAACCTAACACTGCCAAGTCCACCACTAAATCATGTCCCTAAGTGCCATATCTTACATGTCTTTTAAATACCTCCAGGGATGGTGACTCAACCACTTCCCTGGGCAGCCTGTTCCCATGCTTGATAACCCTTTCAGGGAAGAAACTTTTCCTAATATCCAATCTAAACCGCTCCTGGTGCAACCTGAGGCCATTTCTGCTTGTCCTATCACTTGTTACTTGGGAGAAGAGACCGACATGCACCTCGCTACAACCTCCCTTCAGGTAGTTGTAGAGAGCAATAAGGTCTCCTCTCAGCCTCCTTTTCTTCAGGCTAAACAACACCAGTTCCCTCAGCCGCTCCTCATAAGACTTGTGCTCTAGATCCTCCACCAGCTTTGTTGCCCTTCTCTGGACACGCTCCAGCACCTCAGCGTCTTTCTTGGAGTGAGGGGCCCAAACCTGAACACAGGATTGGAG
>NW_008794665.1:10942240-10952434 GCF_000699145.1 Aptenodytes forsteri | reverse complement strand
TTTTCCTCATCCCCTAAGCAGGTCACCTTTTCATAGAAGGAGATCAGGTTAGTCAAGCAGGACTTGCCTTTCATAAACCCATGCTGACTGGGCCTGATCACCTGAACACGTATTGAACCATTCTGAAGTTTTCCCCCTTCTTGGCCCAAAAAGACTATGGCAGCAGGAGTGCTTATGCCTTACTCTCCTGCTGTAAATGTTCTTAGGCCCTTATAAGTAACAGCTAAGGGGAGGACTTTTTTAATCAACCTCATCTGCGATCTGACTGGGAAGGTCTTCAGCAAGGTTTATTATTTTCTTCATCTTTGGCCTGAGCTGATGAGATGGGTAATTAATTACAGTTTATCCATTTGTCAGGATGATTAAAGCAGCTCAGCTGTGTAGCTTGACCTTCAGGTAACCGGAGTACTCCTTTCACTTAACGCTACCTACCATTGCATGAGATTTGTGCAGCCTTTTGTATGTAATATTTTCCTCTACATTTTTCTGAACATTTGTATTCTTCTAGTAGGATTTTTTTGACTGGAAAATACATAGTATCATTCCCATTAGGGTTGGAAGAATTTCTGGGGCTCACAAGAAAATTCACATTGAACATTGTGGGCAGTTCTTGTAGGTTTATCAGCCTTTCTACAGATCTACAACCCTTTTATTGAAACTAATATATGAAACTGTCCTGTCTCTTACTAATTCATGCTTGCTGTCTTTACCAAAGCTAAAGATATTTCTTTTGTGATCCTAATCCCAGAGGCTTCATTGAAAACTGCACTGTTGCTTACAGAGGATCCTGAGAGAACCAGTTTAAAAGCCTACCACAGTGGTGGAGTGTAGTGAGGTTTTTGTGACTGTGAGTCCAGACCAATGCTAGAAAGGGCATTCCTGCAGTCTTGCATGTCATCCTCTTACTTGTGCTGAAACAGTAAAACAAACTAAGTATGACTTACAGATTTTCTTTGTCTTTACCATTCCTTGACTTGAAAAGTCTCTCAGTTTCTTTCTCCTTCCAAATTACCTCTTTCGACTTGTCTAACTAGACAACTCCAGCAGATGCTCCTGTTTCCATCTTGGGAAGGACTTTTGATCTAGGATCCTAAACCATAGCAAAACAGAACGGGTAGCATGATGGAGGGCAGAAAGCCTGAAGCTTGACTGCCTTCCCTCTGGTGTGCTTCTGAGAAGTGCCTGCTTTTTATTCCCTAGCGGCTTTTCTTACAGTACCATTGTGTGTTAGTTCACTGCATTTCAAAAGAAAATGTTCTAATTTAAAACACAATAGCGCCTGGTGTTGATACTGTAATTGCATATTCATATTCATAGATTACTTCAGAACAGTTCACTACTTGCCAGAGAAATTGTGAGCAAAGATTCCGTAAGTCATGAGATTGCCTTAAAATCCTGAGACTCCAGGATGTGTGCGTGTGTATTTCTCTTGGGTATTTCTTAAGGGTTTACATTTTCAAGCTTTCCTCTGCCAGCTGAGAGGCAAGTCACTTATGAATAAAAGAAAAGCTGAGAATTTCCTTCATGCTACAGAGGGCTTCAAGGAGCCACAACTTGAGCATGAAATGTCACTGGATTTGTAATGAAATCATAGGAGCTGGCAGGACTGCCAACTTAACTGTCCTTTGCCTACTCCTTAAAAACCAAACCCTTTAAAATTGGACTAGTGTTCCTGGAAAATTAAATAATATTCTCCTTTAATACATTCCTCCTGTTCTGTGGACTCATGTTTAATTATTTTGCATTAAACATATGATTAGCTGCAAAGCAGAGGTGTTTAATAATGATAAATAGCTGAGTATTTAATGTATGTCATAGTCCCATTGATGTGAGTCTACCTCTTTTGTTGTTGTTGTTGTTGTTTTTTAACTGCTGTTACACATCTGCAATAAAACTGTAGTAAATACTTTGAGGAAACTTTTACATTATTCCTTCCAAACTTTTATAATTTAAAACCAAACATATGCATTGTCCATACATTTCAAGAGGCAGCTGGATTAAAACCTTTTGGATGATATTTTAATGAATGACTGTGTTCTCTCTCTAAATCAGTGCAGGGAGTAAATTTTTAATGACTCATTAACAAAGTTAATAGTTTTGAAAATCATTACAGTGCGATTCCATTATTTTGTTTCTTTTTGCAGTGTGACTAATGCTCCATGCATCATAGTAATGTTTTTCTTTCGGTACTTCCAGCAGAAGTTTTTTTGACTCAGAGCTTCCTCTAGGAAATGTGTTATGAAAATAGCAATTTAGAAATACTCTGAGATGTTCAGGAGTCCTTAATGGATTTAGGAGCACTATAGACCTACTCGAGGGCCAGACATCACAGCCCATATGGGTCCCTTGAGAAGCAGATAGATACCTAATATGATTTTCAAAAGTATTTTAGTAGCCTAACATCTTGATTTCACTATGAATTAGAGGCCAAATCTCTGTAGGCACTCTATATAACCCTGTAAGCTGCCTAGTTTAGTTTTCCTTCCTTCACTGTTTGAAATGTTTCAGATGGTCCTAGGTCTGCATTCATATGGCTGCTGACCAGCAGCCATTTGCCTGGCATAATGAGCTTTATACAATACTACATATTCCTTTCTGTCTAGATGCAGCCTGGCATAATGAGCTTTATACAATACTACGTATTCCTTTCTGTCTACAGGCAGCACTTTCTATGAACTATTTTTATGTGCAGACATATCTTTTATAGGAGCCTTTTTGCTACAGCTGTCACCATGAAAATCATTCTGTTGCATTCAATTCAGATTGACTACTCCTAATGGATAAAAAAAACCCTAAAATTATTTGTTTCAATTTATCTCTTAGTCAAATGTCTGTATAGTCCATTTCCCACTGAGTGAAGAGTATTTATAATAAATGTTAGCTAACAAGCTTCTTCCTTGCTAACTAGAGCATTAAATTCATTGATGAATGTTGTCATGAGTTGGTTTGCAAGCAAATAAATGGAGTTCAGAGGTAAGGAGAAGAAATATGAGGTCACAGAAAGTGGCCTGGAGAAATTTGAAAGCTTAGCACTTGTAAGCCTTAGAGAAGACTTTTATCCTGACAAAAACATACAGGACAAAGTTCTGTAAAGTGATTAACAGGGGAGGTAGTATGGTCCCCCAACCCATACTGAAAGGTATATAGGTGTCCAGAGACACCAAAAGAGGCAAATTTAAAACTAAGACAATGATTCCCATTGATTTGAGAGTAATTTATGGTACTAAATTAGATAAATACAGCTGGTCTTATTTTTTATGAAGATTGCCTCCCGTGTGGGGTCATGGCTGGACTACTCAAGAAGTCTGTTGATATCAGGAGCAGGTATTTATTATTTTGCAGACACCACCATTATTTAAGCCTGCACTCAGGACACCTTGCAGCTTGGGCTTAAATGTAAAATAACCATAAGCAATTGGCTTCCCCTCTTGCCTATCTACTCCTGCCAAGCATTGTGTAATTTTGTCTCTTTAGATTACAAAATCTTTGGGGCCAAGGAATCTCCTAGCCTGCAGCACATACCTCTGCTGAAGTCTTGAGGTGCTGCTATGGTGGCATTATATTCCTGAAAGATGCTAAATTGTAATTTCTTGGCAAAGCACCTTGTCTCTGTTTGACACATTTCCTGCTGTTCCAACAGTCTTACTGCAGTGTTTCTCCTTGACCCGCATCATCATCTTCATATGCATCTGTGTCACAATGGGGACTGTCATCCAGGAGATTTTCATGGATGAGATTTCCTTTGTCTGCAGGAGAAAGACCCTGCAATATTCTCAGTCTCGCTGTTTTGCAGGGACTAAAGCCTGCTGTCAATAACAGTGAATTGGGTTACTAGCAGAAATGAATTTGAAGTGCTTTCATGGACAGGACTACAGGGAATCAAGGTTTTATGAAATGTGTAAATAGGAATTTGTAAGAAACACTACATCCACTTGCTTTTACCTACTGATAATAAAAATGTGTTTCTTTGGCTGCAGGCATATTATCTTTCTTGTCAGTTATACGCGATATTCTATTAACCACTGTATTTAGGGTTACCATTCATTCAGTACTTTTGTTTTCCTTTCAATAGATTTACGGGAGCAGAGTATCTTCTCTGTGTGTATATGTGTGTGAAGCTCTTTTGCACTAATGGAAGATACATGTGGCTGCATTCATGCAAAAAGGAGTCAGCACTTCATGCTCTTTTGTCTCTCTCTTCCCCACAAGAACTGGAGACCCCACCTGTTGTCCTGCTTTCGGCAGGGATAGAGTTAATTTCCTTCCTAGTAGCTGGTACAGTGCTGTGTTTTGGATTTAGGGTGAGAACAAAGTTGGTAACACACCGATGTTTTAGTTTTTGCTAGGTAGTAGCAAGGACTTTTCAGCTTCCCATGCTCTACCGACTGAGAAAGCTGGAGGTGCACAAGAAGCTGGGAGGGGGCACAGCCAGGACAGCTGACCCAAACTGGCCAAAGGGATATTCCACACCATGTGATGTCATGCTCAGCATATAAAGCTGGGGGAAAAGAAGGAAGAGGGGGGACATTCGGAGTGATGGCGTTTGTCTTCCCAAGTAACCATTATGCGTGATGGAGCCCTGCTTTCCTGGAGATGGCTGAACACCTGCCTGCCGATGGGAAGCAGGGAATGAATTCCTTGTTTTGCTTTGCTTGCGTGTGCAGCTTTTGCTTTACCTGTTAAACTGTCTTTAACTCAACCCACGAGTTTTCTCACTTTTACCCTTCCGATTCTCTCCCCCATCCCACTGGGGGGGAGTGAGCGAGCGGCTGTGTGGTGCTTAGTTGCTGGCTGAGGTTAAACCACAACACCTATTTAACAAGGTGACTCCACTTAGAATATTTGCTTATGAACTGGGTGGAGGGAGTCTTGCAGTTTATTGCTGAGCAGGGGTCGGGGAGCCTGGTCCCAAGCCTAAGCTGGGCTCAGACTTGGCTGTCCTCTGGGTATATATAACTTGTGCTTGCCCTGTCCTGTCACCGTGCTGCCTCTCAGCCCCATGAGCCTCAGTGTGGTGAGTAGCTGCATAGGCAGCATTGCACCACAGCCTTGCCTTTGGCAGCACCTTCCGCTGTTCTTCGTGCTTTTGGTAAGGCTTCGGGGGGGCAGAGGATGTATGAAAACACGGAGTAATTGTTTAGAAGGCAGCTTTCAGTGCATCAGGCTTGCAGCAGAGAAATTAGGTGTGGACTGTGTAAAGAGTATGCAGTTTTCTGCAGACCTTCCTGAGTAGGGTCTGAGCATAGCCCACCATGGTTCCTACCTACCCAAGAAGCATTTGCAGATCCCACAATTTCAGTCATAACCAGGAAGGTACCTATGTGTCACTTATGCAGCCTCACTCCTGCTGCTGATGCTCCCCAGGTTTGGTTCCTTTTGACAGGGGCACCTATTTCTTCATCGGTCTGTTGGTGGCAATACCTAAAACTCAGAGCTGGCCCAGCCTGTGCCAGGAGCTGAGTGGTGCTTAGCACAACCAAATGGGTCTTCAGGTAGTTTGGCTTCAAAGGAGAAAATTTATTTTTTACACTGAAAATGTCCCCTGATGTTAAGGACTATAAAGAGACCCATGAAAAATGTTAACCACCTTGAGGGGTTAGACATTGCTGGAGAGCGTGGACAGAAAAGAAAGGGAACCCATATTTTTGGGCACCAGTCTGCAACCATCAGGCCTGGCTGCTTCTGCAGGTGTGGTGTAGTTTCTTAACAGGTTATTGCTGTATTATTGTAGTTGCTGATACAGGTTATGCTGAACCTATGCAAACAATCATAAAATTTGGACTCATGTGCATGCATGTTTAGGTCAATACGGAGTGAGAGCGAGCAGCGTTTTGAAGGGAGCCTACTTAGTATGTGCTGCCTGTTACTGGACATTTAATTCAAGGGGAAATTCAGTGTGCTTTGTCCTCATAAGAAATCAGTGAACTATGCTGTATACTAAAAATTCTGTGTAGAGCTCTTAGAAATGGCAGTGCTTGAAAAATAAAATGGACTGGCACATTCATTGGCCATTCAGCACTGCAGTATTTTTAAGAGTACTTATTGCTAATATATAGATTCTAATTGGTAATTCCCACCTTTCATTATCTTACATTTAGTTACAGGAAACGGTCCTCTTGTTCTTTAAATGTAAATAAATTTGTGTGAGCATGTGTTTAATGGCCTCTTACATATTTTCCTTTTCACCAACACTGGAGTTTATTCTACTCGAGCTAAGCACCTCCATATTCTGTGGCTGTTTACTTATCTGTCCTTCTTCTGAAAGTATCACAGTCAAGATAAATGGATTGGCACCATTTTGGTACTTGGGTGATTAATGTGAAAGCTATTTCTAACCCATTAGTTTGTTGTACGTGGCATTTTATCTTTGTTTAAGAAAAAAAATGCATGAAGTGTAGATGCTAACTATAGATTAAGCAAACTTGATTTATTTTGAAATGTAATAAACCTTGGAGAGGAGATTGCCTCCAAAGATAATGCCCTCACTCATAAGTGCTCAATGTGTCAAATATTTTCATTTTAAACACACTTTTACTTATTAGTTTGGGGTGTTTGTCTGTCCAAATAACAATGCACTCCAGAAGCACTGATTTGTATTTTGTTTTAAAAAAAACCCCAAACACCACCACCACTACTGAAAACGCATCTTTCTGAAATGTGCATTGCTAATCCTGCACATCCCCAGCAGCTGAGAGGATTTGATATTCAAATATATTTGATATTCAAATTCCAGTATAAGATTTTGTATACATCACTTCTGAGTGAAGATGTTTCATCCCTAGCAGTTTTTGTTAACATTTTTCATCTAACAAAAGCTGGAGGCTGTTCTTTAATGCTTTTTTCACTCATTTAAGTTACATATGTGATTTTATGTCTGTATACAGCCTGGGTAAAGGCTTCAGTTTGAGTCCCATGGGGTCTTCACTTTTACCAGCTGCAATTTCTACTGAAAGCAGCAAAATTTCCAGCCAGTTCATGAGGAACAAACTTCAATCCTGAGTGTGTAACTGATCAGTGGATGTCACGATGGCCAGCTAAGAGCATCACTCATTGAAAAACTTTTGGGAAGGAGTGATTCTGGGTCATACAAACTATAATACAGATATACAGTCACTATTTGCAGTATTTCATCTGAACTTGCAAAGTAAAAAAGCAGAGAGATGGTACTATGAATTACCATAGGCAGGGAAAGATGGTCAATAGTGTGATATGAATGAGATTCATGGGATAGATTTCCATTTGCGGCCACAGTGCTACTGATAGAGAAGAAGTAACAACTGTGATGTCTCTCATTAGGTTAGATCTCATGCGCTGTCTATTTAAACCCTAGTTTTGTACCCCAGATCAGTTCTTGGTAGCTACAAAGTTATCCAACAGTTCAAAGAGAGAGAGGTGACTCTAGTCCTTGATTAGATGGGAAATTGAACTTACAGAGCTAGTTGCTTTGAGTGATGTTTATGGGAAACCAGTGCCATAGTTTGGAATAGCACAATGTATTCTGGCTTCTACCCTTAAATGTTACTTTTTTCCTTCCATATTGTGTCTACAAAATATTTTAAAACTTCACTGTTTGGGGATTAATGTGGCCTGATTCTTGAAAGTGTTCGTCTCCTAGCAGCAGCCAGGGAGATGGGAGAAGTGCGCCACATAACTGAAGACGTATCATTAGTACTGACAAGCACGATTCCCCAAGGACAGGCCTCTTTAAAAGCCCTGGTTTCCAGGAATCCCGATGGAGATCAACTTGTGTGTCCCAAACATCTTCGCAAATCAGGCTGCATATGTTGTCAGTGAGGTACCCTGGTGCAAATTTGGAATGTTATAGTCATGTATATCAGGTTTCTGCAGAGTTTACACATACTGACCTCCTGTGGACTTTGGCCGTTCAAAGAATGCACTGACTGCAGAAATATTTCAGTGTGTTCTACGGTCTGTCTGTCATATGGCATCTCATGTCTTAGTAACCAATGAGATAATTCTTCAATTGAATAGAAAATAATTTTGAAAAAATGAGAGTAATGAGAAAGAAAACTTAACACAAGAAGACAGAAAACAGCATGACAGAATTAATAGATTAATCTGTTCATTAATTACTCTTTGAAGTATATGTCAAGTTCTTTTCTTTTGATTTGTGTCAGATGGATCAGCATTACTTCCAGTAATAAAGGCATTGTCTTTTTTTCCTTTTGCTTTCTTTCCTTTCCTGCCTAGGACACATAATCGATATCTATAAATTTCTTCATTTTTATTGTTCCAATGTAAAATCTATTTTAAAAAAATTTTTAGCTAAAGCTTAATAGGCAAAACTTTTTTTTTTTTTGCAATGATCGCTTGAAGGCATGTTGTTCTTCATTCCTGCTCAGCACTTGCAGTGAAAACTTCATCTGATAAGAAAGGAAAGAGGGATCAGTGACTAAGGCATACCTTTATCTTATACCTCTACACAGGAGCCTCTTTATTCCTGGGTAGGAAATACTGGAAGTTTGTTAACCACACAGATATAGTATCCTGAAAATACCACAGTAGTTCAGATTTTTGCTTTGTCAAGGACTCCTGTGCAAGTGTAGGGGGGAGCCTTTTCCTGTTCTTGTGTCTGGGTAGAAGTGGTCCCATTCTCCCAGACTTTAACTTTCTTTTCCTGATGAACTATAAATCTTACATAGCTGGGACCACCTTTCTGCCTCTTTTGATGTGATATTAGCTAATACTTGGAGATTTGCAAGTAGTTTCCAATGGATGGAGGAACTGTTGATAGGCTTGACTCTGTATTGCAGGAGCAGCAAGACTGACTCTCCTTTTCCTCTGATCCTTCCAGTGTGCCAGTGAAGGAGGAACAGTCATTGGGTTGAAATGTATGAGGAAAATAATGGAGGTGAACAGAGAATGTGCATGATGATGTGGGCCTATTATTTATTCCTAGATTCAAGATTTCAAACCCAAATAAGATGGTTCTTCTCTGACCTTCAGTATTACTCATAGATCAGAGCTCATAAATCCTGTATGGAGCTTGTAGTTTTGGCAGAGATGCTGCCTCTCCTAAAAGGAGACACTAGATCCTCATTTAAATGCTTCAAATGGCAAAGAAACCCATGTTATCCCCTAATTAGGTTGTGATTGTTAATTATATTCTCTGCTAAATAATAGCATGCAGTTCTCTCCAGCATGCATTCAGCTCACCTTTCAGCCAAGTAATCCCACTGTAGTGTTGCTTGCTACATGGAGAAAACCCCAGCAATCAGCTATTTTCTCTATTGGTGTTTGATTAGGGACAGCAGGGTAACTCGTTTCATCAAGCCTAAGATGCATTTTGCTGTTTCCATCATTCAGTAGTGGTTGCTGTCTACCGCAGCATATCAATGTGGGATCTGGGGCAGGGGGACAGTATTTTGTGTGGGCATACCCTTAGTTTACATTGCTTCAAGGAGGGAACTTGAGCAGCTGTTGGCAGAGGCGGGATCTTTCAGTGCTGTAAAGCCTGGGCTGTGACTGAAGGATGGGAGATCCTTTGTGGTGAGAAGGGGAGACACTTGAAAAAGTGACGACCAGTGGGCTGGAAATTGTTCACTGGCATTAAACCCTGTGATAAAATAGATCTTGTAATGCTGCAGCAGATTGTATGTCCTAGGAAAGCATTTTAATAAGTGTCCATTTAAATTAGTCTTTTCAATCTGACCTTACTAGAGAAATGTCATATGGATGCAGTTAGAGTTGAAAAGATGGCTGGTGCAGAAGATTGATGCTCTTTGTTCCAGGTGTTTAGTGGCATCAATGTTACTGGATTTCAAAGGCTCTAGATTAGCCATTTAGGTGGAGAATTGTTCTGTGAAAAACTTCCCAGAGAAAAAAAAAGAAAAGAAAAAGAGCAGGAGGAGCTGCAACAAGGATTGGTGGTTGTGAGGAGTCTTGGCTGTAGGCAGAGCTGTCAGTTTGACTGTATTCAGTAAATAACACAAGTGTGTTCCTTTTTGGACCATTCGTTCTCCATCTTTAGTACAGAGTGCAGGGGTAATATACCCAGGCACAGGCTTGTGATCATCTTCTGGTACCTACTGGCACAAAAGTGAAGATGGCATCACCTGTTTCCTGCAATATCAGATCTTTATTAACAGATCACAGTGTTATTGAACAGAAAACACATTTCTGAAGGATATTTTCTTATTTATTGAATTAATTTCTTTTATCTCTCTCCCCCCC
>NW_008794665.1:10925176-10942206 GCF_000699145.1 Aptenodytes forsteri | reverse complement strand
AAAACCACATTCTCCTGTGCAGGAAAAGGAAAGGAGCTGTCAGACTCACACAACCAGTTCTGTCTTGTGATGAAAAAGCACATGCTTTGCATACCAGTGACAGCATGGAGTATTAAAAGGCCTGGTGAGTCCATGACTACATAGCAGGCAGAACTGCAATGGCAGGTCATCCACAACATTTAAAGCACACCTGTGATAGTCAGATGCCTTCTTATAAACACTATCAAGTAGGTATGGAAATATTTTTTTGAATGACCATCTGGATTGACAGAGGACACGTTACTACACAGCCATAAGTATTGAAGTCTCTGTGTGAGAGAGTTGGAAATGTTTGCAGATCTTGAAAGTAGAGCACATTTTGGCATGAATTGAATTACCTGCATCTTCAGTGTCCACTTGCTCCTTACTGTTTTTCTTTAAAATCGCGAGATCTACTCCTTGAAGTGCTGCAGCAGATACTTGTGAAGAGACAGACAGCATTCTGAAGGGCATAAGCTATGGAAAAAGAAACAAAGATGCTATGATCAGTATTACAGGGCAGATCAGCAACAAAGCTAAGCATAGAGCCAAGGTTTCTCTTCAATATATCAAAAAGCAGCTCCCAACAGCACCTTGTAAAGTGTCTTCATTGTTGTTTCCTGTTCTGTCAGTAGCAATGCCCAGTAGTTTAGGTAATCAACCACATGGACAGGCAGCAGCAAATACCTGATGGGAAATGCTAAGGATCAATGATTATAATAGTGAAAACTTTTCTCAAAGTTTTTCAGAAACAAGAAAATGAGCAGAGGGATATCAGGCTTGCTAACCAAGAGAGACAATATTTGTATTGATTTATATTTATAATAAAGTTCCAGTAGTTATAATGGTAGATAACACTGGATAAGAACAGGCACTTTCAACATCCCAAACACCTTTTTCCACCTTTCTATATGGCTATATTTACTGAAATAACTGCGTGTCTCCAAAATGTTTGTGTCACTTATCCCTCCGGTGGTTGTGTAGGACAGGAAATTGTGTTACTTGCTGTCTGGCACATGGGAGAGAGGCTCCAGTAACAAATCACAAGAACATCAAACAAACACAACAAACACAAGAACATCAGCAGGAGAAATGCTTCCTGGTTACCATTTATGTGTTTTGGGCATGACGTTCTGTGTGTAGGAGTGGAAAGAGGAGTCTTATAGGAGCTGTTTAATTATCTACATAGCGCCCTTCTCACTTGGCTTTGACTTCTAGTATTACGTTTTTTGTGGCAGCCTGCAGTGGCTGAAGCGGGCGGGGCTATTCTGAGTCTATTTGCTTTCATAGTATGTGATTGCAGTGCCTTCAGCTGAGCCATGTTCTCCATGGTAGCTGAAATGTTATTGTTTTACAGCACATTTACCCAAATTGCATATTCCACATCTACTGCAGGTCTTTTTTGATGTTGTCTTAAAGAGAAGGTGATTTTTTTCTACCCGAGTTGATAGCATACTCGTTACAGACAAAAGATGATTACAGTAGATGTCTTTTCTTAGGCATGCTTCCTTTCTGAGATTATTTTGAAAGCTGTGATTGTACTGATAGTTATTCCTACAAGCAAATCTATTGACTTCAAGGCTTGAATTCTTCCTGCTAAGAGTGATGCTTATTACCTTTGGATTGGTATAGTTTTAACATTTTTATCAGAGATGGTTAAGAAATTCAGTTCTCAAAATAATTTCCATTTTCACTGATTTGTTTTTCTTCTTAAATTTTAGGGTTTTCATTGACAAACTGACAGCCAAAACGTATTTGCCTCCTTGTATGTATTCCTGCCTTTGGTAGGTATCATACAATTATAGAATGGTTTGGGTTGGAAGGGACCTTCAAAGTCCAACCCCCCTGCCATGGGCAGGGACATCTTTCACTAGATCAGGTTGCTCAAAGCTCCCTCCAACATGACTTTGAACACTTCCAATGATGGGGCATCGACAGTTTCTCTGGGCAACCTGTTCCAGTGTTTCTCCACCCTCATAGCAAAAAATGTCTTCCTTATATCCAGTCTAAACCTACCTTCTTTCAGACCTGGAGGTTTTGAATCTCTGTATTTACGTTGCAAACTTGAACACATTTATTTAAAATAAGAACAAAACCGTATTAGTATTTCCAGTTACTTGAGTGTCATTTCTTTCAAACCCTTTTGGACTATTTTTCTTTCAGCAGCTATAATTTCCATGAGATGCTATTGAATAGTGGTTGTCTGGACTGTTGTGCCTAACTAGGTAGCTGCTGCAGGAATGTGGTAGATGTGAGCTGGAGCACAGATGATTGTTTGCCTTAGTAAACAAAACCTGAGCCATATGCTTGCCGTGTCTTTGGCCAGCTCATTGCCATGTTGTTATTCCTCTCTTTAATTAGCACAAGGGCAGATACCTATGAAATTATCTCTCCTATTGAATGTCTCAAGAGCCCAATATAAACACATTTCAGACATTTACATGATTAAAGTAATGAGAAGTAGTATGCATAGCTTGCTGTGTCCCCAGGGGCTGACCACTTGGCTAGCAACCTACCACTTTACACATGTCCACTCCAGGGAAAAATATGAAAGACCAACTCCTGAAGAAGACACTGATAAACACATTGTAGCTGAACCACATTTGGGCAGCGGATTTACACACATAGACAAGCACTTTCCTAAGTGAGTTAAAGCCTTAATGGAAATCTTATCACTAACTGAGAGAAGCTATGCAGGTGGTTACTTGTAGCAAAATGGAGGGGATGGGACCATTGATGTAGGATCCTGTTGGGGAGAGAAATTCAAGTTGAAGAGCATGCATTTATTGCATAGTGGAATAAAAAAGGGAAAATAAGGAATGAGCATGAATATGTGCATGTGTACACGTGTACACTGACCTCTAACTCTAGAACTACTGCACTCTTTGTGGTCAGGATTCGGGTATTCAGGGGATCTAGGAAATATCATCCATGTTCCAACTGTGACGTGTTCATTGCACCCCAGCAGAACATTAGACCTACCAACTTTTAAACTGAGTTGCTTTTTCCCTCATCCCTCTAATTACAGCTGTTCCACTTTGAATGCATCATTAAATATTCCTTGGAACAGAGAAAGCCTGTTGCGCTCTGGCAAATCAGGTCATTCCTAATTCCTGCCATAAGAAGAGATGGGGAGAGTTTGTGTGAGAAGGGACTGCAAGCACATGTGAATTCTCTAGCCACTTTATTGTGTGACTGTTTTGTTTGCTGTCTCATCTTGCATCAATATTTGAAGTTTTCATTGGGCTCAGTTTCTGCTCAGGATTTTCCACAGTGTAAAAGAAGCAGAAGTTACTGAAAAGTTGTACCATTTCTGGTTAACATCTTCTTCTTGGAGGGACAGTAGCTTAGATGTGAATAACTTGGAAAAAGCAAGAGTGTATGCTCAAGGGTTGACTATCAGACTGGAGTGAATGAATACATTTGCTGTGTGAAACACTGTAGGCCTAAAGTACATGCTTGTAAGTTTGTACAAGATATACAGCAGGCTTGCCTGGATAAGGAATTTCTGAGATTTTGTACAGGGAGCTCTTATGTGCACTGATAGCTGGCTCTGGAGGTGTACCATGATCTTCTGGCTCACTCTCTGCAAGAAATTCCACATACTGCTTTATCCTGCATCAGAGCTGTGATACCACTGAGGCTAAAAATGCAAACATAAATGAACAGGGGAGGTGGAGCAGCTCTGCGCTGTCACTTGCTGGTCTGTTTGCTGCAATGGCTGGTGTCAGGTCAGTGTGAGGGTAATCCTTTCCTCTTTCCACTACGTATGTCCAAAGGCAGTCCTCGTCAGTGGCCACATGATAGCCCTTCTCTTGTGGAAAATGAGTTCATTGTTGTCAGTCCCACTACATGAGCTCTGAAGGTGGCTTTTCCTGGCAGTATCTTCTGGGATCTGTGGGGAGGTCAGATGCCACGAAGGAATGCATTCAATTAGAAAAAATAAAGACCAAATTATCAAAGGCAGCCAATGGCTTTTTTTCTTTATTTTTATTTCATAATGTAACACTTAACTGCAAATACAGTACAGACTGTGTCAGCTAGGTTTGGGTCTGGAATATGGGCAGGCTCATTTATATGTCCATGTGCACGTGCCTCTTAAGGAGTCAGGTCAGCTGCATCTTGTGTTCCAACAATCTTCAAAACAGACTTAAATGCAGTTCTAGGCCAAGAAAAATGGAGGACTTGAGCAGTTTTCATTTCAAATCTGATCTGACTTTTTGGTGCGTGTGGATCTATGACATCATTTGTATTATTTTTTGTGGGGGCTGGTCAGAGAAGTGATATATCCCTTGCTGTCCTTAATGGAGCACCATTTCAGGTGCACAAGACGTGATGGCTGCTGGGAGGGAAGGTGGGTCTCTGCAGCAGATGGGAATCAAGCTGTCGTTTTGATTTCCCCATCCTGTGGCATCAGCCCAAAGAGAGAAGGGAGCTGCTGCAGGGAAAGGCTGCAGAGCTACGTGGCTGCTGAATTAAGAAGGACTGAAGGAAGGATCAGCTGGGACAGAGTGACTCTGCATTACACCTCTGCACACTTTTTGAGGGGATTGAGTAATTCTTTGTGTGTCACTATGAGGCCGCCATTAATCTTGCTCATAGTTTTCAGCTATGATGTAGTATATTTGCACTGGATCCTGAGGAAACTATTTTAGGGCCATATTATAAGATATATGGTTTGGAAATCCATATAAATTGGCTGCAGTTCCAGTATTGTACCAGAACATAGGGGCTCACAAGACACTTCTGCAAAACAAAAAGATAAAAGTATGGAACCTTTTCAGAAATACATGTTTTTGATCAAGAAGAGGATGAAATATATATTTAACAGCGTTTTCTTTCTCAATTTGCAAAGGCTGATGAGATCATTTCAGTGTGAATGGCTTTCAAACAGGCAACAAAATGAAAACAAAAGTCAGGTTTACAAGAGATTTATGATTTCAGCAGTAATTATAAGGAGTGGTACTAA
Organism: Aptenodytes forsteri; assembly: GCF_000699145.1. NCBI lineage: Eukaryota > Metazoa > Chordata > Aves > Sphenisciformes > Spheniscidae > Aptenodytes > Aptenodytes forsteri. The sequence continues at coordinate 10,937,219 of NW_008794665.1, read as the reverse complement.
GACAGAGCACCTAAAACAATGCAACTGAATTATCTCAACAGATATGTATAACAAATCCTGTCAAGAGTAATTAAGGTCACCAAACATCTTATATTGAAAAATCTCACACAGGGTAAAAAATAGGAAGGTTCTTTAGTCATTAATCCAATTTTAAACCTGAAAGATCTTATAAAAATAAATCCAACAGGAGAGGAGGACAGAAAGAATAGGAATGAGTTACCCATAAAACACAGAAGTTGCAACATGGACTTTGAAGTCTTTGGTTTGGGGTTACTTTCATGACTGTCAGAATGAACCTTTTCTACTCTTAACATAGCAGCAAACTCTTTACAAGAACTGTAAATTCAGATATTATTCGTGTCTTTAAAAAGACACCATTTTTGGCAGTGAAAATTCAGTGTAAAAAAAATCTGAAAATAGTGATCAGTATTGGTAATCATGATTGTCTGCTGTCTTGACTGCCCTTTGCTCTCCTGGAGTCAGTCCATGGTAGCGCCATGAGCTGTAGCATCTCCTCTCTCCTATTTCTTCTCCATAAAACATGCCTGGAGTGGTGGAAGCTCCTTTCTGCTGTTCAGGTCAGGGCTGCATGCTGGCTAAGAGCTTGCGTCTCGGAAGGGGCAGCTGCCAGGATTGCTGAGTCAAGTTCCCAGCACCATGAGATTCAGAGTCATCTTGGGCAAGCACATGGCAGCAAGTCCCCTCTGTGCCTTGTTTTTTTTCTTCTATAAATTGAAAGTCATGCTATTTGCCATCATCTCCTGCGTGTAGGGTATATACTCAAGTAGTGCACCGTGTAGATGCCAAATATCTTCACTCAGTGCTTGGCTATAAATATTAATAGGCCAGAATACTTGACTTGGTGACCTAATATGGGCATTAACTCAACAGGTTCACTACCAATAGCATTAAAATGTGCACTCCTGTAAAAGCTTGACCTTTTGATCACACACCATTTTGCAGGTTAAATAATAACCTTTTGACGGGTAGAAGACGCTGGGGATGATCTAGGTTTTAAAATTACAAGTGATGTCTTCAGTGGCAGCTTTTCTTTTCATCCAGCTTAGCAGATCCTCACCTGCCCTAACTGCCAAAGAAATCTTTTTGCCAAATGAGAGGACACTCTTACTTTGTGTGTCAAAGTCACCAGAAGCTCTGCAGGAAAAAGCAGCCTGAGAACATCAGTGAGATACTTGGATTTATCAGTGGAGTGTCACTGGATAGCTGTAAAAAGCCTCACCTGAGTTGACAAGTTGGAAAAGGAAGTAGAAGGTTGTAAAAGAGCATTATGGTAGGCTGTGTTGTGCCTAATGATGTTATATTTTGAATTTGGGAAGGTCACAATCTGATATGGGCTTTTAGTGATATTTACTAGGATTGCTGCTACTAAATCCCCATCAACACATCTGAGTTGCATCTGGTCCCATCAAACACGCTGTAGCTCTCAAAATTCAACTAAACAGAGAAATTTCCCAGGCATGATCTGAATATTTCTTGGCAAATATTTATACTTTGATCTCACCATCTACGAGCTTCCACTGCTCAGATAAGAGTTGCAAAAAAGGGGGCTGTTACTATCATAGCCAATTTTCTTACCCATGAAGAGGGTAGTGGAGCCTTTTTTTTGCAGCAGACTCTATATTCTATATGTAGAAATAAGAGCAAAGAAAAATGTGGCAAAATTAGGTTTTTCAACTGGAATAGTGCAGTTTCAGCAAAGCAGAAATTTCATGGGAATATTTACATTGTGATGCCATTTTCAATGGGAAGGGGTGGAAGCAAATAGCTTGCTCACATCATTTAAGTAATGCTGAATTGCTTGTCTCGATGAGTTAAAACATTTAATTTTCATGCTATTTCATTTAATTCCATTGAGACTTTTGTACTATAACATTCATTTTATGCTAAAATGCTCTTTATTTTCTTTTATACTGCTTCAATGTTGATTTAAAACATCCTCTTCTCTTTTTAAACAAAAAGATTCAACATTATCAAAACACAGCCTTTTGGTATTTCCCAATTTTTAAGTCTCACAAGAAATCTCAACTCTTGTGCTATTTTACAATACAAATGTATTTCAAAATGTCAGAAGATCCCACTGAATGGAAGTATTTTCTTCCCAGTTCTAGTGGATAAATTGCTTTTGGACTCTTACAAGTACTGACAGGATGTATTATTACTTCTGCTGGGTGGTATTTCTTCATTATATCGTCAGTCTGAATTCTGTCTAGAATGTGTTTAAGTAGTCATCATATTGGTCTTGTATCACAGGCTCTTTCTTCACATTTAAAGAAAAGAGGTATGCATTATTCAGTGTTTCAATGATCGTGACCTCACACCATATATAAAGGAGGTGGTCAATGACTTTCCAAAAAGGCATTTTATGCAATTCCTATTCAGGTTATCCTAGCATAGCATTCATTGCTGTTTGGGTTTTGTTGTTTGTTTGTTGGTGAGGTTTTTTTTCCTCTGGGTGGCATATTATTATTTCTAATCACAAACCAAACTGGTGTCCCATTAATCAGCCAGCTGGGCTTTCTGTTTGTTTCTTATTGCTAAGGTTAGTCCCTTTCCTTGGAAAGGGCTTGGTTTTGTCATTCATGTAAATGATTCCTTAGGATACCTGGCGTAGATATGGTGAATGGGCTAGTTCAAAGCAAGTTTGGGCAGCATAGCCAACAGCTATGGAGTTCAGTCTGGGCTAACATCCAGGGCATCTGGATGTGTGCACTTTTTGGATGTGTGCACTCTATGACTGTGTTCTGCAGCCTACAGTCAGCTTGAAGCCTTTACAGACACACTATTGTCAGCAACACAAGCAGCTTCTGTACAGTGAGCTTGATAAGACTTACCCACAAAGTAATAGGTCATTTTAATATCAGGATGAACTATTGTGATGCTGATTGTGATTTTATTGTTTCTGGTCTGTGATTTATCCTACACTGTATTGTTTGGAGTGGCATACGGCCTTCATTTGCGAGTTATGTTTGCCCTGTCCCTGAGGACATGACTCTTAATTGCAGTTTGCTTCTATTGCAAACCTCTTGCCTTTGAATCACACCTTTGTCTTGGATAAACCTAATCAAATGTCTTTAGTTTCTCACTAGGAAGCAGGTGATCTACATCCTGACCAGTACCAGTAACTCTTTTGCACTCTCTCAGATCAAAGATAATCAGAAAAAAACTGAGACAGAGATGCAGTGCGTTACATGATGCAGCTGTGCAGAAGCAGCTGTAGTAGGCGGATGTGCACTAAGTCTGAGTTGGTAGGCTGTAAGGACTGGCATGATCAAGGCTAGAGCCATAAAAATAAAATTCATTGGGACTGCTCACGCACGACTTTTTGAGGGTGAGGACTATGTATTAACAGCTTCAGAACAGCTTGATGTTAGTATTGCATTTTGAAGTTTAGTCTTCATGCAGTATTTCTGACTGAAGATTTCTGGATTGATTTGGGTTTGTGGTAAAGAAGAACATAGCCTTCCCCCTCCCCCCTGCCCCAGTGGTTGGTGAGAAGCAAACCTACATGAGGTGTGCTACAAGTGTACTTTCTACCCTTACTTTTACAATCTTTGTAATCTGTAAACACATTTTGACTTTGGGTGAGGTACATTTTGATGGTACCACAATTATCTAGAAAAGATGGGTCTGCCGTCCTGTATGATTCCAAGAAAGGGGAGAAATGTTACAGGGTTGTTTTCTCTAAAACTTACTCAGAGCAGTACAACCAACCAGACTTTTAGTGAAATGTCTAGCTAAATGTCCAAGCTTCTTTAGATAGCCCTTCCCCTGTATTCCTGTTGTCAACTCATCCCTAAGCCTGCATTGTTGAATGGTAGGACATAGAAGAGGGAAGAAGAGTGGCTGCAAATGTAACTGTTATCCCTGCAAAACAGGGAATTTGCAACCCCTCTCTCTGCTGTCAAAAACCAAGTACCAGGGATGTTACGCTCCATGGTTATTGCGAAATTGTTTTCCCATTTATTTAATGCCCTAAGAGCACTTAGGACTGTATCAGTCCTCTGCGTTAAAGAGGAAGACTAAAGAAAGATATAGTGTTTTCCTTGACTTGTCTCCCCTGCTAACAAAACAAGCAAACAAGAGGGCATAGCTTGTGTAAAGTCCAGGGAATGCCATGTCTCTTACTCCTGAGGTTCTGTGTAGGAGCAAACCAAGTGTAAAAAACACCTGGAATGATAAAATAAGCATTTCTAATGGCGGTTTTAAGGGATCATTTGCTGTCACAATGACACTCCATCAGCAGGTCTGAAAAAGGTGAAGGATTCCTTGGCCATGCTAGTCCAGATCTTTCATGGCACATTTTCCATTGCAGGTGGTCACGTCAGAGCTAGGGGCAGCCAGGACAAAGAAAAAAAAATGTGCTACCCCCAAATTATAATTTCCAAGGCTACAAAACTGAGAAATAAAATCAAAGGCATGACTGTCATTTGGTGACACTGAAAATGTTTTGCTAAGTGTTCCAGTAAAGATGATACAGTAATGGTGTCACATTGTGCATTTATATGTCACAATGCTTTTTACAGTAGCTGTAGACTTGCAGATGCACTCCTTGATAATCCTGCAATTTTATCATCAGGGAGTGATAAGCTCTCAGATATGAAAGCTGATGTCAGCATCTTCTGCCACTTTGATCTGCATGAGCTGATGCCTTGAAAATTAATGAGAATGCTACATGTGAAATCAAAATCAATCTACTGTGGATTTTTTCCCCGCTCTGCCTTTCCAGGAGAGCTGGCAGAGGGAGGGGATGGGTGGGAGACATGCATTATCAAATCTGAAGCATGGCAGAGTATAGAGCCTGTAATCTCATCTCAGGGTTCTTATGGCTTTAATAAACTCTTCATGCTTCATTCTTGCAGTTTACTGCATCATAGGGACCCCTCTGCAAAATTGCAGCCATAAATTTTCGCTTCTGCCAGACAGATTTTACTCCCTTGCTTTTGTATATGTCATCCTGCTTTCAACAGAGTCCAGACATGACAAAACTGATTAAATATTTGTATTGCCTTTTCAAAATATATAGAGAACTACAATTTCTTAGATGGAGGGAAAGAAGGCAAAAGTGTTGTTGAGTACAGTTCATGGGCACTTCTTGGTGCTTACAAACACACAAAGAAAAGTAAAATTCAACTCCTGTCACCTCTTGGGATGAAAATTCCTTGTTGATTGATCTAAGATGGGCAAAATATCTTTATTACCACAGGCATTTGGCAAAAGGTATTAGTCAATCATCCAAAAAAGCATTGTTGTCCTGCCATCTGCTCCCACATCTGCTTAAATCCTGATGGCCCCCAAGAAACTGTCTGCCGTTAGCAGTGATCCCTAAAAATAAAGTCCTTTTACTGTGGGTAAGTGAGCTAAGTAGGCCGCATTCTCCCTTAAGATGGTCATCTGGCTGCAATTGCACATTAATTATATTTGGGGTTGGCAGCTGTAAATTGCAGTAATTGTTTGCCGGCTTCTGCTGGAGGAATTTGTGGGGTGGAGCCTATTACAGTCCCATCGTATTTTCATCTCTATTCTTTGTCTCCAAGGCCTAGGCATGGCCTCAGCTCACCCTGCTGCTACCAAAGCTTTCTCCTGTACTGTGTGTACTGCTTGCTGGGGCCAGCTTATGTGGCACAAGGCTGGCGGTAGCAGTTGCTGTTGAAATGGGCACAGCGATGGAGCTACCTGCCAGGTGTAACACCTTTGTGTCCCTGTTGCTGTCACCCAGGCTAAGCCAGTGATCTCACCACTGCCTGTAGGGCCCGTTCCCAGGAGGAGGCAAGCACCGAGGGCTGCGGTTTCCTCAGCTAGGAGTGCCAGAGCAAGGGTGGTTTCTGATGTGATACTGTGTTGGGGAGACAACTGTTGTCCAGCAGGGAAGGCATCCCCAGAGCTGCCAAGGGAGGGAAGCTGCAGAATGCAGTAACAGTTGATACAGCTGGCAAATGCCCATGACAGCAGTTTGGTACACACAAGTGAGCTAGCATCAAATTAACAGTCGGAACTGGAAGCAGGCATCTCTGGGCACTCTGTGCACACATTTAGGTCGTGGTCTACACTACATGGAAACTCTACTTACAGCTAGAAGTAAAGTTTTATGTGTTTGGTCTTCATTGCAAACTGTTTTGAGCAAAGTGTCATATTGGCATTGAAATGGAGTGATAATGTGATATTAGTAAAACCTTTGCTTTATAACGTTTTGACCACTAGGAGACTAACTAATCCAAACCTAGCCTTTTAGGGTTTGAGATGACCAGAGAAGTTTTCAATTGGACAAGGACATTAAGAGCTTCATCTCCATCTTCCTAAAATTCTCAAGTAAGCTGTAGAAAAGGTAGGATGTTTCCACTACAAAAAGCTGCTTAGTACTAAAAGTAAGTTAGAAGCATTCTCGTTGCTTTTCTTTTGTTTCAGGGACTTGTGTTCAAATTAATCATGACATAATATAACGAAGGCTCTTTTAGTGATAATGAAAAATAAATCCAAATAACCCTGGTGCCTTGGTATAAATGTCACGAAGTTTGAAAATGCAAGTCTAGAGTATCAGAACTCAAAGGTCTTCAAATTAAGAACCAATTTTAAATTTGCAGCCATCATGCTGGTTTCAGCAGGGAACAAGTCTAAAAGGATGCAGTACATGAATTGAGAAAGCAGTTAAGATTTATGTGTCTGCATTACCATTGCCAAAAGAATCTTCCTTTTTTTTTTTTTTAAATGGCTCATAATAAGTCTGTAGATTCCTAAGGAAGGGAAGAAAAGATACTAAGCCTTAAATATGAAGATAAGGATGAGACATAAACATTTCATAGTTAAGGAGGATTGTAAGATGGATGGGAAGGAAGATGGATAGACAATTACTGGGAGTTTCTTCTGGCCTTATTTCCTGTTGTCCTACAAATCTGAGAACTCGTTCTGATCATTTACATCCATGGCGGGACCCAGTGGTATGTGACAGTGGAAGTGTTCCTGTAGGTTCCTGACTGGGTCCAGTTGTATTTGTGTATGGACATGACTTGAGGATTGCTGTCTTCTCTACTGTAAATGAAGACCAGTGTTTAAGCCCTTCTGTTTTAGCTAGGTTTAACCCACATTGGAATAGGCAGCTCAGCAGTTAGCTTTATATATTCATATGTATTCACGGTGTTCCTAGAATCTCTGTCCTTCCATAAAGAAAAGTGAATATTTCAACTAAGTTCATATTTTTTTAATTACTTCCCCAGTTCATTATTTTCTTGCCATTAGCCTGTGGAAGAGTTTGAGGCATACAATTTTCTACGACCACCTTACTCAGCTCTTTACATATATACCCACGAGGAGCACTTCTGCAGTGTGTTGCACCTCTGGTCTGTAGGACTCACTGCTTCTTGTAATCCAGAGTGCTGAATATGGAATATAAAACCCTCCCACAGCTTGTGCGCTAGCTGTATTAAAGGCCCTGAGATGTATATGTTGAAAAGACTTTGAGGACCTTTACTCATCTCACTGATGTTTTGCCTAACAGGTTGTGGCAAAAAAGGTGATTGAAATATGGAACACCAGATTTTCATTCTCAGTGGGTAGGGAAAAAAAAAAAAAAACATGAGGCTTTCCAAAATAGTTATGGGATTTAGGAAGACTGGTTTCTTAGGAATTCATTAGGAATTCATAGAGCTGGCCATGAAGTTGATATCCAAAAGATATTTCAGCAGAAAATATGATTCCTGCTAGATTGTTAAAGGCATTTTATTTCCAGTGGAAAAGCTGAAAAGTCTATTTCAGGTCACTTTCAATATTTGCAATTGTAGGGATCTATAGAGTTTAATTCCAAGCTACTTCAATAAGAGGTTAAGGTGTGCATTCTTCTGGTAACCTGTATTTCCAGCCCTTTCCATCTCATCTGGACAGGGTATCCTGAAGTATTGGTATTTCCAAAGAGACACTATGCTAAAATATATGTAACCAAACTGTACAGCACAGCCTGCCGCCAACAGAGCTGTAGTGCTTTAGGGAAGATGTAGTTCATAGTAGGAGCTTGGGCCACAACCAGGGCAAAGAACTACAACTTCCACGAGCCACCTTGGGGATCTCAAAGGAAGAAGCAGCCACTGTAGTGTTTTTCAGCCAATTTTAGCCAGACAAGAACTACACTCATTAACCTTCACATCACATTGCAAGGTCTATTTGCTCAAGACTTTCCTTGAAGGAGAGAGGTTATATGCTGAGCTGATTTGACAATAAAAGCATCAATGTCAGTTCTGCATTCCTTTATGAACTCATAACATTTTAAATTTAAATACATTTGTTCAGAGACTGCCATGGGTATACATCCATCAGAGAGGAAAATAAAGTATCACGCTATTTCTGATTCACCAGCAACTGTATAGAGCATCAGAGAATGCTGTTCTGTGTCAAATGTTCTACTTAATCAGATGGAACAGGGGAAACAAAAGTTTTCACAGCCACATCCTCCTTCCATTGTCCTGCTGTGTTGGTTGCTGCATTTCCAAGGCACTGGGTTCCTAGCCAAAACTTGCCTGAGCATTAGAAATCTTCAAAGACATCCAGGACAGCTCGTCGCCCAGCTCCTACACCAAACCCTACCCATTTCAGGATCCAGATATGAGTCTACTCAGTCAGAAAAGATGTTGTTTCTTGTGGGTTTATTCAGTCCCTGTAGTTGTATATACTGGAAGGTGGAGCAGAAACAGAGCAGGGTGCCAGAACGAGCCAGTGCTGGGGCCAAAGGAGAAATGGATGGACATCTGCTAAGCAAGAGGATGTCCAGGAGAATGTATTGGCCCAGTTACTCCCCAGTACTCTGATCAGACCTGGTTTAGTGAGATTTGTGATCCGTGCTGTGTCCTAGAGCCTCAGAGGATTCAGCCAGTGTAAGGCAATTTCTTGTTCACAGGAAATATTGCACTGGAGTTGCAACCTGTCTGTGCTCTTGAGCTGAATATCTCGAAGAGCCAAAGGCAGGCTACAGGTTTGGCAGCAGTGTTTGGACTGTCCTCTTTCATTGCCATACATTATCCCTGTCACTTGACATTTGCTAGTTTTCTGCCCATTATGCCTGCTCAGCTACTTAATCTGTTCACATAACAAAGCTACAAGAAACAGGTTAAGCTACATATTAATGTTTCAGTGCAACACTGCAATTTGATAACAATAAACAGAAGCTTTTATGAGGCTGTAAATGTCTCTTCCATTTATAAATATTGTACTATAACTGCAGGCTCTGGGGTTATCAGGCAGTCAAACCCTTCATCAAAGCCAAATAGTTCCTAAAGTACCACTCTTAAAAATCTTTTGCAGGCATTAATGTTTCATTAGTTCTCTCAAACGAGTCTCCTTGGGAATCTGTATAGCAAGTAAAATCTAGCTCTAACCCATGGAAAAATTAACTGCATTTTTAATTCATTTCTTCAGAATTTTACTCCACATGGCTTGTGGTGGTACATAGCTGGTATTCCAAATGTACTCAATTTTAAAGGGTAGCAGTAAAATTAATAACATGTGTACAAATACACAGTGTACAAATGCGCACTCACCCTCCAGCCAGCTTGCTTTCTGTGTGCCCATCCAGCTCTCCAGCTACCCCTTGCTTTTCCATGGAGAGCGGCTGTGCCTACCCCGAGTATGTGCGTGCTCAACAGAGCATATTGCAAAGCCTGCTGAAGCTCCGAGTATGCTTATACTACCATGCAGCACCCTGCAGGGATAGTCCATTTCATCTTGAAAAGTGTGTCGTTCAGCTGGTGCGATACAGCCCCGAAGTTTAAAAATTTGTCTATGCAGAATATAGCTCTGCTGCTGCTAGTTCCAGGTTGGTCTCATTTTGCCTGAACTGGGGAATCTACATTGCTTGGGGTCAGCATGTGCGTGGGCAGTCAGGTCTGTATGTGCATCTCTCCTACCCTGGCGCTTCCTGTCTCTGCTTAGCCAAGCCAAATTTCCAGCAACTACACTGAAATTGCACCCATGGTGCAACAACCAAAGAAGCACTGTCCATTTTGATTGATTCACAGATTTTCAGGTCAGCAGCGACCACTGTGACTGCCATAAATACACCTATTACCTATCTAATGCACTACTTGAAACAAATTGTGCCAGCAACACACACAGCCTGTGTATTCACCATTCCTTTTTTTTTTTTTTACCTCTAGCCTTGTAAAATATATATCCTCAGTTCGCTCAGTGTTTCACAGATTTTCAGGTCAGCAGCGACCACTGTGACTGCCATAAATACACCTATTACCTATCTAATGCACTACTTGAAACAAATTGTGCCAGCAACACACACAGCCTGTGTATTCACCATTCCTTTTTTTTTTTTTACCTCTAGCCTTGTAAAATATATATCCTCAGTTCCTGCTCAGTGTTTAAATGTGAGTAATTGGCAACCTGTTGTTACTGCACATTGGCATGGGGCTTTATAATTGCTGTGAAAGAAACTGATTTTGGCATCTGTAGTGGCTTTGGTTTTTCCAGTTCGTATGTGGTTTTCCAAGCAGTACTTAATTTTGTGTAGCTTATCCAGTAGACATTTGATATAAAGTACAGCCAGAGTGCAAGCAGGTAAGATTGAACCTGCATCTTTCATTTCACAAGTGACTGACAGTTTATCCTCTCTGGGCGGGCTTTTTTGGGACAGTCAAGGCCTGAACTGATCAGTAGATGTGCTTTGTGAGCATTTGTGGTCTTATAAGGCCTCTTAGAAGTAGAAACAAAAGGAAATGCCTGCATGCTGCCTTTGTTGAGATGTTGGGAGTTAGGATGGCAGGCGCTGGAGGGAGGAGAGAGGTAGGGGAAGGCAGGAGCACATCAGAGGCACAGGTGTGTCTCTGGGTGGCTGGGGGGCTGCGGGTGTGGAAGTGGGCATGAGCATGTGAAGTCCCATGGCTTACACTGCTGTTCACACTGTTGGTTTGAACAGGGTTGTAGTTCAAAGTACAGTGAACTGAGCTATTCCTTGCTTGGTCACGTCCAGCTCAGTGTGACCTTGGCTCTCCCACCTCTGAGCGCTTTGGATTTTGGGCTGAAATTAACGGCTAGCATTGGGAAGAAGTGTGAGTCTGTCCTTGACAGTGAGCTTGAACATGGTAATACCTGATGTCAGCATGCCTGTAGATTTCTGCAAAATGCTGACGTTCATCTCGTTCATCTCACTTCTCTGTTATTGAACCAATTGCAAGTGTGTTTACTGATAATTACCCAAAAGCATTAGTAAACATGGAGTCAGCAACAAAATGGTGACATATCTGATGGGTCCCCCAGGAACCTGTTTGGACTGATTAGTCTACATTATCTGTTCCTGTGGTCTGGAAGAAACTGCCCAGCCTCTGCTGGAAAACAAAATTGAAAGTAATAGAATTGGTAGAGTGAAAAATACCAATGGGGACAATCAAGTTGTATGGGGCAAGTGAGATTGTGTGGTGCCATTGCTTGAATTGAACTACTTCTTTAGCATAGTCAACAGAAGATTATGCATCTAGGAATGCACACTATCGTTCCCACTGACTAGATGGTGTTGAGTATTTCAGAAAATGGTGTCTCAGGAAAGGAGTTGAGCATCGCAAGAGAGGTAGCCAACAGAATGTGAGTTGACGACCTGCAAAAACCTACCTGTGCCAAATCATTATAACAGGCCCACAGGGATGCTTTACTGATCCGTGTGCTGAAAACATTTGTCCTGTGATATCATATGGTCATTTGCAGTGAGTACAGAGGACTAATTTGTGAATTCACTCCCCAAGTTTTCCCTCTTTCTTTCTCTCACACTTTATAAAATTGCTGTCTATGGCAGTGGCAAGGCAACATGTAAATACTTTGCAGAAGAGTTACTCATCATTAATGCAGACAGTTTGAAGGCATAAGCAAACAGCATTTGGCAGGAAAAACTTTTTAATGAGAATGACATTAAGGAATTCAATTTAAAAACTGTGAGGGGATTTTTTGCACATGCCTCCAGCTTCTCAGCCCTACAGTTCTTTTTCTGTCCACTAAAGATTAAAAAAAAAAAAAAAAAAAAAGACATTTTGGGGTTACTTTCCCA
>NW_008794665.1:10872851-10925087 GCF_000699145.1 Aptenodytes forsteri | reverse complement strand
TTTTTTCCACAAAAAATTAAAAAAAAAAAAAAAAAAAAGGCAATTTGGGGTTCATTTTCCCAAATTCTGGGTTTCACTGATTTCACATGATGTCTTTGCCACTCAGCTTCTTACAAACAGGAACTGCAAAAAGACTTTTGAGTTAGGGGAAAGTGCAGCAGGGATTTTTGATACTAGAAATCTCTAGAAAAAAGGCATCATGAAAATAATTGGCTGGAAAATGAAGCTGGCCAAAATAAGTCTATAAATAAAGTGGAAATGTTTAACAGGGAAGGAACAACTAACCTCAAGTTGGGGTGAATGATCCATCTCTTCCTGTGACATCTCTCTAAAGCAACTGCTAGTGCTCAGTCAGGAATTACGGGGTCGATGCAGAGATTATTTAGTATTGATCTTCGGCCTGGCTTTATGCAGAGTATAAGTCTGTAAAATTACAATGGTCCTTGCAAATTTATGAAAATGGCTTAAAATTTATTAATCACTTTGGAAATGCAGGTTATGGACTCTGAACTAGAATAATAAAGCTTTAAGCCACTACCAATTATCTCAGGAGTGTGTACAACGGGGTGGTTCGATTACTCTGTGTGCAGGTTTCCCAGCCAAACTGCAGCAAGGCCACACTCACCATTTGTCCTTTCCTAAGTAAATTGGGCTGCCAGCACTCCCCAAATTAACACCATATCCTGCCATGAACAATTAATTCTCATTAGTGAGGTATGTCTGTAAATTATTACAAGGATATTCAAATATAATATTAATATCAGACTCAAAATATGCCAGACATGAGAAATGGCAGACATTAGAAAAAGCTACGGGCATGCATCACTGTTCAGGGGGGTGGCGGGGAGATGCTTTCTTATCTACACAGAAATAACGGCTGTGCTGTCGTATCCCATTGCTCTTGTTAAAGGAAGAGGTCATTGTTGTACATATTTTCTGACAGAATGAGGTCGTTGACGTTATCCCTGATTAGTTGAATAATGGCCATGACAGATTCTTCCTTGTCTTACCTTAGAAATGACAGTCTAGTTTCCTATCCTGGCTGACCTTTTTTTCTTACAGGGAACTATACTTGCAAAACAGCAGCAGAAGCTAAGAGCTGTGGGGATTGGGTTTTTTCCTCTCTCCTTGTGAAAGGATAGTGGGAAGAAAAGGAGAAGAAACTTTAGTGGGTGCTGCAGCAGTAAGCATCCCTGTTTATCTTGCGGTGCATGTGAAGGATATCGTCTCTGCAGAAGAAGAGCTGGTGGAAAAAATTCCTCCACCTCAGCCGTGGCAGATTGTTAGCCCTCAGATGAGGCAGGACAGCTCCTCGCAGGGTTATTCTATAAAAAGGATCATAGAAACAGTCTGAGTTAAGAGCAATGCCTTCTGGATGGAGGAGTGGGGGTTGGCAGCAAGGGGAGGGCACTTATACCATCAGCTCTGCTGTCAGAAGGGTGGTGGTCTCACAGGTTTGTGGTGGCTGGGGATGCTGCTCCTCCCATCTCTGCCAGAGATAATGTCCTTGTAGAAGGATCGCCACTTGTCATCATCCCATGGGAAGCGGGAGGGTGGTGGCACAACCCCAGGGGGGACAGCAGGCTGTGACAACTCACAGGACTGTGGTGAGGATCACCCCAGCTCATCTGCCAAAATGCTCAGCTGGTTAAACTGGGTCTCATACAGCTGGGGCAGATCCCTGTTGAAGACACCCTGAACAGCAAAGGGCTAGTCTTTAAAGGAAAGATTTAACTGGTTTGCCTGTGTGAGAAATTTCTTAGGTTTGTCTCAGTAAGATATGGTTAAAACATTGCAAAGCTGAAATTGGGGCCTTCTTATTTCAGATAAGTTTAGCAATATTTCCACACAACTTGATTCAAACATATTGGCACTTTTATACCAAAATGAGAGTTTAAATTCAGGCTTTATTCATTTTCATAAATTTTAAGGCCAGGAGGACACATTAGATCATCCGCTTTGCCCTCCATAGCATCTAGCCCTGTGCCCTGGTACCAAGCACAGTAACGTGACTAAAGCTCCTCTTAACATTTAATGGCCCCATTAATTTTCTATTGATGCACCACTCAGACTAAGGGATTTGCACCCTTGATCTTGGGCATCTAACACATAAACTATCAGATTATGTTTTTGCAACTCTCTTGTACACATTCAGTCTTTCAGCGCTGGGAGCACAGACGGTTATAAACGGTTCAGTCAGCCAACATAAAAACCACTTAAACTTTTCTGGCATAGACAAGGCTAGAGACGCAGGAGAAATTCAATGTCCTTGTCTTGTTTAATAAGTCTGCAAGCTTGAAAGTGTTATTAAACATTCAGAAAACAGAACGTGACACACTTACAGAAAGTTCGTGGGAATTACCTTTTCTTTTTTTAAAATTCCTGTTGAAGTCTTCTTCAAAAATGAGAACTGAGAACAGAATTCTCATTTTTTGTTCCTATACAGTAATTTGGATTGAATGTGAACTGGTTTCTTCTCCATTCATTTAGCCAGCAAATGGAAAACTTATTTTGCTTGAAAAACCTTTAGGGAGTGCATGGGAATGAAGTTATTCTAACTAACCACGGCACTAGAGAAGTAATAGAAATGAGGTTCAGTTTTTCTGTAGAACTTCTCTTGAATTTGACCTGAAATGCAGTGAACTAGATCAGAGATACACACTTACAGGAATAGCTAAATTATAGGAAGTAGGAAGGAATGCGAAAGTTAGAGCTAGAGCTGACCTGTGCCTGTTCTCTGGATCATCCTCCCTCCCTGCCCACCAGACTTGGATAAATTTGGAGTTTGTAGTGGATGTTGTTAATTATTCACTTAAACAGTTCATGGGAACTAATAAAGCACTAAGACTGTGTAAGGGCAAACTTCAGTGAGTTAAGTGGCTGCTTTACTGGAAAACTCCTTCAGTCACTTCTTACTCTATTTGCAGCAGGAAGAAGGGCGAGATGTAGGTACAGGGAGGCTGTAAAGCATGAATAAGCTCTTGGGTGAAGCACAGTGCTGTATTTCTGAGACTGGTGTGCCACGTGCAGTGCATCTTGGGATTCAGCAGGAAAGCAAGGAGGTTCTGAGACCCTCTGCAGTGTCTCTGCTGGGTGATGTCTATCCTAGTCACCTATGGGGCCCTTAGGGCTTTCTAGTCGCTGTGAACCTTCAAATGCCATCTCAGTGCAGGTGTCTTGGCAGTGTACAGTGTTTTCAGGTCACTTACAAAGCTGGTGGAAACCTGCTAATTTGAAAGAGTACCAAAGACAGTGAAATGCCTTCTCTAGGAGCAGGTTTGTTATCCATCTTTGAGGCAGGGTCAGGTCTCGTCTTTGGTGTGAGACACAGACCTCTGAGATTATGGGACTTGGGTGAAGGCACGTGAGATGGAGATGGTATCAGTCACCCGCAGGGGCATGCAGGCATTCCCCAGATCGTAGCAACACATTTTCAGGGGTGGCACTGGCCACTGTCTTCTCTCCAGCAGGGCTCAGTTTGCTAGCCCAGCTGCTGGCCAGGCCACACTGATCTCCTCGTAGTACCCAAGTGGTGGAGTTCTGGAGAGGCAGAGATGCTCCTGCCCTGCCGTGGGAGCGGAGTGGACTCTGAGACAGCAGGTCTTACATGCTGCAGGTTTTCTGAGGCATGTTCTAAGCAACAACATCTGTTTCTTTAGATTAAATGACTTCTTATTTTGAAACCTGTTAGGAGGCTAACTCAAAGAGCTATAGTGTTTGGTTCATGATCCAGTATCATCCACTACTTACAATGAAAATAATGACTAAGCCATTTGTAGAAAAAGAGAGGGGGCAGTCTGGAATGGAGAGAAAAATAAACTGACAATCTAAAGTTATAACCACACAGGGAAAGGCAAAATAATATTTTCCAAGGTTGTTATCAGGGAAAGTTAATAGAGCTCTAATGAATATTAATTTATATCCATATAGATTGCTAACTTCTGTGCTTTTGCTGACATGGCGAGCAATCAGTATTTAAATGTCTAGTATTTCTTTTGATTTGCCACAATTAATGTTTCATGGCATGTATGTGAGTTTATAAATTAAAAACTTTAATTAGAAGTTCTCGTTCTTGGGTTTTTTTAAAGACTGAATGGCAAACAGAGCCATAAAACTATGTCATACTCAGAATCAGGATGCTGATGTAAATATGGGTAGATGATGCTAACGACTCTGAGTTATTTCTTTTTAATCTCATATTTTGAATGGAAACATGGCTTTAAGTGAAAATGCTCATTATACAAATTAGATGGATGTTATTACTAAGCACATTAATCATTTTTTTTTCTCCAAAGGTTTACTTTACAAATGTAATTATTTTTAATCATACTGGTTCCACTAAATTAGAGATTTGGCTTCCTTTTTATTCTCAAATTCAAGGCCTTTGTATTTAAAAGCACATTATTTTTTATAGATTATTTCCTGCCATTTTACTTCAAAAGCACCTAATAAAATTTCAGCAAATGTGATTAAATAGCACAGAAAAGTTGCCATGGTATTTTTCTTCCTTTCAGCATCATAAAATAGCTGGTTTCTCTATTGCAGGTTTGCAGCTTCACAAGGGTGTGGGTGTGTAATTAATCTGATTCCTTAATGTGTGTATCGAAAATATATTTTCTTGCAGTTCAGTGACTGATAGTAAGCTATTAAGTATTTAACCCTGGCAGAAGATCAGGACAGGGCTTGTATGGCATTCAAATACCATCTATAGCTTATTTTGAAGTCTCACAGGTACTTGGTAGACCTTGGTGTCACCCAAAAGCAAGCATGATTTCTATCCCTTGCTTAAAAAAATCCCAAATCCTCAAACCCACGGGAGATCTTGCGGACTGCTTTTCCCCTGGCAGTTTGCAGCAGAAAAAGCAGCACAACATGTTGTGTTATCAACTGCCATCTGGCAAAATTTCTTTGTCTGAGCTTTTCACTTGCTTTATGAGGAACAACAATTAAACTCCACGCTGAAGACTGTTCAGCCTCACAACCAGATCCAGTCATTTTCAGTACTGCCCCTCTGTTAGTGTGTATAATTAATATGGACTTTGAGACATTAAGCAACAAATTCTGTAATTGGAAGATATTTCATGTGCAGATTAGGAAGCAACCATCTGCTACCTTCTTTGTGCATTACTGCGGTTTATTTTAGAAAGAGAAGAAAAACCCTAACGTATTCGTTGTTTTGCAAAGACCAAACATGCTCCCAAGAGAGCCTGACTTTGCCTTTGCTGGAAAGGTAGTTCAACTACAAGTGTAAATTCACATTCTCTGTGCACATTTTCTACAGCAATTTTGCTAATGTGTTAAAGAATAGTACTTCTGTGAGATTCTGCTAAACAAAAAGTTTAGGAGAAGTAAAAAAAAAAAAAGGGGAAAGAAAAAATCTGCCTTTTATGTTAATCCACACAGCAATCCATGAGTAGCATATTATTTGTCGGTGATATGATGTTACTTATGTTGGCATCCCATACTCTAATCGTTATGTTGCATAGGCATTCATAAACATGTAAAGGAGAACATCCGTTGAAAAACTATTCCATGAGAAAACACTGCTCATCTCATTGCTTTAGCAATTTAATGCACTTTGCAAAACAGTGTGGAAGATTGTTCTTTTTTCATTCATTGTACAGCAGGTTGCTGTTGTAAAGCATGGTGTTATAGCATTGATGATTTGTTGTTTCAAACACATTTTTGAAAATTGGCAAAACTTCTATACTGGTAAAAATGAGCAAACATCTGTCAAAAAGAGGGATCGGGGGAAAAAGGGATTAAAGACATTGACAGGAGAGAGGCCCATTGGTAGCTATTACAAGCAGTGGCCCTCTTGTAATCTGTTGGATGTAAACCTCTACACTGCAAGAAGGTGGGAGAGAATCCCAGCGGAATGGGTACTCTGCCTACGTCCTCCTCTATGTTCTTCTGCGAGGGCCTCTTCCTGTCAAGCTCAGAGGCAGAAGCTCACTCCGTGGACATTTGAATTGATCCACAGGGCTGTGTATGTAATTCCCATGTTGCATTGTATAGTTTTTACTGAGATGATTGTCTTGGATTTCCACATGAAGTTCAAGGAGGCAGGGAGCTGTGTTTCACTGAGTTGTGCTTGCCTCAGTCCCATATGGTTTTGTAAGATCCCAGCTAAAATATTTCTCTTCTGCACTTCTCTTTACAGTGTAAAGATTGTTTTTTCTTTCTGCTCCATAGCAGGCACAGTAGACTCAACCCCTCCTTGCAGCTCTAAATATAAAACCCCTCAGGTGAATGACCACAGAAATCCAGTACCATAGACATTCAGAGCAGTAATTATTTTGCCAGTGTTATTGCACCTCACTGGCATGTTAAAGAGCTGGCAGCTCCATCTGTGGTGAGATGAATTTAGCTTGGTTTCCTATGATTTTTTGTGCCAGTGTTGGCTTCTCAGAGGCTGATGCGGGTGACTCGTCCCCATCTGTTCCTTCAGTGGGAGACTGCTAATATATCTCTCTTTATTAGCTTTCCCAGTTCTGTGAAAGTTTTTAGGAATTTACTGTCTTTAAGATCTCTGCTTTTTTGTCAGATTTGATGGAAATCTTTGCATTTACTGGGGAGGATGAAGGCGTGGGTGTATGCATACATACAGCATGATTAACCTAGCCTTTGTTTCCTTAGGGAAGCTAGGTAAAAAGTGTCCACTGCATCCCCAGTCCCCATCAGTGCACAGTGGTGAAGCTGTCTTTCTTAAAAGGCATTTAATTATGGCACAATTTTAAAAGAGAATGAGTGATATGAGTTCTATCTAGTTTGTAGTAACTGGGCTGGGATTTTTTTTTTCACCCCTCAGAATCCTTGACATATAACCTTTTGCTTATATAAAACATTTCAGCTGTTCATTCATAGGTTTAACTATGCTGAAGACTATCCAGTGGAAAGAAATCTTATTATCTCCAGCTTAATGTTTCATTATCTGGCACAATATGAGGATATTAGACTTTGATTGCTGGTTCTCTTCAGAGATTACAGCATTTAAGTTCTTATTCCCATCTTCATTTTAAATTTTATCTTTTTTTTTTAAATTGGTCACATTTACATTACATTTAAATCTTGTCTTTCAAGTTTCTAGGGTAAAAAGTTTAGGTAAGAAATATTCTAATTAGTTTTGCCTTAAATTGCCCAGATTATTCTGGTGTTCATCCACTCATTTTATATCCTAACAATATGTAGGCAAAATAATGGACATCAAGCAATTACAATGGCCATTTGCTACACACCAACATCAGACATCTGACCAAAAAAATTCCTTCAAGAACGATATGATGACCTGATGCACGTATGCATTTTACAAAACCATTAATCTGTGACAATGTCACCCAAAGTTACAGTAAATAAGTTATCAAAGTAGTTTTATGGGTCACAGTAACGTATCTCTTTGGAATCTGTTGTACTCAGAAAGGCACATACATTTGCTGTAAATGGATCTTCAATCTCTGTGAATCATTTTATTCTTTTTTTACACACTATAAAATTGCCATTTTTATGGCCAGGCTTGATGTACGTTATGGCCAAAGAATTGTATGAGTTAATTAAAGAATAAAGGGCTGTCCCTTCTGCTGTATATTTCTGTTCATGACATTAGCATCTTAGGACCACTAGTTTGTAGCATGTGGAGATTTAACTTTAAGTGAATCATATAGGTTGTGGTAGGTGTACTCTCATACTGTGCAGGAGCATGTGATTTGGTCCAAAATCCAGAGGCTTTGTATCACCAAGGCAAGCGTCTGTGCTCCTAGGATGTCTTTACATTTCTTTGAAAGCATTGATAACATCCCAGACTGTAAAGCGGTGTAGTTTCTGTAAATGGTAATCCCACCAAGAAAATGAACATGGAAAAGTAGGGCAGGAAAGGATCACTTAAATTCTGTCTGCTGCTGTCACAGATGGCCATGCTCTCTCATCCCAGTCAGGCATGCATCAACCTCTACCTTAAATCTCCTTGATGTTTGCTTTTTGTTGCTTTTTTTGTTTATTTTTGCTTTTTCTTCCCCACTGGGAGGCTGTTCCAGGAAATCACTCCTCGAATAGCTAGAAATCACCCTCAGCTTTCCAGCCAAAAGTTATTCATGCCAATTAATGCTCATTTGTTCTCGTGCCAACATTGTTCTTTAGCTTAAATTGCTCTTCTGGCTCCCTGATGCTTACCCCGATGTATTTATAGAGCTCAATCAGATCTCTCTCAGCCTCTGCTTCGCTAAGCTAAGTAAGACAAACCCTTTTAGTTCACTTGAGAGAGACAAACTCATTGTTTCTTTGATCATCTTGCACCTATTCCCTGTTGGGTTTATTTTTTTGCACAGGGCTGGCAAGAACTGTCCCCTGAATTTCAGTCAAGGTCTCCCCAGGTTGTCTTATGTAGAAAATGATACTCTTCTCCCCCGGGAGAAGGGAATTGAGGTCAGCAAAAAGTGGCCTATTTTGCAGCAGCCTTCAGAAGTGAATGTGTGTACCCAAACACCTGACTCTGAACTTTACACCAGCCATGTATTTCAGTAGCTCTCGCCTCATACCAGAGATGAGCAAAAATCGTATAGCCAGGGAGCACCTTCAATTTCGATATTTTCCCTTTGAATCCTGGCTGCTGTGCATTAAATAAGATAGTTTCTTACTCTGTAACTATGTGATGGGAGTTCCCATGAGCACTTTCCTTTTCATCAAAATAATATTATTTAGACAGCCAAAAGGAAGGCAATTGTAGCATAGGATGATCATCGGAAAAAGAAAAGAATGCCTCCTTATATTTACATTTTAGAAAGCATGAAATTCTGTTTAGCTTGCTCATCATTACCCAATATGAGTGAAGACATTTGCAGAATGTGTGCTCTCCAAAACAATTTTAAAAGATAAAATATTCTAATTGCTCTGAAATATCGAACAATTTTTTTTCTTCATATTTGTCTCAGAGAAAAAATAGCACGAAAGTGTCAGAACTGTATCTCATTGCTGGTTTTCCACATAACTTAATCATGTGCCTTAATTTCGAAGCCCACATCCAATAAAACAAGTTCACTTTTAATGGCATCTTTAATAAATCATCCTTCTTCCGCACAGCCTTTATTATTGCTGGGCCTTTCCTGTCATATTTTTTTCTTCATGTAAATGTTATTATATATGCAGATTTTTAATATCACATGGATACCTATGTTTTCTCCTTGAGATCATTTTGTGCTAAGAAAAGAGGTATAGTCTTTAGTTTCAGTTACAGACAGATACAGCGTCCCATTCCCATGGGGCACTGGTTTGTTGCAAACAGGCTAGAAAAGCTAGAAGCACAGTTTGAGAAATGAACAGTAGAGAAGGCAAAACACCGCAAGAAAGATTTCTAATGTCATGCCGGTTATAGGCTTTAAAAGGTACATGGCTCTGTCATATTCCTTCCTAGAACCCAATTTTGTCTTCACAAATATGCCATATGACTATCATTCCTCTCATATACTAGGCTTATCATCTCCTTGCCCTTTACAGTCTTCCTCATGTCCTCTGTTAGCTCTAATAAAAGTTAATCCATAAGAAAAGGCTCAAAAGACCAAGCTGACCAAGCTCAATTAGTTCTTTGATTAACTTTATAATTGAGCAATAAGCCACAGAGCCAGACCTTCCTCAGCCGAAAGAGATGGCACTCGCAGTGGCAGGGTAGAGCCTGCTCAATGTGCATTTCAGCACAATTGTATTTATATCGCAAAACATTTGTTCTTATTACCTGAGTCTTCATGCATTTTTCTTTTATCTCACCATCTGTAAGCCAACTGGAAGGGCGCTCGCATAGCCTCTCTGTATCTCATCACATGTGGACTTCAGTAAACGAGGATGCCAGCCCTGTCTACTTGGCACGAGCTGCTTAGGACCTGTAAATATAACTCAGCATAAGTGCAAACCATTTGGGAAAGAAACCTGTAGTGTCTCTTCACGCATTTCAGCATAGTAGAAGGAGGGCTTTGTATTCTAATGAATGTATACAATGGTTAGGGGTGTATATCTTGGTTAACACCAGGTAGATAGGTGTAAGACCCCAAATAAGACCACAGTTTGTTTCTCTTGCTGTGCTCTGAATTGGACAGATGTATGCCAACTGTAGCCTGCAAGATGCAGATCTTTTAAGCAGGGTGTATTTGCCTGGGCATATGTACTATTGCTGTTATGTGTTTTCTGCCCCAGAAATATTTTGGCTTTGGCTCTTTGGATTGTACACTGAGCCTGTCTGCTTCTGCCCACGTAGATACACCTGCTGAGTCTCACAGTCCTGAGGTATATGCAATCGCTTTGTCATTGTGTTCCTCCTCTGTCATCCTTTCTGGATGCTTTTGAAGACAAGATGCCAGGTCAGATGGACCTTTCATGTGATGCAGCGTGGCCACAACCTTGTGCTCTGCTCCGGACCAGGCTGCTCACAGCTGTACCCCAAACCTTTCCTGTGCTCACGAGCCTCTCCCTGACATCGCCACCTTTCCATTTGTAAGGTTTAGCAGGGAGGTAGTCTGGGTGTAACGTGAGCTTTAATTTGGAACACCAAAAAGTGAGCAGCCAGAACTAGAAATTAATTTTTAAACCTGTTTTTCTGTGGTAAGAAAGTTCCCCTGCGGTGTACTGCAGAAATGTCTTTTTGAGGCAGCTCTGTCCAGAAGCATTGTATTGAAGAGGGTGGGAAGCACAAGGATTTGGGCTGGGAGGCAGAGGGGATGCAGTAGAGGAGAAAACAGGAGGGTCCAGGAAGGGTGCCTGTGGTGCACCAGTATTTGGGAACAAAATCCAGATGTCTGTCCATGCAGGGGGAAATCAGTCTGTCCTTCCTGGCACAGTGTGCAGTAGGTGGGGTTTTCCTTGTGTGTTTCTGTACTGAGATATCAGTATGTACAAGACACTATAGGTGTTTGGAGGAGAAGAGACAGAAGAATACATTTTTTAAGGACTCTGCAAACAACTCAGATTGGTTTTCAGAAGTTTCCTCCTGCAATTCAATATTTGAAAAATGCTCTCACAATAAATGTATACCCATCTGTGATATTCACTAGCAGCTTGTTTTAACTTTATGATGCTGGAGACAGACCTCTAATCTCAGCGGGTGCATTCTCACTGAAGAAATAGCCCTATAAAAGGTAATGGGTAATTAATATAAAGAAAAATTCTTCAGTAATGGTTGGGGATATCAGAATTTGGCTCATATTTCCTTTTGGGACCATGGAAATTAAGTTTTATACTTTCTGGCAGAAAGGCTGATCTTTCTATTCTGAGTACTTTTATCTCAAAGTATACATGCAACAGCAAATAATACACTTCCACAGTTTTGTACCATTCTTACTGGAATTTGATTTCTTCCTTTACTAGTTAAGGAAGAAAGACCTGAAACATCCTCAAAGTCTAACGAGATGTTAATGTGCTAGAAAGAGCCTTTGAATGAGCTTGTTTTAGTCAAAATATTGCAAGTGTGTTAATTCTGAGACCTTCAATGACACTAAAAACACTTATTGACAAATGCTTCATTTTCTCTTAATAACACTTGCTTTAATGTTGCTGTAAATGACATCAACTTTGCCATAATGATACACTGTTAGCAGTTAAAATCTACCTTAAATGGTTATTTGTATTTTAAATTTCGCATTTTCATTTGATCCCATATGCTTTTGACAACCCTGTATTGATTTAAACCCAGGTGATTACAGAACATTGAATTAAAGCAGAATCCTGGGTACATTACAAAGGTGAGGGAGCCGCTAGATACTAGGCAACACCTGAGCTAATGTCTCTTTTCTAATTGAGTGATAGTCAGGCCGTTTGCAGTGCCAGCAAGTATGGTTAAATCAAATTGACTTTTAGTGTTAGACCAATGATGCTAATAGGCTGGGTTCACTGTCTATGAATGGATATGGAAAGACAAATACATTAAAAGCGAAGGTCATTCTTATCTTTTGCTTTTGGCAGCACAGACTTAACTGTAAAAAGTTTGTTTCCCCTCCAAGAAATTATCGTTCTTCCAGTTTATCTCAAATGAGTTTGGTAATGAAAATCTAGAAGGATTTTTTTTCTTTCCACATCATCCTCCATAACTCAAGACTTATCGCCCTCATACCTTGCTGTATTTGTTGCCTCCCCTCATGCTCAGATGGGAGTAGGGATCGTTTTCCTTTTTATTTTTGCTTACAGCATCTGGCACAACAATGTCTTGATCTTTGCTTCAGGTGCTAATGTAGCAACTAATAAGCAACAACGGGTCCAAGTATGGGAAACAGGAGGAGGCTGTGAGCTGTCCGGGGAAACGGAGCACGTGGTAGGAAATATGGATCATTGCTTCCTTCAGCATCCAACAGAAAGAGAAATAGGCACCGTGGTGAACTTGCAACACTATTCCCCTGTTGAGTTCATGAACTTTTTGCCAGCGCTAAAAGAATGGCCTTTTCACATAGCTGAATACCATGGGCAGGGGAAGAGTTTTAATACTCCTTTCAGTGTTAAATGTCAGGTACTCAGGACTGCAGAAGTCTTGGCCCATTGATTTGTGTGGGGCTTGCAGTCTACTTGGGGCTAAGTATGTGCCTGTGTCTTGGCTCAGGATAGCGACCAGAGAGCTCTGAACGCTTGTGTAATACAGATTAATAACAATGCTGGTAGCAGTTAGTCAGGGTACAGAATAACTACCTTCAGCACACTGGTAGCAATGACAGCACAGTAAAAATGCTGCATGTTTACAGCTCAAGGTTTGTGTCTGATGATGAGGCAGGATGAAAGGAGCTGCATTTCAGGAAGGACTTCAGCAAAAGACAGCAACATCTTCTTATGCTAAGAAGTAAGAAAAAGATTTTGTCAGTAAATAGCAGGATCCTCTACCTATTGATCATGTCTGAGAGTCCTGCCAGCATTTCAGCAATGTCTGGTTTGTGGTGTTATGTATCTAGGGCTTCCTGCCCCATAATAGGCGCCTGCAAGCTGCCTGGGCAGTGCTTTCCCCCACACCAAGTCACAGGTGCAGGAGGGGAAATTCTCCTCAGAGCCTGATCTGGTCAGGGGTTCCATATGGGATGTGCTTCAAATCCTGCCAGCACCCACAGGGTGGGACAGGAGGGACATCTCTTACTTCTAGGTTGGAGCCATCTGATGTGCCGAACGTGATGGCCATGATTCACAATGCATCACTTGCTCCCTAAACTGCTGACCTACCAACTGCTTCTTTCTAGTCTCGAACTTCATGGTTTGCGTTACTGAAGGGTGCACATGGAGGGAGCAACTTCTGCATGCTTGGGTTTAACGAGCTGAGAACTGGCAGTGCTCTGTGCATTGCTGCTGCTGCTGCAGCCAGGAGTGGCTCTGCCACACTGCCTGTCGCTGTGTCTTTGGAGAGTTTAGGAATATGAAGACTGGGGAGAACAGATGTAAGAGGTCCAATGCTCGAGAGCAGGTAGGGCCAGAGACTCATGAACTTTGTACCTTCAGTTACTGGCGCATTCCTTGGAGCTGGCCAAAGCCATTTTCTGGAACGATTTTTGTTGGAAACTGCTCTTTTGTTGACATCTGAAAATTCTGTAGGAAGATATCCAACAGCCTCATTCAGACAGAGCCCTTTTTTTTTTTTAATAGTTTCATTTTACCCATCAATAGTACTGCCTATTTGTATTAGTTTGGATGATAAGCCATTTTTAAATGCAAATGTTATACTCTGCCCTGTGAATTGCAGTGATTCTACCATGTTGCAAGGAAACATTTTGGCACTATGAAAACTAAACTTTTTCCTGAAACATTTTTGACATCCACAAAGGTAAAATTTTGGTATGGTCCTTTCATGGTTTCACTATAGACCAGGTTTGAAATTCTGTTCCACAATACATTTTGAGTGTGCAGCAATTTTTTCTCACTTGATTTAGGGACGGCAGAATAACAAGCAAACTGAATACCAAAAATCTGGAGCTTCTTGCAAGTTGAAAATTCCATGTTTTGTTTCCCTCTAATACCAAGAGAGAAAAGGTTAATCTGAAAGTACACAGAAAAACATTTACAAAATCTGGTCTCCACAAGGCCGTGAAAACCTTAATTTGTTTATTTCTCCCAGAAGAATATAAATCACTGATGCATCCCCCAAATGTTTGTGAGTTCATCAAAAGGAGCATTTATTCAGCATTCATTCCACTCTGTCATTAAATCCTCTGGATTATATGGCTGTTGTTGTCTTTTAAATTCCTGGTAAATATGTCGCTGACAACCAGCTGTTCTTTTCAATGCATCATAACCAAGCATCCTAGAGTAGATCATTAGTCTGCTTGCATCCATCTATGTTATTTATGTCACTCAGGGAGATTACAATGGCCATCTGCAACTGTGGGAAGCTTTTGTTTTGGAGGAATGCACTATGGCACCATCGAGGGCAGGGGAACGTGAGGGACAGGGCAGAGCTTCAAGGATATTAGCTTGCTTGGAGTGATAAGACCTGCTAAGAGCCCAATAAAGGGACACTTTGGTGTCTCTGGTGACTTTGGCCCTTCTTGCCCTGAGGTTGCTTTGGAGCATGCAGACTGGTGACGCTACGAGAAGCCTCTTGGGCTGGAGCTCCAAGCAAGGCATGGGGAAATGCGTGACCCATCGCACCATCTGGTTATCCCTGGGACCCAGTGTGTCTCAGAGACCCTCTGCTCCATCAGACCCTCTGCTTCCTCCTGGCCCCTGGACAGTGAGCCCATGCTAGTGGCAAACTCCATCACATCAGCTGGGGGTAAGGAGAGAGGCAGCATGTTTCTCACCCGTTTCTCTCTGACATGCATCCCATGGATGGAACAACCTGGACACTGGCCCCATGACTACACTCCCATTTCAAGTATAAGGGTAGCCCATTTTCAGAGCAAAAATCTGGGTAAACAATAAGTCTCAGTTATGGTACAGTCTTTTTCCCCTCATACTCTTCCCCCATGTTCATTTGTTAAAGAAAAGGTCAGAGCTTTCCAGCTACATTTGTTTCCCCCTTGGCAGCATGCTGAATCTTCCTGCTGCTGCTTTTGACTTTTCAGTGGTCAGAAGCATCAAGTTTGGTTCACTCGCAGTTCAAGCTATGTCAGACTCCCATGTACAGAGAGGTCAGAGGATGTTTCTGCTGGGGAAATCAAACACTATGTTCTCCAGTTTGCAGCATTCAGCCCAGCTGCTTCTTTCTATGAAAACAAGGGAATGCTGTCCGTTGCACTTGTAATGTACAGTAATTAGCAATGAAGTGATGCCTGGTTTGAGGGAAAGAAGCACTGTGAGCAACTCGTTCCTAAAAAGGAGATTTGGAGAGGGGGGTCCTCAGTGGGAAGTAGCACATTTTGATTCCTGTTGTAAACATAAATATTCAACACTTTCTGTGAATCAAAAATTGGAAGGAAAAAAACCAGTGATTTTGGACAGATTGAACTTTTTCTCTCCTGGCTTATGCCGAAATGCTTAGTATTTCAGCTGTGTGTGAAATGCAAGCAAGCTGATAGATTAGTTGTATTAATTAGAAAAAAGGAAAAAAAAACCCTAAACTAGAAAAATCCTAGCTGAGACACTTTACTTTCAAAGAACAGATGGCTTTCATTTCTTGCTGCTGTAGAATATTTTGCTGCAACATAAAGGCATATAGTATATCCTCTGGGGATGAAGGAAATTGAAATGGAGAGAAAACATTGCAGGGTAATTCATTAGAAGCTCTAGAAGTAATAGAAGTACCAGGCATGATTTTTGGTGCAACTAACCTTCGTTGGCTTCAACTGGCACGTCCTACAAGGCTTGCCTGAAATGAAGGCATCAGGACCCCTACTTGCCCTGAGTTTTCCATCCTTCTCCCCATCAGGACAGCAGCAGGAGAAGCCCCGTCTGCAGACATTTGTTGTAGCAGAGGACATTTTTTATGTTTTCTCTATCAGCCTGCCTGGCTTAACCTTTTGACCATCCTTCTGCCTGCCTCTTATTGTGACCGTTTTAGCGACAATTGCAGTTAAAATGGCAGTCAGTTTAGCTAGTCCTGTCTGCTGCTGCTGCTTGAAATTTTTATGTATTGTGACCTTGTTTGTGCCCTTAATTTCTGATGGAGATGCTAATCTCCTTGCACTGTAACCAATGAATCAATTTTATTTTCTCTGCTGAAGGTGGGGGGAAACAAAGTTTCTCCCCCCACTCCTTATCTCCAGTAAGAAAACTCGTGCAGTTTTTCTCTCTTTGTAACTGCCTATTGATTGTGTATGTCAACCGTACATGTGGGCGCTGAAGGATTTGATTTTATTTCTGTTTGCTCAATGATATCTGAAAAGTGAGTGCTTGAAGGGCTACTGAGAAGTGGGGATCTTGTCAACATGTTTTATAATGTGTTATTCGCATATAATTACAACATGACGATGTGATTACAGGAGGTATTTCCTTTTGCTTGCTTAGATATTCCTTTTGGATGATATATGCATCTGCAGTCCCGAGGTCCCAGAACTGCAGTAGGCAAGATTGCCCCATATTGCCTGTTGTGCGTGCCCAAATTTAGTACTCTTATTTACTGGCAAGCAGTTTATATAAAAGTAGTCATTTTTCTAAGTGTTTGATGGCAACGGCTGCTGTGCACACTTCTGTTCGTCTGGGCAGTCCTCTGCCACTGAGAGTGAGTCAGATGTGTGCCATAACGAAGCACGGGCTGGGAAGGACCAGAAGAGTTGCCTAAGGGATGAGAAGCAAACGTCAGTGACTTGCTCAAGGATGAAAAACTGTTTGGCAGGCTGCTTATTTAGATGGCTAAAACCATCTTGCATCTGGCTTCAGCATCCTGGCCTTGCACCTGCAGCACATCTCCTAGCACACCTGTGGTCGGCTTGTGACACTTCAGCTTTTGAGGACTTGTGCACTGAAACTGCTGGCCAGGGCCATGGCCCGTGAGCAAAGGGACTCTGAGAGGGAGAAGCAGTGGCTGAGATGGGCTTTGGTCCTTCGTGGGCTCAGGCCCATCAGCACTGGAGCAGGGCAGTCTGTGGAGACTGTTATCTCCTACCTGTGAATGACTCCTGAACTCCCTCTATGAAGCTCACACACTTTGACACACTCAGTCAAACTCTTGTGTCTGCGTTAAGGATTTGGTATTGCAGTTCGTAAGGGCAGGAAAATTTGCCACCACTTCTCTGGTAGGAAAAGCACTTAACTTCCCTGAGAAAAAATGAAGACAAGTAACTATATATAATAATAGGGCATGCAGTAATTCCCTGTGTAACTTGCATTACTCTGTGCAAGTCCGTCATGTGCTTATAGTGTGTGAGTGAGAATTATTCTAAAATTGGTATTTCCAAACCAAGTGCAAAAATGTTTGAGGTACAGCTTCTAGAAAATATTTGCATGTGATCAGAATAGATTACCTGTTTATTTAATTTCAGATCCATAATCAAGATCAGCATTGCCTTTATTAAATTGCAGTAAATCTTTATTGCACTGCCCTCTCCTGGGATAGGTGCCCAAGGCACTGAGCCCCTGAGCAGACGCCAGCTCTCAGAGTACTACAGCCCTGTTCACTTTGTCCCTGTATCCATATAAGCACAATATCCATCTTCCTTTTACCTGCTAGGGCCCTCTGAATAAGAAAACATGTCAAACGTGTATGTGAGAGTGTTGCAGCTTCTATTGTTACAGATTTATGGTTGAATAGTAAGATACTGTTGCAAAGCTGGAAGAATTATACCTGTATTTTTGCAGAGAGAAGTCCCTGAATAGCTTCAACCCTGCAGAGGTTAGGAGCAAAGGAAGCAAGGAGAGTCGTTTTGAAGCTAGGGCTCAGGTAGTGCAGAGTATTGCAATTCACTGCTTCGAGATTTAGCTCTGTGCTCTGCAACTGGATTAAGGTGAGATGTTTGGCAAGTCTCTGAAGATGGCATCATGCTTCACATGGCTATTGGAAGGATATCTAAAAATGGCAGCAAAATAATCACGTATGGGCAGGGCAACAGGGCTGAAATTGGTTAACAGTGTACAAATAGATCCTTCATCCTTAGTGTTTTGAAATCAACAGCTGGTTTTCCTGTGACATCACTGCATGTATCAAAGCTCTGATAGGTAAATAATTAAGAGTTAGAATGAAAGGTGTACAAGTCCAAACGCAAAGCACCTTCTGCAAAGAGATGATGTAAACCAGAGGGTGGAAGAATACAGTGTTTGTATAGGTGACAAATATTCCCCGTTGGTTTAAGAATAGGTACTTTGTTTTTCACTAGATACAATATTGGAGATGTGACATCTTTAATCCATTTCTGTCAAGCTCAGTTGTCAGAAAGAGTGAAATTTCTTTCCAAAAAGACATAGCTGCTAATCCCTAAAAGCACACTGCGACCACATTCTGGTCCTTCCAGCTCTCTAATCAATGTTTCCTTCTGCAAGGATGCCCTTGAACCTGGGAAATGGCCTCATATTATTAATAGAAAAGACAAAAAGTACCTTTTTTTTCTATTCTTGTCTTGAGGAGAGGGACACCTTTTCAAATATTTGTTTGTTTTGTAACTTAATGTCACAGTGTTTCACCAGTCAACTGAAAACTCATCAATTTTTCAGTATGAATAAGAGGAAAAGAATGTTTGATGTGGTCTGTTTTCTTTGGAGGCTGTCCTGTAGTGCTTTAAAAGAGCAAATGGTGAAACCTGTAATTTTAAAACAAAAGCCTTCCTTATTGAGTATGGCTGGGTACTCAGAGCAATAAAAAGGATCACTGGTAGAGCTATATTACTTTTTCACAGGAATAATACTGTGTATTAGGAGGAAGCTGGCTAATAATCAGATTTCTTTGACAAAAGATGTGAAGTTTGCTTTTTTAAATAAGGAATTCATTAGTATTATTGAATACTCTTATCGAATTTCTTTTAACTATAAATGATTTCCTCTTACTTGGTTTCTCAGTCTTCAAAGGCTTTAGAAGTTAGATAAAAGCAGGTATACGTTAGAAGCCTGGGTACTGTGGAGGTGTTAATATGTGGTAGATTTTTTTTAATCTAAGCACACATATTTCAGGACCCATTAACTTGTCTTTTCCTTTGGTAAAGAGTTTTTAGATTGACTATTACATGGCAAGGAAATTCAGTGCAGATGATTTCAGTCACACAGTGACCGACGCTCCTCACCTGGACAACTGCTTGTCCAGTCAGACAAGGTGGACAAGGAAATGTTTTCTCAGATGTCCTCACAGGGCAGAGCCGGGTGAAAGCCAGTCTCTGGTGTGCTAGACAAATAAATAACCAAACACCGGGACCATGATAAAGGCCCAGGACAGCTCAGCTCTTGGTTCTGATACCTGCAGAAAGAGTTGTATGTTTGAGTCACATATGGCTGAAGATGTGCAGAGACCATTAAAATAAACATTTTTCCGTGATGCTAAACATGTGTGATGTGAAAATTGCCTTTCATCGTAGCTGTACAGCAGCCTTTATACACTCACCTATGATAAACCAGGCTTTTCATAATAAAATATTAATCATGTAGTTACTAATTTGTGTGCAATGACAGCACAACACTTCATTTACATTTATCTGAGGAACACTGGAACAGGCATACAGTGTATTTCTCTAAAAGCTTTCATGAATGTTAATGACAGGGAATATCACTTGAAGACAAAACTTGTGCCTAGGAAAAGGGAAGCCAATAAAGCATCATGTGGAAAATATTAGCTTGCTGGAAAACTCTTTATGGTTTGAATTAATTTTTAGTTCAGCAGCACTTGTTAAAACTATAAATAGATAAATAGTCTCTTGCTTTCCTATAGCTTTCTTCTTATAGTGTGCTTTAGAGTCTTCACATTCAGTGATTTTTATTTTATTATATTTAGTTATCACTGCAGGCTCTCTTTCAGAGAACTACTTTGATATCAGGCTGCTTTATCTCATTTCTAATGTTGATAAAAGCCAATTTAGAGTCACTTTCTTTATATAGAAAACTCTTTATGGTTTGAATTAATTTTTAGTTCAGCAGCACTTGTTAAAACTATAAATAGATAAATAGTCTCTTGCTTTCCTATAGCTTTCTTCTTATAGTGTGCTTTAGAGTCTTCACATTCAGTGATTTTTATTTTATTATATTTAGCTATCACTGCAGGCTCTCTTTCAGAGAACTACTTTGATATCAGGCTGCTTTATCTCAGTTTCTAATGTGATAAAAGCCAATTTAGAGTCACTTTCTTTATATAAAACAATGGAAAGTACAAGATATTTTGATGATAATAGCATCTTTACAAAAGGATGACCATCTGCCTTTATTCACTTCTCCTGCTTTCAGTGTCCTATTGAGCTCTACTTTCCCTATGGAAAGATGAAATCACTGAGATCATTTTCAGTCCTGTCAGCTGCAAAGATGTGGTAACCGTCTTATAAGACAAGCATATGGCTGGGTCTTAAGGGCTTTTTCAAACTGGGGATCCAAACATAGGCTGCCAAGTTGTGTACAGGAGCATCTGCCATTTCAGTTCCCCACCACAACGCCTCCCTGTACCACCAGGAAGCCTGGGCTGGTGCCTGCTCTTTTCCAGGTTGGCATTTCATGGCAAGAGCAGGCCACAAAAATGCAGAGATGTGTATCTGAAGGCTTAACTTTTTAGGCTCCTGAATTTGAAAGTCTTGGGAATACTTTGGGAAAGATGAGACTCACCCATCTGGAGGATCACAGCAGAAACCCGGTTGCAAGCTGCAGGGTGAACATGGAGGGACCTGGATGTTGAGCAGTCTCTCCAGGTGGACCAGGAAGCGATTATTTTAAGATACGCTTTGAGCTCACAGACAGAGCAATGCCATTCACACAGTCCTTGTTGGGCAGGCTAGGAAGGATCCATTAGTACTTCATCTGATTTATTTTTACATAATCCCTGCCAAAACTGTTGTCTAGTAGGCCCAATGTCTCTGTATCTTGCTTTATTTGTGGTCTCTTGGCTTAGATGGCTTAGCTTCTGAGGAGCATTGAGCAGGAATTGCCCCTATACATGGGGGCCTAACTGTTCCAGTGACCACAACAGCTCCTCATATCTAACCAGAATGTGTCTCCAACTTCAACCACTCGATTTTTCTGCTGTACGGTGCTGCTGCCTCCTGCCTTTTGTGACAAATGCTGTAATTTGCCTCTACGAGCTGTTAGGAAAGCTTTGGGGCTGACAGAAGCCACAGGGCAGCTCAGGCTGGCCCTTGGAGCAAAGGCAAGGGCAGGGCACCACGAGGAGTGGATTCACTGCCCTGCAGTCTGTCACCTTTCCAGATGCAAAAACTGAGCAAAACGCATCAGAAAGGGATTTAGCTCAAAGGGACAGATTGGTTTTTGTTGCAAGTAGTGGATTTCATGGCCCTCACGGAGAAGCAGGATTGCAAAATGTAATTTACATTGTCCTGGTTATTTTCCCTTTTCCATGGACACCAGTGCATCCAATCCACTGGAATGGTGACATCCTTAGCAATGCCTGTGAAGCGGCTCCATATTAAGAGTGGCCAAAGTGGGGAGCAACTACCCGAGCTGCATCTGATGGCTCAGGCTGAAGGTTGACTCCTTCCCTTTGACCTTGAAACATGATGACATTCTGGTAGTGGTGTGTCCTTGCCCGTGCCTTCCTTCTACTGATGGCACCGAAAAAGTTAGGTCTGTGCTTAAGACAAAATATTGCCAAAGGAATTTGCAGTTAACCATTTACTTCCTCATCAGCCCCTAATACAAGAAATATCAGTATATTTAGAGCTCAGTAAGGCATTTTTTTCTGCAGGTAATCAGCATAGTCATGACAAACTTTGCCATGAAAATGTTTGTGTGGAGACAATTGCTCTGGTTCAAAAGGTGCATGGCGCTTGTGGCTAGAATCACTGTCCTTCACAATTTTTTATATAGTGATACTTACATTTTGCCTGGTGTCTTTTTGTTTGCTTGGGGTTTTTTGTGTTTGGATTTTTTTTCAAAAGCACAACATTTATCAAAACAAAGACTGAGCATTTTTATATACTTTTTGTTTTAAAGCAAAACATGGCCCCCATGCCAGGAAGGTAACTTACCTGTTCTAATCATATAGAACTTGCCCTGAAAATCAGAGAGGGCAGAGTAATACAGAAAGATTTGTGAAGGTGCAGGAAGTTGGATTTATTGCTATTTGTGAAGCCATTTAACACTCTTCAGAACAATTTTAGCTGGTCAACACCCCATTGGTGCATCTCAAAATATCTGCCATGTTTATCTGAGACAGCCTTCTGTAACCTCTCTTCATTTGTTATTACCTAGTGTTTGCTCTTAGCCCCATTTTAAAACTTTAGTCATTTACTACAGGAGCCAAAAACCTTTTCCCCCCCACCCCATGTACTGAATGACCGACTAATAAGCAGGGAGGTAAACAATTTCTGAAGTACTTCCTTTGCCTAAGCTAACTGTTGAATAGGAAGAGCGCTCCTAGCAATTGGAATCACTCTGGAAACATGCCTTGAACAGACTTAAATCTGCAGCCATTGTAATCAAGAGATTAATAGATAAGTAAGTAATTTTGGCAAGTAACCCTCCCACACAAACTATTTTATACTTGAAGACTGCTAAAATGAGACATTTAATAAACATGAAATGAAAACAATCCCAGTAGCTGGATTAAAAAAATAAACAATAGTCTTGACTCACGCATTTAACACTGGAAAAAAATGGGTTTCAAAAATACTGTTGTTAGGTATAAGTGACTAAAGAGTACAGAAAATAATTTTTCAAAAATAGATCTTTATTAGCAGTCTGGGTTAGAGAACTGGATGTTCACTGTGACTCAGGTTTTCCATTGAGAGGAATAAAAAATTCTAGGTGTTCACAGGTTACAAGTTAAAAAATATGGAAAGTAATTTATTTACATTACCAAGATGAAATTGAGTTACAGTGGCTAATAGGATAGGTGTTGTGAGTTAGACATTAGAAGAGGGATATGAACCCAATTTACTGGGCAAATTAACTTTGTTAGAACACTTGAGCTGGTGCAAAGATAACAGTGCCTTTAGGAGACAAAATGCCTGCCTTGCTTGTGTACTCTGGTGTTTCTCTAATGATTAAAGTTCTTTAGGCAAGCTTTTCCACCAGCCTAAGGGAGCCAAAAGACATTGATAAATGTGCAACAGAAATAGAATGAAAACTGGACTTAATGCCCTAACTGTCCCTATCTTAATACTTGCTGAAGCAGTTCTGGTTTTTTTGCTCTCTGTAACTAAAATTGCTAAAAATTGTGCTTCTGCATGACATGGATGCCACTGATTTGCAAATGGAGCTAAATAGAGTTTTCACAACTTGAATAACAAGCCCAGAGAATCCCTTAAAAAATAATGTCCTGGAAAGCAAAGTAGCAGATAGAGACTGACCAAATTGAAGGGGAGGTGAAGCCTTTCAGCAGTGTCCATCTGAGGCAGTTCAGATAAGGTCTGAAATGCATTTGGCAGGATCCCTTTCCTTTTCAATAACAAGCTGTACTCTGGTTCACCTTGTGCCCAAGGATTTCACAGTGCTTGATACTAGTAAGGTGAATGGTGTTCAGTGCCTGACTGCATCCAGACAAGGGGATCTTAACACATTTGTTAGTCCAGAAAGTCTTCGCTATTTCCAGAACTGTTCAATGTGAGTGTGGTGGGTTGACCCTGGCTGGATGCCAGGTGGCCACCAAAGCCACTCGATCACTCCCCTTCCTCAGCTGGACAGGGGAGAGAAAATATGACAAAAAGCTCGTGGGTCAAGATAAGGACAGGGAGATCACTCGGCAATTACCGTTACGGGCAAAACAGACTCGACTTGGGGAAAATTAATTTATAACCTGTCAAATCAGAGTAGGGTAATGAGAAATAAAAACTAAATCTTAAAACACCTTCCCCCCACCCCTCCCTTCTTCCCGGGCTCAACTTTACTCCCAAATTCTCTACCTCCTCTCTCCCCAGTGGTGCAGGGGGACAGGGAATGGGGGTTGGGGTCAGTTCATCACACGTTGTTTCTGCTGCTCCTTCCTCCTCAGGGGGAGGACTCCTCACACCTTGCCACGCAAACCCAATCAGTGAGAAAGGGGGGTGGACTTAAATGATGTACCCAAGGTCACGCTGCAAATTAGTAGCAAGATGGGAAGCACCTCACAAACAGTCCCCTCCTGGGGTCATGGGACTGATCTGCCTACCTGAAAACAAAAGAAAACCAGGCCTCTCTGCAGTGATCAATTTAAGCCAATTTGTATTGAACAATTTGCTATGAGATTCAATTAAAAAAAAAAGAAAGAAAGAAAAACCTTGTAAAGCTAGACTAAACTATGTTAACAGCATAGCGGTCATTCTTTGATGTGATGCTTTAGAGGAGCTGAGGCAGAACGTGCTGTTCTTGTGCAGTTTAATAAAAATAAGGCTATGAAACATCTTCTGATGCAAAAATCCAAGACTCTCGTCAACATCTAACACTGAACCTTAAAATCACCAGACCTGAATGCATGCAGATGAGCTGTATTCGTTAATTCTAACAGCATCTGTGCCCATTTACACCAGCTAAATATCTAGCCTAACATTCAATATAAGCAATTTTCTCGTCCCTTCCCAATTAGCTCCATTACAGAAAATCTAATTAAATCATATCTTTTAGCAGGAACCAAGAATTCAAGAGCTACATTTTTTCACTTAATTAAAAGCTCTTCGTCTTGAACTGTTAATTTTCTGAAAAAGATATCCAGTAGTTCTTCCTCTGATCCACTTTGGTTACTGAATGAAATGGCTCATTTACTCTGAGTTAGCTCTTGAACTGTACGCTTAGGCTTCAACTCTTGTTAAGAGCTTAGAAGATGATAGGAATCATAGCTGCTTTTCTCCGCACCTCTGGATAAAATCTCTTCAGGTACAGCTTGTGTTTCTTTTGGGCCCAGAGAGACATCTGGATGACCATCAGGAAAGCAAAAATGCCAACTACCAAGGAAAAGGAGAAAAAAAAAAAAGGGATCATGTGTCTTCCTTCAGTGTCTGTTTCTGTGAATACAAGAGGGTTTATGGAAAAGTCTGCAGTCTCTTCTGTGGGCAGGGGCAAGTTAACTCTGCCCTTGTTTTCAGCCTTCCAGTTGCTGATACACCATAGCCTGAAGCTCAGCCTCCACATCAGAATTCACACAGACGTTCACATCTATTAGACACACCCTGTATCACCTATGACTTCGCCATAAATCACAAGGCCTCCTTGGGCACGGTGCCGTCTCAACACAGAATTACCCATGGCCTCTCTCGACTTGTTCTGGTTTGCTTTTGGCCTATAACACTTCGTTTTTACCCCTGGCGCCCAACCATAACAGGGAGCTGTGCTGTAACTTCCTGTTGCATGGAGGGAGAGCTCGGCCCTGGGGCAAGCAGGCAGCAGGTGCACGAATAGGTTTAGCTGCCTGCCAGCGAGGTCTCACAAAGCCTAACAACTATAGATGCCCCGGCCGCTGCTGTGGTTGTCAGGAGCCAGTAAGCGGTCTCTCGGGTACCTCTCCCTTCGGGCTGAGTGACACTGAATGGGAAACGCTTTTACAGGTGCTTTTTGCAAATTCATTGTCCTTTCTTCCTTAAAATGAGCTGGTGGATCAGAAACATTCATTTGGCATCTGGTCAAGTTGTGTTTGGGACAGTTACAGCAAGGATGAGTGTGCTGCGTATGTTGCTGCTCCCTGCCCTTGTAAACGCAGACCTACAATGTCCCCAAACTTTCAGGTCACTTCCATACCAGAGCCTAAAGCACAAAAATGTTGTCTCTTTTCAAACAAAATTAAAAGTTTAATTTTTGTATGATGCAGTTTCATCCACTTCTGAAATGCCTTTCTTTTTCATTTGTAAACCATGTGGGGCTACTTTTTGCAAGTAGCTTTTATAGGTTTCTATTTTAGAATGGAAAAATAATTTAAAAGTGAACGTTTTGGAGAGCTCAGTCCCAGGGACCATATTTGTATGGGTATTTAGGTCTCTAAGGATGCAGGAAAGTACTGAGCAACAGTTGCAAATGCTACTAAGCAGGCTGCCTGATATAAGCAAATGGGGAAATGCTACCAGGAACGTGTGTGTCTTTCCTCTTTTGAAATACTAAGTACATCTGTTTTCCTCTCCCTATTAGAAGTATTATTCCAGGTTTACAATGCAAAGAAATTTTCCTATATCAAAAATGATTGACTGTAAATGAAGAATACTGACTTCTTTTTTTTTCTAAATTTCAAAGTCTGTTTTCACTGTGGAAACAGAAGAAACAACAATATTTCACAAAAAGCAGAGAGCTGGTTTTGATCAAAAGAAGATGTTGCAATAGTGTTCATGCTCTCCGCAGCTTTCTGAGGGTAGCACTTTGAAGGTTTATACAGTCATGTCACAGGGGATTTGATGGCAATATTTCATATGCCATAAATTTTTTGGCAAATTTTAGATTTCCAGAATTCAATTCTGCAAACAACAATTTAAAGGCTATCTTCATTCTGTTTCAAACTTACCTGGCAGGGTTTGTGTCATCACTGTGAAACTAATCCAAGACCCAACCTGTTGCAAAGGAAAAGGCACTGTTAATTGTATACTTTATGTAAAGCAAAAGGGCAAGTTTTCAAAAGTGACCACTTCCCCAAAAGCTCCCCTGGAGGAAGAGTGTGATACTCATACTGGAAACGGGAGAGGAAAAATAGCTATAAAGGGACCTCCCAGTGTGCTGGATGGGGATGAAGAGATGGATGGTAAATCCTTGGATCACTGGGGAGTCTGTAGTGGAGGGGAATATACACAAAAGTCACGATATTGATGTGAGGGAAGAGAAGGGTCTGGTGGGGAAACATTTGTGGGAGCAAGGAGACTCTGACATACAGAACGTAATGATTGATGTGCAGAGGGAACTGGGTGGAGGTGTTGCAGATTTTCTGCAGGCAAAGGCTGAAACACGGTAACCACCTACCCTTTGCATATAAGCAGAAGAAAGTCATGTACCTCATACGTATAGTTGGGACAGGATACCAGCAAGAAGAGCCACGTGAAGGGGTTGTAGGTTGGACTTGGAAAACAGGCTTTATTTCCTTTATGAAAGGAAAAAAAAAGAAGGGAAAAAAAAAGAAGGGGGGGAAAAAAAAACCAAACAGGCAAAACCAGTTTCAACACAGGGAGGGGAACTGAGCCTTATCACAACTTGCCTATGTAACAGCCATCCCCTCGGCCAGTGCTCCCAGAGTACAACATGTTAAAAAAGTTTCAGTGAAATCTTTTGAGATGGCAAAAGCTGTATTTATCCCAGTGAGAATGCTGCTTAGCGAACCATGTATCAGTTTTTACAGGAAAGGTCTGGCATGTCCAAAGGATTCAACCTCTCTTTGAGAGAGACAAGTAGTTTAATGCAGACTAGCAGGCAAGCAAGGGCTAAGGGCACTCTTCTGGGATATAAAGGATGCAGCTGTATCTTATTCAGCCTGACTCAGGAATGTGAACCTGTCCCCTCTCACATCCTCATCCTTCATCCCAGGGTAGCACAGGAAAACAACTCCACAGCTAACAGCATGACTCTCTACAGCCACTGATAATGGTCACACAAAATGCCACATATGCAACACTTCATTTTTAAGTTCTGGCAACAATGCTATCCTTAATACTTGTAGGCACTGAGAACACTGATGAATTATTTGGCTCTTCCTGCTTTTAAACTGAATCAAGCCCCTTGCAACAAACAACATAAGCACCTGCCTAACCACGGCACATCCAAAGCTTTCCAGAATAGAAACTGACTTCACTGTGTGAAGTTGATCATACTGTGGTGAAGTATTTTCTTGAATAGGGTGTTATAGTGCAAAATTATACTATTATTATCTGAAAATATATTTTACTTTCTGCTATATATAGTATAACTGTTATTCTCATGGTACAAAAGACCCTGAAAACCCATGCTTGGAGCAGCGTTTTAAGAGCATACATATACATTGATGCCTGTGTAGGTATTCATGAGTCTATCTTTGTGTATTTGTATATGTGTGTGTGTATCTTTGCATGAGATGCACGTATCTAAAATTTCTGCAATCTAGTTTAAAAGTTTTTGAAACTTATTTAAAATGGAATCCTCTGTTGTCAGTCAACAGGATGCTTTAGAGAACTTCCATGCTTAAATCCATATTTAAATTGCAGTTGTGTATAATTAAGATAAATTTGCTATAAGCATTGGAACAACAACAGTCTTGCTAATGTTTCCTTGTCACCACATTTATTTTAAAGATGTTATACCGGTGGCATGGTACCTACTTCATCTTTCTTAATGCGGTGGATCTACTGTGGATGTAGATACGTGAATTACTGTATACCAGCAGAAGATGGATAGGTTAAGCACACTTCAGTCTTAAACAGACAAACAGGAAGCAAAGACAGACCTGAATGATTTTGGTGAGCTAAAGCTACGTTGATAAAGTGATTTCCAGCTTCACACATCTGCAAGATATTAAAAACATATTTTCAGTTGTATGCCTAAAATGCTGCGGTAACTGTGTTGCAGTGCATAACCAAAATCCCTCCATTACAGCTTATTCTCTGTATCCAGAAAATGTGTGCTCTGAAATGTCTCTCCCATGGGAAATACGTTCTGTGATCTTTCTTTGTCAAATGCACAAGTGTCTAGTTAGCACCGTGGGCGCAGCCTGTGTGAAAGCCCATGTTTCAGCTCCGTAGAGCTCAGTGCAGGCAGGCCTTCAGTGTGGTTCCCATGCCCAGCATGTACAAAATGCTTTGGTCTGGGGAGATCAGAGAGGCTCCCTGAGGTCTAAGGAATGTAGCAAGACACTTCTCTGAACTGAACATCATTGTCAGGATTTGGATTTAATCCAGCCTGCAAAGAAGCAGCTGAAAAGTTGACCTCTGGTTTTGTAAAGATGTCGTGAGTTAATGTGCCTACCCTCTTCCTACACATACTTTCAAAGGTGTTCAGCCTAACACCTTTGTTACGCCGGTTACAGAGCACAGTAACCAGTTCTCTAGGTAGGTCACAGAGGAAGGAAAAATAGGGTGAATAAACAGGCAGCGGTTCTCTGAAGGGCAGACTGGACGAAGGGATAGTAGACGGGAATTGATAAATGAAGGGAGCTGGTATTATTCCTGGTTCTGCTACTCTCTGGTTATGCCATTTCTAGCCCTAACCAACCTCTCAAACTTGATCTTTAATATTTAGATGGTTTAAATCTTTGGAAGAGGTACCGTGTCTCCCCACTTGGTTATACGGCATGTAGCACAAGGTGATTTCAGATTTGCTTGTGGCTTTCAGTCCTTCATCAATTACAACCACTGTAGAATCAAAACCAATTACTACCCATATTTAAAGTGGGAACTGGTAGGAAACCCAGTTTCAATTCCTGAAAAAGAAAGCCTGTCAGTACAGCAATCTAATTTTATGGTTTTCATTTTTCCCCTGCTTTATGAAGAAAACCAAAATGCTATATACATTTCAATCTTGGACTGAATTGAACTTTTTTATTCGTTTCTGGGTTTGAAGACTGTTTTCTCATCTCAAATTGAAAAAATGCGGTGTTAAAAAGTTGTGGTTTATTTTATCATTTGTACTAAATTTTGCAAGGCTGGAAAAAATTAAGAAATTAAAATGAAAAGGAAGAGTGCTAAAACCTAGAAACGTTAAAAGTGTAAAGTCACAAAATTAATACAGAAAAAAAGAAATACGATTGTAATTTTTTAAAGCCAATTGTGAAAGTCATCCATAACAAACTTCAGTTAAAACTAATTGAAAGGAATATGTAACTTCATTTTATATCGAAATGTGCCATTATCTGAAAGAACACTGTAGCTAGCATTGCTGAAGAATTTTCCCCTTTTTGGCGGAGAGATTTCTGTGGGTTTTGTTAGGAAACTTTAAATCGGTTCTATTAGCAAAGCTGTTATTCTGCATGGATATGTAGTCATGGGTCAAATCCCGCAGCCCTTTTATGTTTTTTAATTACAACTAACTGGCTGTCATCTATCATAAACACCAGATGTAACAATAAATAGGTCAAATCCCGCAGCCCTTTTATGTTTTTTAATTACAACTAACTGGCTGTCATCTATCATAAACACCAGATGTAAAACACTAAATAGCCAGAA
Organism: Aptenodytes forsteri; assembly: GCF_000699145.1. NCBI lineage: Eukaryota > Metazoa > Chordata > Aves > Sphenisciformes > Spheniscidae > Aptenodytes > Aptenodytes forsteri. Next base: position 10,895,064 of record NW_008794665.1, on the reverse strand, counting down.
AAGGAACCTCTATTATGAAATATCATATCAGAAGCTGTAATTTTAGCCATAGCAGTAGAATTAATTTTCATTTACGTACTTCCAATTGTGAGCTAGGAACATGATTGTTTCTGATTACTATTATTTTAAAGAAAAAAGTTTCAAAGTTAAAAGTGTTTTTGTGAAACACTATACATACTGAAATGTGCAATGCCCCTACTATTGTGGAGCAAGAGATAGTCACCCAATATAGTTAACACCTACTAATTCTATAATCAATTCTAAGTAAAACAAGCAAAGGGCATTTCTGCAGGGATTTTTATTGGCTTACCTTTGACTCTGCAGCTGCATTCTGCTGTAATTAGCTCTTATGTCCCTCTTTAGAAATGTGGCTGCTAATGCTCTATACCAAGAAGTACTGCTAAATGTAAGCTAGTCCTTAGTCAGTGTCTCAGATATAAAATATGGGGCAGTAGGGAACAGCAGAAAAAAGGCTTACCATATTTATGACGATAAAATATTGAAGTCTACATACCGTTCCCCCTCTTTATATTCCATGTGTACCCTATGAGAAAAACATTCCTGCAAAGCTTAGAGTAATTTCTCTAAATGAGAACCTTTCAGAAGGGCCTGCTGACACTCTTCAAATTACTCAGTACTGTTGTTTACAGCAGCTGCAGATGTATACACTTAAATCAGGATATGTAATAAAGACAAGCCTTAAAAGAGGGGGAAAAAAAGAAATCTTCCAAATATTTTGTTCATATGTTTTAGAAACATGTGAAAACAGCTTCAAACTATTTTATTTTGTATGTTGCTGTTTTATATTCATTGTCTGGGAACCTGCCAGATCAAGGTCTGAAAGGGAAAGGTTTTGAGTTTCCATGGGTAGGAAGTTCTCAAAAGAGCTGCAAAAATTCAGACCACAGACCAGGTGCTGATGCAGATCTGAAGGGGATGGCCATACTTTATAGCAAATACCCCCGACAGGACTCATCTCTTTGCTTGATGGCAGCATTTTCCATAAAAGCTATAGCAGGGCGTGTTACATCGAGGAGAGGAAGGATGTTTCATTAGAAAAGGAGGCTTCTTCTATGTGGAGATTTTGACGAGGACTAGTTTTACTGGTAGCACTGAATATTCAGGCAAGCGGTTTGCTTGGTTTCAGGTAACCCCTGAGCTTGAGAAGAGTGCAGACAGTAAGGCTCTGGGCACACCACTGCCTACCGCTGCCACAACCTCCTGCCTCCACAGTGCAGGATTATTGCTTTCGGCTGTAAGACCCTCACTGAGTGCGTGAACTTCTTCATATGAGCATTTTGCTTGCCTTTGCTATGCCTTGTTAGGGCAGGAAAAGCTGAGAATTGCATGGCCAACCCCCAGAGGCAAACACTGCCAAAACTGTGATCTTTAAGGGTCCCAATTTACGAAAGCGTTTAAATATTGATAAGGAGTTGTTTGAATGCTTTTCTGAATAGTGTTTGCCTGAAGGAGCCTAGACACGTTACTGTCCTGTCTTCCTGTTATATTTCTGGAAACTGGTCTGTATCTGATTTTCAAAGAGGCTGACTGTTTTGGCTACTGACCCATGCTTGCTTGGGAAAGTCAACACTCAGCATTTCCAAATGCAATGCCCACGGAGGATGGAAGAGAATTTTCATGTGAGAATTTCTTACTGAGCCTCTGTCTCACTGTATGGTTATGTTCATTCAAACATCAGGTTCAGTAGACTCAGCCATCCTTCATCACCTGCTCTTTCCCTTGGTTTAACCCACTTTGGCAGGGATTGTTTATTGTTTTTAATAGCTGTTGAGGTTAAGTTATTCAGGGTACACAGTACCGTTGCAAAGTCTGCTTAGGATTTAATTCTTCAGTGTTTTAAAAATGGCAAGTTCCAATCTGTCTAAATATTAGTGTTTTTACATAATTATGAGTAGTAATAATGCTGACAATGTTCTCATGACTCTCAGATACAGAACTTCACACTAAGGTGTATATAGGTATATAGTACTAGGAGACTTCCTGGCCTGGAAACCTTAATAGATTATCACTAAATCCAGTCAAAGGACACAGGGCTGTGGGCGTGGACATATATATACACAAATGCATAGCAGCATTACTGCATTTTGCTAAATCGTGAGTTACTCCTATTCCACAATCATTAATAAAACTTTAATTTTTACATACCAGAAAAGCAAGGGCAGCAAAAGAAACTTGTCTGTGGCCAAATGCTAGAAAATAGAATGAAATTATAAATTTCATTTTACAGTATGCACATGGTTTGCTATGGGTGAAATTAATCTAGTGCTGAGGAGCAGAAATACTTCTTTCCTGACAGGCTCTGCAGAAAGAATGGATATTATCACACACAATATGAAGACAATGCAAATAGTAACAGCACTCTAAAAATGCAAGTCTCTTCACCACTGATCTCAAGGCAGTTTTCACCTAACTTTTTCTAGTATTTGTCAGCTTCATATATCCAAGTGCTTTGTCAAAGCAGCTTGTGGTTTTAAATTCCTTGGAAAGGCAAGGGGAGGGATGAAGTGAAGGTCAGTGGCAGAACCAGGCCAGGAATCACAACCTTACCCATAGGCCCTTCTATCTCCATGAGCAGAGAACCCAAGACACAACCTATCCTTTACTTTTTTTTTCCCCCCAGTAGTGAAGCTTTACTATATAGCCTCTATCTGCTTCACAGTCTCACCATGCAAGAAATATATTTAGCCTTTGCAATTTTTACCTGCCCTTTGCCTGCCCTCTCCTTTTTGCTATTGTGCTGTATCATGTTCATCTCCAAAGGTTTACAGTTCTTAAGTAAACCTTGGTCATGGCTGAGGGACACAAACCACATGTATGTACCTCACTTCCTTGACCAAGTCTCATCGAACCTTTACTTTTGAGAACCCTTTTTCTCTGGCTGGCACACAACTCCTCTGTGGTGCTATGGCCATGTGCTAAAACTCCTTCTCAAAACAACCAGCACATGTCAACATGTGAGTATGTAGCTGCTAAGCAGATGTTCTTCATGGGCCCTTTGTCAGCCTGGTTTAATTTACCAGTCCTGCATAGCATTCTGCAATTACCTGCTTGCCTTTCTTTAACTGTCCCCAAACCAGCCATCTCTGGATATGGCTGTGGAGGTCACCTGCTCCTGCATCCAAAAAAAACCATCAATGTTTTACTGATCCAGCTAACTATGCCAGAGGGCTGGTGATCTCCAGCATTAGACCCATGTACCTATATTTTTCATTTTAAGGCAGTGGCAAGCAATTAAAAGTGCTTCTTCTGAATGCTTTCTCTGTTGGAAAGCTGTGTCTTGAACAAATAGTTTCCTCTATAAAGTAGCTGCACCTACTGATCTGATGGCCCAGACTGCTAAAAACTGTGTCTAGGGAGGTTTCAACGTTGTTTGCAGCATTACTGTTAAAGCCACACCAAATTCAACTGTCTTTCAATGAATGACATCATTTTGAAACAGAACTTTTGTGTTATTTTGAAAGGAAAGCAAGTGCCATGTAGGAGAAATTTTTGATTGAAAAAAATTAGTAATTTAACTGAGCGTAAATAAAAATGGCAAAGCAAACCCTTTGTTCCCAAAGCTCATAGATAAGTGTAAGATGCAGAGGAAAAGAAAGACTAAGGTGTAGCAAGGAAAGTAAAATAGCAGGAAACAAAACGTATGACAATTATGCTCAAAAGAAGCAAAAGTTCAAAGAGCAAACAAGAAGAAAAAAATCATGAAGAAACAGCAGTGCAACAATAAAATATAATGAGAGGGAACAAAATGATGATTGAAATCTGGAAGCAAAAAACATAGGATTTTTTTCATTTTTATCAGCAGTATCTGATTGACTTTTACTGATTTCTCACAAAAAGAAAAAATTCTTAATTTTCATGAATAGGATATATCTTTAGCAAATAAATATCTCCCCCAAGGAAATGCAGCCAGCTCTAGTTCTCTCCTGCATTCTTAACACAAATATTGCGAAGATGAGCAAAATATGTCGTTCTTTGTGTTTTCTCCACTTGGCAAATATTTCCAGTTCATAAAACTGGACAGCGATTGACCATTGCTGAACAGGAACGTACATTCAGTGGCACAGCAGGAGTGCCTCCTGCACAACAATCTTCCTTCTGACAGGGAGTAAAGGCTAATCTCTGGCTAGATTAGTCATATGATCTCATGTGGGGGCCACCTGTTGATTTTGGAGGACTTAAGGTTGCATACCAAAAACTTTTTAAAACCAAGGTCAGTTTTGTGTTCTACTTATACATACATGGTGGCGTATATCGTGGATGGTTGATGTAGTATGCAATCCAGGAAGTGAATCCCCAGTGAAAGGCACAGCCCTGGAATGGACAAAAGATACTTTTTTTTTTTGTTAGAAAAGGCGATAAACAAGTACAAACCACAACTTCATAAATATAAATTCTGGTAAGTGCAAAACCCTGATGACCATTGAAAGACTTTGCAGTGGTTTCTTGAGTCACAGAATATAGATCTTTTTAAGATGCTATGAAGCCACTAAAAAAAAAATAAAAGGATGCACAGTGTAGATTTTTTGGATTGTGTTGAATGTGTTTTATGCCTGTTGTAGGAACTGATGTTTGGTTTTTTCCTTATTTGATTCTACTGCTGAAGGGCACATTTCTCTGAGTTGTCCTATTAAATGTCTAGGGCTGGTTAAAACAGCTGAGCTGTTACTGTACCTTTAAACTCAGCATTTCCAAGCAAGATAGAGCTAGCCAGAGTGCTAAACCAGCCGAGACAATAAAGAGTAAAACTGAATAGTCCTGGTTTAACCCTGGCAAAAAAAAAAGGCACACAGCTCCTATAAAGATATTTGAGCTACACACTGCATCAACTCCCATGGATTCAGCCCCACTTCATCCTCTTGTTAAAAAGCAGCACCCCAGCTGCCTTTGCTTGCTGACTGAAGCCATGGGCTTGGGCAAGCCCAAGCAGAGATAATGTGGTCATGTTCTTGCCCTGTGTAGGGGTCACTGCTCCCATCCTTTGTACAAGAAAAAAATAAAACCCACCAGCCAAACAACTGAAACCACCCTGGAAACTGGATAAAGCCTTTCTACATGTCTAAGTTAAGGGTCCAATGCTCAGTACCTTCTCAGGAAGAGCAGTGTGCAGGGACTGGCTCCCATAAGTAGGGCTGCAAGTCAGGCTTTCTCTTTTTAATCTTTTTATGCAATGCCACTGTGGTACATGTACCACAGACATGAGGGGACAACAGTAACTGTGAGTCCTTAACTCCCACGTGCATGAATCACTTTGGAAATGGCACTCTGGTTCCAAAGCCATTTAGCTTATATTCCTCCTTTTATTTTTAAACACTGTGTATGGTAAAACAACATCTCTAGCTGTGCATCTCACTGCCTTCTTTCTGACTGGAATTGAGTCAAGCCCCCTATCATGGCCAAACATTTATCTCCTTCACTAAAATCTTAAATGTGTTGCAAAACTTTTAAAGGGAGGGTCTTTACATCACACTGAATGGGATGGAGGGTTGGGTGATACAAAATGACCAAGATTGAGTATGTGAAATAAAAGAGCCTATGAGTAATGACACACAGTTGAAATTCGGGAGGCTTTGGGAGGCAGAAGACGCTAGGCCAGCTCAGTATCTTCCTTCCTGAGACCTCCACCTATAGAAGGAGAATATATTTTGTTTTCTACTTGTAATTTGATTTTAGCTTCCTCATGCAAAGCCTGTCTCTTGCTTTCTATTTATATTGCACTGAGGAAGTGGAGTGTGATTTCTGTCAGCATTGCTAAATGTTGCAGCAGCATACCTCATAATAAAGTAACATTCAGTCTGCAAAATATCCTGGACATGACAATCGGCCCCTTGGGTGGATGAGTCAAACTGGACATTGACATGCAGGAGCTAAAGTGGACGTTGATTTCAGCTCATGTCCTTGGGGACATGGCCCTGAAATTCTTCCTATATTTGTATTTTGACTACTCATAATTCCTGGAACTAGAAAATAAATTATTTTTTATTTTCCTATCTTCTTCTAAGGACTGCTTTGATATGAGGATATTCTCTCTTACACAATATGATAAACATATTGTCACCTTTATCATATTTTTCAGAGGAGTGTGCCCTCCCGAAAACTTGTGAACAAATAATGTCTCCAGAAGATGTCTGATGTAGTGTAAACAATGGCAGAAGCAGGCCAAGCTGGAAGAAAAAAGAAAGAAATTAAGGTAAGTGAAAGATTGCTTTTTATTACTTCACAGTTTAATGTCACAAAAGGAATAAGGACTGAGTCACAGAGTCACACTGAAATCATGGGATTTAAGATATTGTCTTAATTGAAGCATCTGGAACCAAAGATTAATGGAATAATTTTCAGTATTATACAAAGTTGCTTTCATTTTGCAGGGAAGCAACTTATTTTTACTAGCCTCAAATCAAAAAGAGCTCCTCGAGCTCTGAATGTGATACATAGCCCTGACAAGACATTAAAACAGGACAGCTGTGTATACAAGCAGGCGTCTGCCGTGCTTTTCCAAAAGACGTCTCCCACATTTTAAGGCCACCTTAACGCTCCTGTAGGATGTGTCTGACATTTAAAAACATTCTGAATATCTTCTGAATGGTTTCCTTGTCCTTTGCCAACTCAAGTAGCTTCATGGAGGTAGTTTGTATTTCATTTCCTTGTGGACACAAAATGAGATTTTGTTGCAAAGTTAATCCATATTGATGGCTTTTTTGTTGCCTGTTACAAAGAAATGAGGTAATTGTTGTAGAAATTATTATACTGATTCTCTTTTGAGGAAGATTATGAAACAATAACAGGCGTTGCTGATTTGCTTCTGAGAATGAGTTGCAGCTCGTAGAGATTGAGTTTTAGAAACAAATGTCAAGAGTGATTCCTGGTGGCATTTTATCTTAGTTACATTTACCATACTACCAGAGTCCGTCTCACTGCAAACCAATTATAAGACATAAATGAAAAGTGGTTTTCAGCATGTGAAATCTCAAATACTTTTATTATGCATCTTGTATGGTAGCCAGAGTCAAAGATTAAACAATTTCAAAGTAATTAAACCAGAGAGAGTTGAGCTAAGAAAATTTCAAACAATTAATGACTTATCCAAAGTCTGGAGCAAACTTCCAGCTTTGCTGGAAATTTTAAAATTAATTTGGCTTAGGATGGGGACCTCAGAGGAATCCGTTAAGGAGTGGTCACTGGAGGATTCTGCATATCCCTTGCCCGCTTAAAAGAAGGTAAAAGTATTGCTGACTATCCTGTGCTACCAGAAAGTCTCTCTTCTTAAGTGTATGAGCGAGAGAAGGAAGGAAAGCGTCTTGCAGCTGTGGATTTGAATTCAACTATTCTGTGTTCTCATTCCCAGCTCCACTAACTCCCTTAATGTCTCTCCAAGTCTCTGTTCCTCCATCTGTAAATGGTATTATTACTCACTGTGTTTCTCTGCTGTATACCAGCTCCCTTGATTCTGCAGTCATAATGTGGAAAAAGTGCTGTGGGAAAGCTGTACAGTTCCTCGAGGCTCCTAGTTCCCTGTGTGCCCTCTCACTTCAGTGCTCCAGCTTACGCAGCCAACAGGCTTTCCTTGATCATGTTCCACCCCTCTGCCAGGCACTAATCCCCCAGAATGGGGACAATCACACTGAAGAGAAGGAAGTTCCTTAAGTGTGAAAGTTCCCAGCCTGCCTGGTGCATTAACCACCATCCTGTGGAGGGATACAGTTGGTGGTGGCAGTGCCTTGAGCCTCCCAGGCAGTTATCATGTGTAGCTGCTTGCCACTTTCTTGTCTGTAACTGTTCTTAATCCCTCCCATTGATCAGGTCTGCTTTGTTTCTTCCAGAGTCATTCAAAAGTCTTGGGAATGGCAGGGGCTGTCAAAGGTCATAAAAAGCTATCTTGGTTGGCTGTCCTCTCTTCATTGCTTTTTGGCACGCTCTTGAGTTCTAGCAGACTAAGCAGGTTGCGTTTCCTTGAGGTCAGCTCCTACTGTATTATATCAGAGCTGTTTAATTTTCCTTGTTAGCATTACTGTTCCAATGATGGAGAGAAGCAAAGCTATCTGGTTTATGCTTATGTATGAGCTCCTCTGATTTGTTTTTGTACAGCTAGATACAACCTGTGCTCTTCATTGTTCTATAACAGCAGCTGAGCTCTTATTTTTGTTTGTCACTTAAGTGTTTTATTTCTTAAAAGTCTTTCAGAACTCAAATATGTTGCATATGACCCTGGAGAACAATTACAGTTTGAAGAGATTAGTTTCAAAAATCAGGTTACCAGTTCTGAATTCCTATGGTGCTTCTTTTGAGTTTCTCAGTTGTTCTTGACCTGGCTCATGACATGCAGACCTCTTGAAATTCCTGCTTGTCGTGCCTAGGTGAGAGCTGGCATGGGGGTAGTTATCTTCTGTGCTGGATGCTGATGCTACTCATCTTATGAGTGGGAATGCACTGTAAAGAGACTGGGAGTGGGACACCTGAAGTCTTGTCCTCTCTTCTCTGTCAAGTGTGACTTTGGGTTACTACCCACTGTGTTTATTATTTCACCTTCTGTTCAGGCTGTGTGTCTGGAGTGCAAACTATTTGGGGAAAATACATCTCCCATTGTGACCAGGTGCAGTGACCATTGCAACTGGGATCCCATTTTTGGTCAGGCTTATGAGTGCTGCTAAAATGCCAAACTGCTATTGATAAGAACAAGCTGAAACTCCCACTGGCTCTGAGACCAAGCATGCAGCCTCACACCCCCTGTACCTCCTCAGCCCTGGAAATGCAGTCTCCATCCCTCTGGCTCCCTGTCCTCCAGGAAAATAGTTCACGCAAGTGTCACTTACTGAACCACTGGGTGGCGGAAGTTCTTCGTACTTTCCGCTTGATCATAAATAGTTGAGAGACGAATGTAAAAGAGCAGATATATTAGAAGAGGACCGGTGTATTCTGCTAGAAAAAACTAGAAATGAAAAAGAAAATAGCTGTATCAGAGTAGGAAATTGTACCAAGGCATGGGAAAACGAATACCCCTATCCACAACACCTATTCATCCTTCAAATGTCATTTTGGCTTCATTTTGAGGACTTAAATGACACATAGGGTTTTTTCTGCTGTCTCTTTAGCAAAGGAGTAGAACCCATCTAGCAAATGAGAGAGAGGTTTCTGTGCAGAACACTAACCCAGTCAGGAAAGCTTCATGGAAGGTGGTCAAAATCACAGTCATCTCCTCTTTATACTTTTGGCTGTGCCATCAGATGCCTATTTGGAATCTAAATAACACTGAAAATTGAGGCCCAAAAGCTGAAGGCAGCTTGCTTTCTGCCAGTGTTTTTTGCAATTAAATGATACATCAGTTAAAAGCCAACCAAGCATGTCAGAAACAAACATAGCTTTGACTCCTGGTTGCTAGCAGAGTCATCTGGAGGGGAGGGATCATTGCTTGAAATTTGGTGGTGGGTGGAAGAGCAGGACCTGCCTGCCTGGTGTATGGCACTTTGAGCCTTTGTTCAGTGACCGAGTGGGACTCCTCCCTGTGCAGGCATCAGCAGAAGTAGCCTGCAGTGGGCAGACTGGACAAGTAAGTTACCCTGTAAAACAGAAAGAAGTAATTCCATCTCCCCACTGCCACCCCCGCTAGCCACAGAGAGCCTAGAGGAGATAAGGGGACAGGGAGAGAAGGCGGAGTTATAGCGCTGCCATGAGCCACCCTCAGTTTTACGTTCTGGCTTTGGTTTGGTACAGCCTGCATTGCCTTTTGTCAGGGCACGCTTGTAAGCTACAAACAGCTGGACGAAGTAAAATGTGGTTAGAGTGATGTGAGGTCTGGATTTCATCATCTGTCCCCACTGGAATGAATCTCAGAATAAAATGGAAATGGTGTAGTCCTACATGTTTACAAAGACCAGCAACTGGCAAATCATAATTCAAGTGCATAGTATTGCTTAAGGGATAACAATTCATAACTAATGGGCCATTTGGCTTTAAGGTGGCTGTTTGCACAGCTATAGAATTGTAATGGATAAATACCTGTGGCTTAAGGAAGCAACACTGAATTTAGACTACCTTTCTCAAAAGCAGTATTTGGCAGGAAGTCCGACCACTAGTGGGCTGTTCATCTAATCACTCTTCAGAAGGGCTTTGAAACAGAAAGGTTTTCCTGCAGAAATATTCTGCAATTAGGTTTCCTTCATTTGGGACCCGCAGTACCATTTCTTTTCCTCTATTACAGGGGGAAACGTTTTGAAATTTCAGCCTTTCATAGCAGGACTGTCTCCAAAAGTAACAGACTTAAGTGTTCTCTACCAGGGAAATGTCAAATTCTCTTTTGTTCCACGTGACACCATGATTTCTGTGCTCCGTTTAGACTCTGCATGATCCCAAGAGCGGGTGTGTGTGTATGTGTGTGTGTATGAAAACATTTAATCAAGGATTGCCTAAGAGCCCAAGTTATTGTGGAACACACCACAGCCAAGGGCTTATTAGAGTTTTGCCCTAATAGCAGTTGTATGGGTCTATTCCTAACTGTGAGCCCACTGTGTTAGGCACTCTGCAAACACTGTAAGAGACAGCCTCCACTATTAAAACCTGATACACTAAATATAGACAATGGTGGTATAGGAGGCAGAGGTGCAGATAATATGGTCTGGGTAGGTCAGTGTAAGAGCTTGGAATGAGCTGCTTTCTTCAGCGTAGCTTTTCCTCTCAGCCATGAGTTGTACCACAAAATACATCTGTAACTGCCAGCTTTTATCATGTTTGGCATGAGCATATTACAAAGCTGCCAGGAAAAGTTTGGCAGGACGTAGCACCAAGTTGTGGTTACTTGTCACTGCACCAAGTGTTTCCCCCTTTACCCCCTGGCTAATTTCAGATGCTGAAAGGAGAAGGAAAGCTTCAGGATTTAGTAAAAAAATCCAGTCTCTATTTAACAGCCAAAGCTACCAGCCATGCATACCTGAATCCCTGTGACTGGGTGAGGTGTCTTTGATGTAAAAGGGGGGATGCAGAGCCTTCCATCAGAGCAATTCAGAGAAGCAGCTGAGCACCAACAAGCAGCTCTTGAGTTGGGGTTTGTGGAGGTGAGCAGCATCAGCATGCTCAGGGTGTTTTACAGGCCAGGGACAAGGTCCCGTCTTACCTGTGTGTCAGTCACATCCAACACAAAGCAATAATCGCCCATGCGGAGGCAGGCAGTCCAGGGTCAGCTGTGAGATTTGCAATCACAGTAGGTATTGTCTGGCAGGCAGGACTGTATTTGCCTTTGTCATAACTGCATCACACTGCTGGAACATAGTTAAGATCGGTAGCATTCTGTTTTAGAGGATGAGGTTCAGTTTGCTCTAGTGTTTTTGGGGTTTTTTTTACATTTTGGGTGAGTTTCAGTCTGTTTCCCTCTGTTGCATCTCCCATGCTGCAAACTCTGCTCTCCTTCTCTGGCCCACTGATTTTAAATTCATCAGAAATGAAAAGTGAGTTCCATAAAGGCAGGCAGAGAAACTCTGCTAAAAATCCCATGAGTTCAAGCAGGTGGAAGGGAAGGTAGTCTTCAATTAACACAAAATTACAATAGGTTCTAACCATTGGCAATCAAAGGCAAGCATCATTCTTTTGCTATTGATTCTCAATGAATATATACAATTAAGCGTACCTAGTATCTTCATGCTCATCCTATAGTTGATTAATTGGTGGGCTTGGGGAGTTATTAGTTGTGTTAAGGATCAGTTCAACTTATCATTTTTACAGATGCTCAAAAAACCTACAAAATTACTAAGATACTAGTTCCTGCTGACATATCCTGCAAAAATAATAATCAAATTTTAAACAAAACCCTGACAATAATAACATCGTATCTTGTAGTTTCTAGACAAGAGAAATACTATTTTGTAAAAACCAAAAAGAGTGATCATTTAAAACACAGAGCTTTTTTCTTCTGCAGAAATGTAAAAAACATCCAATATTTAGAAGAAAATTACTTTTTCTTTACCATCTTGTGGGCCTGCCTAGATTATTTTGATGTATTTGGTGCAGCCAAATATGGCAGTCCATAATAAACACAAAGATCTTTTCCTGGAGAAGCATTACATCTCTATTACAATGTGCATAGCTCAACAGAATTTAACTGTTGAGCTCATCATTAACTCCCTGAAGAAAGAAAACTGGAGATTGCCCCTTTTTTCCACATCTGTACACTCTATTTCATATCTTGAACAGTGTCCAGTTCGCTTACCTTCCTTCTTTCCTCCACAGTGTCTGGCATTATATACTCTATATACCTCCTACTCTCAGTGGCACAGAGAAAGTGCTGTTCTTGAATCAAACCCCTCCCAGGCATGAGCTCCATACAGGGTGCTAAACTCAAGCTTCTTTAACTGTCTCAATTATCAGGTCCTTGGGGATACCTAAACTGGAAACATCTACTACATAAACAACAAAACAGAGATCTGAAATATGTCAAAAGGGAGCTAATCTAGGAGTCTCCATCATTCAAGAGATGATGACACAAATGGGAAAACAATACAGGATAGCTAATTCGCAAACCAGCAAGGCATTTCATCTTGCATGAGCCAGATTGTACCTGCTTCTTTTATCTCTGTTCAGATGATCATGCCAGAGTAACACCTTGCTGAACTGAGTAACAACCAGGTCAGGAATTATAATCCCAGACCTTATGAAGCAGAGGGTATATTTAGGGAGATATGAATACAGCAGCCGTGAACGGAGCTCTTTAAAGTTATTTGAGGGAATGTGAGGTGAATTTTCTGGCTGGTCAGGGCAGCTGGCATAGTGCCTGACACCATCCCAACAGGTCTACTACAGGGAATGGAAAGGATTTTGATGTGAGTTAATAGTACCATGTGTAGTGGTTGGGAAAAGGCAGAAAAGGACAAAAGGAAGCTATAAACAGAGGGGGTGGAGTGAAGGAAGTCTGAAAAAAGTCCAACAGAATCTTCATAAATGAACAGCCCACGGATTAGCAATCTTCACATGAGGGCATCAGCTAATTCCTCTCTGTAATGTTTACGACATGCCCTTTCTGTAATACCACACAACACACCCTATCTTGTATCATGTTGCCTTTTGGCATAGTCTCACATTATCTCATTTATGACAAGCTGCAGAGCAGAGCTGAGGAAAGGCCACACAGCCTTTTCCATACTGATCCCTTCCTGCAGCTTTTTCCATGCCATGTAGGGGCAGTTTCCCAGTTCATCGGTGCTGGTCGTGATGTTTTCTCTTCCACTGCCAACGGGATGTCTGGGTTCAAGCAGGGGAAGCGGAGGGCGTGGTATGAGGATAATACCTGCCGCCAGGACAATGACTTTGGGTCATTGCCTGAAGCACTCGGCACAGCAAGAGCTACAAAATAGCTCAAGCGTGTCCTGGGTAACTTTGATGGAAAAGCAGCTGCAGTATATAAATTATCTAATGGACAGAGCTTAGTTTCTCTGATAAATGTGAGACAAAGGCATTAGTTGCAGGTCTGAGCCAGGGTCAGACTGAGACAGTACGTACCGCATAAAGAGGAGGATCTACTGATATCAGACAGACCATTGCTATGTGTGAGTGTACAGAGAGCATCTGGGATTTCTGAGAAACCCAAGAGAAACAGGCAGTTGAACCCCCCCAAGTTCCAAAATCACATTAAACTTAGCATCTAACTACCTTAGACTCCTTTTACAATGCCAGCCCTAAGTACTCTTGAGCTAATGATCATTAAGAAACATTATTAATTTCTGGACTAATTTCTACTTCATATGCTTTGCTACCTCATTAAAGGCTGTATAGTTACCTGGGGATGATAATGGCATAATTTTAGCAGCATCTCTAAATCTTCCCCTTTTTAAAATTTTTGTATTTTCATGTTTGCAAAAGTCAGGTAGTACACTTCTTAAGGGCTGCTTGAATATTCAATTATTTTTGTTCCAATTCTCATGGAACTGGCTAATTCATTCTACAAAATTTAAATAGTGCACGCAGGGGCACCTGAAACTTCCCTTGTCTGGGCAGATTTTGCAGTGGCTCGGTGTCTAAGAGTATTTCAGGCTGCAGCTCAATATTTACTGCAAATATCAGAGATAGGGATGGATTTGCTGTAGGATTTTATAGGCAAATTGCAGCTGACTCAGGCCAGCTTCAGGAGCTGGGGAGTGAACAGTGATGGATGCTGTTTCTCCCTGAGCCAGGCCTGTGCTCCCTCTGTGGAAAAAGGGAGGTGAAATCCCAGCTTCCTCCTGTCTCTTCTCCTAAGACTGAACTGTCTGAAACCACTGCTTTGGCATCAGACCACTTCATACTCTGGTCAAGATTCCTCCCTGAGAGGAAAAGCCATTGCAAGTTTCTTACTCAAAATGGAAAATTACTGTAAATTAACAAATGTTCTTCTTATACACACGCGTATATGCATATTATATATGTTTATACCTACACATATTCAGCGAAGCACTCAAGTTCTGTTTGTAACCAAACACCAATGTGAGTTCAGATTTGCTGCCAAATCTTTACAGGGCTTTGACAGCATTTTGAAATGTGCCATATAATGTGTATCATTTTAAAATGTGTATCTATCGTCTGCTATGTAGATACCTAAATGAAATAGTGCTTTTTAACACCTGGCTATTACTAATAACCTCAAATAGCTCTTCCACAGTGCTTTTCATCTAGAAGCCTCAAAACATTTTGCAAAGAGGAAAATACTGTTATTTTCTTGCCGCAGATCTGGAAACTGAGATACAGAGAAATTCGGTGACTTGTCAAGGTCACCAGACAAGGTGGGCAAAGACTGACAAAGGGGTACCTGGTCCTCCCAAACTCTGGTTTACTCTTCTCTTTGTGTTCTCCTTACCCCCCGGTATGGGGTTGGGCAAAAATTCCCCATACAAAATAATTTTGCCAGGCTTATGCATTCTAGAGGGACTAAAACTTCTCAAATTTGCATAGATTGACAAATTGTCAATGTAACAGTTAACAGACAATTGTCTGCACTTACAGCACCATACATTAAGTAGCTCTTTGTTCCTTAAGTAGCAGGAAGGGTTTAAGCATAAAGTTGTCTATAACTGAAAGAAACTGCTTGTTCTGTTTATGCTTACTGAATTCCCTCTACCTTCTTTTTGCGCTTGAAGTGGTAAAAACTCAAGGGTATTACTATAAACACTTATGCATAGGTTCTTCAGCCTGTAACATGCTCAACAGCAACCAAAATATTCACCCCTCAGAATTAATTTTCCTAGTAGCTCCCGAACTCCCTTTTGTGCCTGAAAAATTGACACGCTGGCACGGTTCATCGTGAGCTTCTGGCATTTGTTGCTGAGATCAAGAGAAATTATTGCAACGCTGTTTGCCTTATTAGAAGCAGCATCTGAGGAATCCCAATCAGCCAGCTGGGCAGTTTCAGAGGTCTCCTCTTCCCTTATCAGTTGACTTCATGCTGCCACTGGGCAGTGACAAAGACCCAAAAGTATATGTGGCCCAACGAAAGGCACAAACAATATAAAAGCATGGCAAGAAATCAGGCAAATGCAAGCTGTTCTCTCCTGATAACCCTGGAGGTTGAAAACTATTAGACTTAATTAAATGAAAAATAAGACCAATCTTGTGTGTGTAGTTTGCCTTTGTGAAAGGTTACAGTGTTTTGAAAGTTCATAGCATTTGACTGGGATCAGCTCAAGACTCGGCCAGCTGTACCAAGGTAGAGCAGCACTTATGTGTGTTCAAGCAGAAACCTCTGCCAAGTACAAACTGCTAGCTGTAAAATGGAGGTGCTTTGTGTTACAAATAATTGTAGTTGGAAAAGGAGCTGTAGAGGAAATAGCGACTTCTTTTTTTCCTGGAGATCATCTTCTATGTCAAATTATCTATTGATCCAAGAGGTTTAGCAATGAAAAAATGTTTGGGGATTTCTTTCTCTTCGGCACTTTGTTGTAGTTGTTCTTAAGCCGCCCACAGATGTACACAGAATCACATATTCTGTTTATTTGGCACTGCTGCTAAGTTTTGCAGGTACCCATGATTCCCTGAAAGTGTTATTCAATTTGTAGGGTCCTGTCCCACAACTAACTGTGTTTGAATTGGCCACAAATATGTAAGCTCTGATATGTATCCGCTGAGAAATATACTCAGTGATATTCTCCGCTGATACATCCTACAGATCCTCAGCTCTCTCTCTTACCTTGATCTCAAATTCCTTCCTAAGCAATGATCATATGAGTTTTCTTACATTTATCTTCTTCACACTGGCCCACCAGTTGCTGTGACTCCCAGCCCTCCCACTCCTTCAAATTCCTCAGATCCTGTCTTTTTTCTTCTATTATAATTGTCTGTACTTCTACATCCCATTGAGAGGTTATAAACCTTTATCGAAGTCTCTTCTTCCATTCCCAACTTAGAGAAAACATCTTAAGTTGTTCCCCATGGGATGCCCAAAGCTGACCTCAGTATAGAGAAGGTGGAGAAAATGAGTCAGCAGCGGTTTGGCTGCCTCTTTTTTAAACCCATCAATACTCATAAACTGCTTCGTATCACACTCATCCCACAGACTTCATGGGATTGTTCCACATTTACAGGACCAACTGAGCGAGCTCTGCCAGCCACAGTCAGATCAAACTGCTCCTCCCCTATTCACCACCCACCCACATCCACAGGACAGAAGGACTTTGGTACGCATGTGCTGCGCGAGTAAGAGGAGAGAATCACACCGACCGAAACGCTGCCTTCCCCCCGAGAGAACAGGAGCACCTCGTTATTCAGTACAGCATGCACTTCCCCATTGTGTACACCTGCTATACATAACCACAAAGTTTCAAACATAGATCTCTTGGCTTCTTGTTCATTTTCCACAATGTCTAACTCGGTGATAATTTTGCCTGCCAGCCAGAAGGGAACAGACCAATTAGTGAAAGCGTAGATTTTCAGATTTCAAAGATGTTCTTGGGTTTAAATAAGTATTAGTCTCTACATTTCTAAATTGAGCAGAATCTTTTTGTCATTGGAAAATTTGAAATTATTCCAGAAAAATGATGTATAATATAATCTTAAACCTATTAAATACAGTTCCATTTTTCAGCCAGCTCTGTTTTACACCAGCAGAAGCCTATTGAAGTGGTAACTCAGATCAGAGAGAATCAACGGTTTTCTCTGTGTGATTATTTGTATCGCAGAGCTGTGTGGAATCAGAGTCATACAGGGAGGGTATGCAAGGGGGGGGACTGTGCAATCGCAAAGCAAAAAAATGCACAACCTGAGGAACTATAATCTAAGCAAATGGAGCAGTTCTGCTGCCAGCCGCAGTATTTTAAAGCTCTCAGGAGTCAAAGTATTTAAGCAATCCCTAATTTTAAATCACAGTTACAAAAAATATTTACTGAAGTACTGTGTTTCAGGTTTAATCTTATGGAATTCACAGACTTGGAGGTAAAATATATTTTTCACAGTTCTATGCTGTTTTCTCAGTTCTATTTTGATCCTTCTGGTAGCCTGCCCAGGTAGCAACTAGACAACTGAAGCTGATAAATCAGAAATCGCAATCACTGCTCAAATGAGGAAAGCTTTAGCAGAAGTCTGAATTTGAGCAGGAAGAATGGTTTTCGTTTTCCTTTTGACTACAGCAGCCGTATGCATTCTTAGCAGTAAAATGCCAGCCACGTTTCAAAAAGTCACATGCCGCATTGCAATATGTAAAAAAGAGGTCTCTGTCAAACATGCTTAGGCCCAAAATTGGACAGAGATTAAAAATAAAACCTATCACTCCAGTGGTGGGAATTTCAAACACCCCTGGGGGTACAATCTTTGCAGGAGGCACATAGAAAAGATCTGTAAACTCAGCTCCCATTAGTATCTCTGCAGCATCAGTCAGCAAACCTCAACTATCCCCTCCAGGTAGGGTAAAGGAATTGGTAAATCTTGTGCAGAAGTAAATTATGTGTTTCAGATAATATTTGTTTCATAAAAAAGAAGGCAGAGCAGAGAGAGAGTTTTATCAAAATCCATGATACCAAGAAACAGGTTTTTTCTTCTCCCTGAATTGCTTTTTGGAGATGAGCCTTGAGGGCCTTCATTCTTCTAAAAGAGCCAGCTGAGCTTGGATTTCTACCCATATTATCCAGGAAAGGGCCTCATTCTCAAAAGAGATTGACAAGTAATTGCTCCAGTGGAGGCGAACTGCAAATCCCTCACCCCAGTTTGTCCTCCCTCCTCCCTCAGAGCAACCCAGCCTCTAGAACTTGTTGAAATCTGGTCAACCAATCTCGGAGCTGTGGTGTAACCTGAGCCCAGGGATGTCTGGCCTTTCACAGCACAAAAGACCAAAAATATTTCAGTCACTGTGCAACCATGTTTCAAGAAGGCTGAGGATGAGAAGGAAACATCCTTCCTACAAGTGGCAGCCTCTGACAGAGCAACTGAGTAGACAACAGGAGACGACAAACTCTTGAGCCACCAAGGCGGAGTGTGAGAAGGACTGTAAATCAGAGACTGTGCATGCTCCAAAAGGGAAGCTGAGGTTTCTTGATGCAGAAATATGCTCCTAGACTTAGGGACCCAAACTGTTTGGTTTGGAACAGACAACAGCATCATCTTTCATTTTACAACTGCTCCCAGGAGGTAGAGGTGAGTACCGCTTTCCCCTTTTAAAAAACACAAGCTTATTGTCTTGGTGTAAATCCCCAGCTTTGGGGGTCTTAGTGTTCTTGATCCTCAAGTGGGCATCTCAAGTATGGTCTCCAATGAGGTGACAAAGCCCCAGAAGACCCACTTCATGCTTAGTTTTCCCCTAGACAGATTCATGCCCAATGCATCGACCTCTAGAGCACCAACGTATCTCCATGTGCTTCTGTGCATATTTTTGGAGTCCAGACCTGAATGTGGCCCTTTGTACCTCAGCTATCATTTTGCTGACAAGATAAGAGTATTTTTATTCTGTGCCTTGTTTATTTAAATGTCAACCCTTTAAATCAGAAGCATCCCTCACTGTGTGCATAAATCTGATAGAGCATCAAGGGGGATGGGAGAATGGGAGCTCTAAGCACAGTAAAAACGGCAGTAAAACTATACATCCTGTTTACAAATACATTCTTAATTGCTATTGTTAGAATACAATCTTCTATGAACTTTTTCTCTATTGCTATAGACTAGCTATAATATAAAAATCTCTTGACTGTTTAAATGATGTGGCTAGGAAGAAGATTTCTCCCGCTGAGAATGGAGACAATTTAGAATATGGAACAGAATGGGATAAGATGAATATTCAGAAACTCATGGAGTCAACTTTCTGCACACACAGATTAAATCATTAAAAAATGCCACTGCCTGCAGTATCAACACCTAGTCATAACTGCACTATTTATAATGGGATATTAAACTTTAGTTATGTTACTGTCTTAGGCTACATAAACCACCACGAAAGTAGAGAATAAATAAGGTTCTTGCAGATTACTTAGTTGTAGCAAACAGGAGGCTGCACTACTCACAATTTTGCTTTGCAAAGAAATTCCGTGGTTGAGAG
This sequence comes from Aptenodytes forsteri, assembly GCF_000699145.1. Classification (NCBI taxonomy): domain Eukaryota; kingdom Metazoa; phylum Chordata; class Aves; order Sphenisciformes; family Spheniscidae; genus Aptenodytes; species Aptenodytes forsteri. The sequence continues at coordinate 10,875,581 of NW_008794665.1, read as the reverse complement.
GTGGTGGGATGGGTTGGGGGGGAAACAGGACCCCAACTAGCATTAATCAGCATGGCCCCAGTAGGCCATTAATCAGTATGGGAATCAGTGGGGTAAAGCCTCAGCCTTGGTAAACTTGCAGACCTCTACTGAAACGGGTAGGTCACACCGTGTGAACTGCTCTAGCTCCACTGAAGTAAACTGCTTGTCACCACCTAGGGATTTGCATCCTGTTGTTAGAACTGGGAAGGATAGATATAGGTCATGCTCTTGTTCATAGGGGCTAAAACCTCCCAGAGTTTGTGCTGCTAGGGGCTATCTGCTTCCCTGGAGAGAGAGAAATGCACGTGAGCTTGAGCAGGTGAGATGGATATGTGACCTTACAGTGCTGATCCAGAATCTGACTCTTCCCAAAGTCAAGGGCAGTTCTGGCAGTAACATCCATCTTGAGTGTACTGTTTAATGGATAAGGAGCTGTAAAATAGCATGTCCATTCTAAGCGTCTTGTAGTAATGCTTCCCATAGTGACCTACTGGAGAGAGGAACCAGTACTATCATATGCAAGCTGCTTAAAGACCTGACACTCACAAGCTCCATCCATATAGGCACAGCCAAGGAAGGACAGTGGTTTGTCCGTGGGCCCTGCGGTCACCCCACATGAGCAGGGTGGGATCTGCGGGCCGCCTGAGGTAAGAATCTAATAATTTGACCTACAGCCATGATGCCAGTTAGCAAAAACTCACTTGTTTCATTAAAGGAATTGCAAGCAATTGGTGGTTTGTTTTCCATTGCTATGAATAGTCTCATCATGGCTTTCAGAAACTGTAGTTCTATCCTACTCATGTTAATAATTTGACCTACAGCCATGATGTCAGTTAGCAAAAACTCACTTGTTTCATTAAAGGAATTGCAAGCAATTGGTGGTTTGTTTTCCATTGCTATGAATAGTCTCATCATGGCTTTTATGGCTTTCAGAAACTGTAGTTCTATCTTACTCATGTTTCTTACTGCAGAAATTGGGAATCTCGTTACCCAATATACAGATGTGGGCTGTGTGTTACTCCAGCTAACGCAGTACATGCCAGCTACAGCAAGAGCTAGGTCAGTCTAGTAGTGAGACTACTTTCAGTTCTGCCACCTATGCCTGCTGCAGGACGTTGGAAAGGTCTCTTCATCTCCCATTCCTTCACTGTTCTTTCAAACCCTTCTGCTGTTTTCTGTCTTTGGGCTGTGAAAGAATTGAATCTTTCACTTCCTCCTTGCACAGATGAGCCCGTAAGGTTAGAGTTCCCTACAACCCCATTTGGGTGGAATGTGTTGCCTCTCTCCAGCCACCCTGACCTTCCAACAGTTGCTTACAGGAAAGTAACTGAAGTCAAACTGAGACCAGAAGTAAAAACAGACAGTGCTTCTACCCATAGTGTAATACAGGTATTGTTGCTCATGGCTAATGCTTTTGTTTTACAAAGAGATTGAAAAGTTTTGTGACTCCTGAGCCTGGCCGGGCATCTTCTGCCTGGAGTCCTTGGCCTCACCACTCTCTCAGAACTGTTCTTTGGGTGAACAAAGAGTAAGACATTCCCATCCGATCATTTTCCTGCATTAGTAACAGGATTACCAGAAATCTATTTTTTCTTTTTAATATCCTTCCACTTTCAAAGCTGAGGAGCCTTGCAGCAAATGAATGTATTTGGCTACAGGTCCTGCACAGGCATATAAACCCTAGATAAGCTAAAACTGTTTTTAAAAACTGATTTTTTTTTTCCTCAGGCAATATTGTTATGTCCACCTTTTAATCTGTCATTGGATGTCAGACTTAGCACGTTGATAACTTGGCTCATTATCCATTTAATTCGGTTTTGACTGCTGATAAAGTAATTACACCATTTGACAAAGGGAAGGACAGGCTGAGGAAGTTGGAGTAATTTCATGCTAAAACACATTGTACATTAAGATGTATCGTATTGAGTGTTACAAGGACATACTTACTGTGGTCCATCCGACCTGCTGACCCAGGTCCGTAAAATACAGTGTAATGATGGAGGAAACGGCAAGGCTTTGAATGTTAACGGAATCCTTCAAATAGGGCCCATCTGTAATGAGAAAAAGGGAAGAGGATGGCATGAACAACAGGCATCCTCTCAGAGGCTCAGCATAACGTGTAGGCTGCCCTGCTAATGGTCAAGGTGTAGGCCCAACTTGTATTCTGATTTATTTTGGTGACTTGGTACTTATTCTCCAGGTTACAGCATTTCTATGAGAGTTATTCTCCTCTCATTTTAACAAAAGCATTAGGCTGACATGGCACTGGGAGGCAACGCATAGCAATTGTTTCGATGTTATCTCTGTTAATCTAGACCATTAGAGATATGCCATGCAATCACACAATTTCATGGAGCACTTTTTGTTCCGTCTTGCAAGACTAATGGGAAAGTCAATGTTATGCAGTGTCTCCCTCACTGATATCTTTTGCTGAAGCGTTTGCATTCTCAGCCTATTTTACAATAGATGGCACCATCATGATGAACGCAACTTCTTGGACAAAGGCCCACAGTCCAAGGTTTCTTTGTAAGCTGTCTGACCTAGGCAGACCAGGTGTATCTGAGCATTACTTTACTTTTACAGTATTCTGAGGCATCTGCTTCCAGTCCTGATGGACCTAGAGTGTACAGGCAGAGACATAAAATGGCAATATCTGGTTCTCTTCTTTTATAGAGGCAGAGTTGGATATTGGGAAACCCCAACAGACAC
>NW_008794665.1:10868319-10872785 GCF_000699145.1 Aptenodytes forsteri | reverse complement strand
TTTTTTTTTTGGAGATGGCGGTGGTGAATTATGGACCCCCCCCCCCAGCCACTGGCATGGGGTGTTGCCATGGCTGCAACGCTTCTTTTCTCTTTTCCACTTTGTGTATTGTGTCTCCCTTTCAATATATGTTTGTTGACTGTTTAACTCAGTGAGGGTGCTAAATTCCATCAGGTGCTGAGCCCTCATTTTCTAGGGCTCTGCAATGCTACATGTCCACAGACCAAATGCCACACAGCCCGTAGCAGCTTCATCTCCCACTGCTGTGTACACCAAGAACTGGTGTACTGGCACAAAAAAAGAGGCTGCCTCCTGCAGCCAGTTGCCTCCTGCATCTTCTGATGAGGCTCTGAGCAAGTATTAAAATGGATAATGCAGTGAGTGAGGGAAGTGAGTGACTGGTTTTAAAACTGCCTTGTCTTCATTATTTGATCATATACTGTATTCTGAAACATTTTTACTCAGTGGTTATGAAAACCATTAGATTCCTTTATTAATGAAAAAGCTAATAAGTTAATCATCGATATCAATTAATGAAAAAGTGCTAACAGTTCACCCAATAACATGTATAGAGAGAACAATACTGTTAGGAGGAGAACTTGCCAGAGGATTAGTAATACATTAGGTGGCTATATTCAACCATATGAATACTTACTGCGTTCTAGTTGCAGGCCAACACGGGAAGGGTACCACTGCGGACCTGTTCAAATCACAAAGCATGCCTGTTCATTTCACGGTGGAGGATCTAAATTTCTCTTTCAGTTAGTATTCTTTTTAGCTGATAGCTACAAATGTGAGATTAAAAAAAAGCCCTCTCTTTTGGTCTGAGCTATACAAGGAGAATACAAGAGAGCTAGGAGGAGCACACAATACACACAATTCATCGATTGAGATAAAGAAAGTTTAATAGGACAGAAAAAGAAGGGAAAAAATAATAATGATAACAATAACAGAATATACAAAATAAGTGATGCGCAATGCAATTGCTCACCACCCACCGACCTATGCCCAGCCAGTTCCCGAGCAGCAGCGCCCCCAGCCAACTCCCCTGAGTTTATATACTGAGCATGATGTCACATGGTATGGAATACCCCTTTGGCCAGTTTGGGTCAGCTGTCCTGGCTGTGCCCCCTCCCAGCTTCTCGCTGGCAGGGCATGAGAAGCTGAAAAGTCCTTGGCTAGTGTAAGCATTACCTAGCAACAACTAAAACATCAGTGTGTTATCACATTATTCTCATCCTAAATCCAAAACACAGCACTGTACCAGCTACTAGGAAGAAAATTAACTCTATCCCAGCCAAAAATCAGGACAGATGTGCAGCTAGCACTAGTTCTTAATCACGGATTAATCAGGCAAATAGAGACACAAAAAGCAGAGGCACCTGGGTAGCTAATACTGGATTACGTATGACTTCTATGATACCCATCAACATAAGGATGTTCCCTAGAAGCAGATTTTTAAATGTTCTAGTTTAAAGGTTGCTCCTAAATGCATGATAGCAGTTGGCAGTTGTTATTAGGTGACCTTTGATGATTTTGGACAGAGACCCGTCAGTTTGAACAGGTACAGGTCTCCAGCTGCATTTGTTTCTCTCAGTGTCAGGACAAGTGGGTAAGTGCCACAGAAAGACTGCAGAAAGGATCGTGGCTGTTCAAATTGTTAACTTGTCCAGCTCTTTGTAGTGCCTGTATGCAGAAGGCTGTGTCCCTACAGCTGTGCTGGCTGAATGGACAATATAAGCACTCCTCCTTTGCATCACAGACACGTAACTTAGCTTAACACCCACACACACTTCGGTTTGTTGTTTAAGGTTTTTAGAGCTGACCTGACACATTTTAGGGCTGACCTGGAGCAGCCTGGGGAGACCTTACACAGCCCGTGGTGTTCACTGAGATTTGGGGGCAGCAAAGTCTGACAGAGGAAAGCGAGGGAACAGCTGCACTATCACAACCCCCAGCCATTTCTACCGCATTTGTCTTTATTTCCTTTGACACACCTTAGGACAGTTGATAGCCTGAAAGAGATTTGCTTTGTCTTTTCAATTCACAGTCTGGGTGAGATTGGTCAAATATAGCCATGGTTTTCTTTAGACCTATCTTACAATTGTTAGTATTCCTGTATTTAAGATACCAACATTCCAGTATCTTAAACAAATGGAAAAAAATTCTCCACAATGACTGTGACCAAACATGGGAACATTTGCCCCGAGAAGCTGTGGGATCTACTTCCCTGGAGATATTCAGGCCTCAGCTGGGGAAGACCCTGAGCAATCTTATCGGACTTGAAAGTTGGCCCTGCTCTGAGCAGGAGCCTGGACCAGAGGAGCCCCAGAGGTTGCTTCTACCTTAACTGTATTTCAGGATGATCAAGAGAGCTTGTTCACCCCACTGGCTGCCAGCTGGAGGGGAAGGGGAGCTGTACACAGTGTGCACTGCATCCACTGTGCAGCGGCACCCAGCACACTCTCATTTCAAAAGCACTTGGTCTGAGTTTTGTAGGCAAGAACAGGCATTAGATGAACCCATGAACCAGGGCTAATAGCAGGAGGTGAGACATCCATCAAGTAAGTCGCAAACATTTCTTTTCAAGGTACCACGACAATCCATGGCTATTAAAGATAACAAAAGGAAGATAGAGAAAGAGCAGCTGTCTGACTTGTCAAGGAAGATATGATTTGCTCCAGGACAGCAGATATCAATAGTTATTTGGGAGCCTGAAATGCAATGTACTTGTGTTAAATTGGAATCTTCCCACTAGTCCCCCCCCTTCATATTACAGTATGTTTCAATAAAAGGCAATTTACCTGATCCTGTGGCAGTGCCCTGTTAGGTATGGCTCATAATCTTCACAAGGGCAAACAGAGGTTGTGCGTTTAAGCACGTCATCCCACATTTCCACTCCTTTAGCCTCAGTACACCATTATGTTCAAACACACTCAAAGATTTAGACAGATGGAAGTGTGCTTTTGCTGCTGCTGGTCTGCAGTGACCTTGTTATCACACCACTGTGTCTCTCTGATTTCCAGACCATCCTTGGGGTGCTGTGTGTATTTTGCTGGAGGGACCTGGAATTAGCTGTTGGGATGTTCCTTCCCAGCTCTTACTATTGGTGGGGGGCCACTAGCTAATGTCAAGTGGAAATGCTATGCAAATAGAGTAGGGGACAAAGTCCAAACACATCTCTGTTTGTAAGTATGTTGGTTTTAGTCTGAACATGGAAGTTTCCCACTTTCAATCTTTACTGGCAGCAGACTTTAGCAAGGCTGTTCCCAAGTCTTAGCTGCCCAGGGTCCTGCAAAAAACAGCGTTGCTTTCTGGAGAGAAGTGTGACCCCACTTTATTCCTCCGGAGGTCTCAGAGGTCTGGCTGGTCTGCTGTCCCAGCCTGATGAGACTCATTTCAGAGAGAGGAAACCCCACACATTCCCAGGCATCAGAGACTCGCCTGCTCACCACTTGGTAGCAGTCAGCCAAGGGGACCCTGGCCCCACTTCTCACCCTTTACCTGCCTTATTCCTGTGACTGTTTTCCACAGGGATCCTCCAGAGCTCTCACTAGGACAGCTCTGAATTTCTATTTGGCAATGTGGGAAGCCATTCCAATCCAGCCTGGCTCTGACAAACACACATTCATGTCATTCCTATAGGAGAAGAGCTCTTCTTTCTTTTAATAGTGAAAAGAAGCCAAACCCAGTGACTAATTATCACCTGTATTAATTCTCGCTACTGCCTGTCAGAATAGGGGGTTGATGGCTCTCTTGGATACCTAGAGCCAGTAGTATCTGGCAGATGAGCTTCACCTGACATCAGCAGGAGTTCAGAAGTGTGCGTGGAGAGTGCATGCTCCCAGAGTAAACAAGCACTCACTAAAGACAGAGACACAGCTGCAGCTATGTGCAGCACTCAAAGGTCTCTCTGCACTCCCACACCTGGCAAAGCTCCCCTTGCTTTCAATCTAAAGCTGGAGGGTTTCTCTTTTCCAGGGTTGGTTTTTTTTAGTAGGGTTTACTTCCCAGTTTGTTCTTATTAACACTTTTCATCAGTGCCTCCTGGAGAGATTAATGGCAATCCAAGAGCATGAGTCACTGAAGTTTATCTTGTAACTCCTGTTGCATCTAAGATCAGGCATGTATTATTATTTACTTTCTGACAGTGTGATGGTGCATCAGAGCTCAGCCACATGGTACTTGGTAGGTCACAGTCCCTATATATTCCTTGTGATCAGCAGAGCTGTTCAGCTCCCTTATGCAGGGTTATGGTTTTGGCTATGCATTTCACACTTGGAACAAAGTTGTAAAAATAACATTTCATAGAATCATAGAATCATAGAACAGTTTGGGTTGGAAGGGACCTCTAAAGGTCATCTAGTCCAACCCCCCTGCTGTGGGCAGGGACATCTTCAACTAGATCAGATTGCTCAGAGCCCCGTCCAACCTGACCTTGAATGTTTCCAGGGATGGGGCATCCA
>NW_008794665.1:10858566-10867717 GCF_000699145.1 Aptenodytes forsteri | reverse complement strand
CACGGGCCCACTTCTTGAGCTTGTCCAGGTCCCTCTGGATGGCATCCCGTCCCTGTGGCGTGTCAACCACACCACTCAGCTTGGTGTCATCTGCAAACTTGCTGAGGGTGCACTCGATCCCACTGTCTATGTCATTGATGAAGATATTAAACAGTATTCAGCCCACTTATATCCCAGGCTGCTTTTGACTTGAAAAAGCAGATATAGGCTGACCAGTAAATAAGAATGGCCATCATGGTTCAAACCACGTGTCTATTTAGCCAATATTATATCCTCTGATATTTAGCCAATATTATTGCTCCTCTATCACATTTCTCAGATTTCTAGCATTTGTGTAGAACAGTTTTGGTTCCTTTCTTTGCAGCGCGTTTGAACAGCTATTGAAACATCTTCCTGGTTTTCCATCTCCTATTTGATTATTTCTACCCTCCTGACTCATCCTTCTCTTGAAGAATGTTTGTCTCAGACTTTATTACGGTCACCCCCCAACTGCATGCACATAGACACCTGAAAGCTTTGCCCATTCCTCAGCTGAAAGGTTATTCACAAACTCCTTGATTTTAAGTGTCATCAGCATCATTCTTCTTCACTGAGCAACCTGATCTAGTGAAAGATGTCCCTGTCCATGGCAGGGGGGCTGGACTAGATGACCTTTGAACGTCCCTTCCAACCCAAACTGTTTTACAGTTCTATGATTCATTCTGTTATGATTCAGACAATGTTCCTTCTATGAGTACAGGCTACCTTTAGTCTGGAAGTGCAAGCAATTAATGATAAGTCTTAAGCCTTTTACCTTATTCCATCTTCTCTGTCAGGAATCTCTTCCAACTTTGTGGAAAAAATCCATACATTTATTTAAAAAGTTAAAATATTTTAATGCTATTACCTTTAAAGCATCATAATTTTTCAACACAGGATTCAACACATTTTCTTGGAAAGTGACTCATCAGTGTTTACTTTTAATAATCTGTTTTAAAAAATGGACATAAGAAAAATATTTAATTTTGCATGGGTGATTTGTTGTACCTGCCAGTATTTAAAACAAAAATTAAAACATAAGCAAACTGACAGGATATATAAAAACTGACAGCCACCTTTAATTTGACTATACCCAACTATGAAACCACCTATTATTTTTGGATATAAAAAGGAGATGTAGTGCTATTAAACAACCATCCAAATGCTTGCTATAATGACAGCCTCAGTGCCATGCCCAGCTGCCAATACCACTATGCAAAGATGTACAGAAAACCAATTTCTACTGGTTCCGCTGCTCACACAGTTTGTTTTTTCACTGCATTTATACTAGAATTTCAGTAAATGGATCAGCTGACAACCAAGGAACTGAGGACAGTTTTAAAAGCCCATATGCAGTTTTAAAAGCATCCAAAGGTACTCTATCGACAAGATTCAAATTGACCTTAATGTGTGTTCCACCACTTAAATATCACAAGAGGTTTTGAAAATTTAACAACTAAGAAATCTAAGTACTAGGTACTTTCCAGTAGTTATGAAATTGAAGGGGTCAGTCTAATTTTTATTAAGTTTCATAAAGAACCTTCCATAAAAATTCTTTAGTGCGCTGCCTGTTCTGTAGTAAATTACACAATCACAAAGTGTCACAAAGTGCCTATTTGTCACCAAGTATTTATGAAGTTACGTAAACCTGTATGAGAGCAAAGGTGTAACATGGTGAAGACCTCTCTTGCTGGGAGATTTGGTGTGTTCCTTAGAATGCAGCCCTGCAAAAGCTATTCCGCTGGGGAGCGAGGGGTCTAAGAAATGCAAAACAGAGCTGACGGACACAGTTTGGAGATAATTAGCAGATTGACTTTCCATGATCAGCTAATTTTATTATCAGTTAAATTGTTTGCTTCTCATTGTATGTCACCACCCATGCATCGCTAATAACAAATAGCCTTAATAATTACAAGCAATACCTGCTGTGATATGAATAGGATGATATGAACAACAAAATTACTATAATCAATCAGTAGCAGTGTGTTGTTTAAATTTGCAGAAATACAGGAAATTCTGGGGACCACTGCGGCACCAATATCCCTTATACGATCACAAAATGTTACACATTAGCTGAGAAATGTAACAGCACTTGCTCATGTGAACTGAGCACTGCTGAAATGCATTCCACCACCTTAACTAGACAGTAGTTCTGATATCTACATAGCAATAAGAAGAGACTGCTAGGAAAGATTCACATATGAGTATATGTGGGGATGGTGGTTTTGTGCATAATAAATAGAGACAGACAGACATACTGACACACAGATTATCTGAAAACTTGCCGAGGTCTTTCCTTGACAAGTAAATGCTGAACAAATACATTGTTCCATGCCTGTGACTGTGCTGGTTTTGACTGGGACAGAGTTAATTTTTTCCATATTAACTTGTATGAGGCTATGTTTTGGATTTGTGCTGAAAACAGTGTTGATAACACAGGGATGTTTTAGTTACTGCTGAGCAGTGCTCACACAGAGTCGAGGCCTTTTCTGCTTCTCACACCACCCCACCAGCGAGCAGGCTGGGGGTGCACAAGAAGTTGGGAGGGGACACAGCTGGGACAGCTGACCCCAACTGACCAAAGGGATATCGCACACCATATGACGTCATGCTCAGCATATAAAGCTGGGGGAAGAAGAAGGAAGGGGGGGACGTTTGGGGTGATGGCATTTGCCTTCCCAAGTAACCGTTACACGTGATGGAGCCCTGCTTTCCTGGAGATGGCTGAACACCTGCCTGCCGGTGGGAAGCAGGGAATGAATTCCTTGTTTTGCTTTGCTTGCGTGCGCAGCTTTTGCTTTGCCTATTAAACTGTCGTTATCTCAACCCACGAGTTTTCTCACTTCTTCAATTCTCTCCCCCATCCCACCAGGGGGGAGGGAGTGAGTGGCTGTGTGGTGCTTAGCTGCTGGCTGGGGTTAAACCACGACAGTGACCCTAAAGAGTAATGGTATAAGTGTTGTTTCTGTTGGTTGCAGCAGGTGTGTTTGAGCATTCTCAGGAACGCTTCTGAGAAAGAGGGATAGAGAGATCACCGTGCTGACAGTTGCAGCCTTTGCTGGACTGAAGTTTGTATACCCTTGCTTCACTGAGCTGACAGCAGGAAAGCGGAATGCTGAAATGGCTTGAAGCTGTTTCTTTCTGCTTTATTTGGAAGAAAAGGCTGTGGGATTTATTGTGCTAACATTGCACTTGAGTGATTCCTGAGCATGGTGGCAGTAAGCAAAGCACACCTAAGAAACCACAGTAAAACTAAGCTGGGCCACAAGACCAAGAGAGAAAGTATCTGAAGCTATTACTTACTATGCTTGCCTTCACTGCAATAAATGACAGCTGCTGAGTTCTGCAATCTGAATGACCAGCCCACTTGAGGAACTGCAGCTCTAAGCAGCAAGCCTGGGACAAGCAAGGCCCCAGCGTCTCTTCACATGGCCCCGCTCGAAAGGCCCTCTTTGGCCACAGACCAAAAGTTGTTTTGCTGCTTTGACCTGCTAAATGCCAGCACAATCATCTGGGTCTTTTTTTTCAGGGCTAGTGCAGAGAGACCAGCTCTAACCAGGCCCCCTCCAGGTACTGCCCAGCTGTACTGACCTGGCACCGTACTGAGCTCCTGAGCCCAGCTGGGCTCACAGGGGCCAGGCTGCCAACTGTACACTGTTTCCACCTCCTGCTAAGTCTTTAGGACATAGGGCTGGCCTTGGGAAGGCACTTGCTGGATCCAGGATCATTCAGCTAGGCTGTGTTTTTCTTGTAGAAGGACCTTTGATATGGTGTATCAGAATATTCAAAGAGCGGGAGCAAGGTCTTGAACTAGATCCATGTTTTTATGGGAAGTCAGTGGAAAGAGCAGATCCAGTGTGTCCTGTTCAGTAAAATCTCAGCAGAGTACTGAAATGGGTGTTGGTTTTAATGGCTCCGTACCCAGGGATAAATCCCTTCTCTTTGTCAGCTTTTTCTCTGAGTATTTTCTCTGATTTGTTTAATTTGTAAGCTTTCCAGGGAAGATCTCTGGCCATGTTTTTTACAAAGGCACCTTAACCTCTAGTTGCTATGGGGACACAAATAACCGCTCTCTTAATGACATGTGGAATTTGAAAAAGGAGCATCCCTTTCTTTCTTCTGTTTTTTGTAATACATGAATGCATCTAGCTACAACCATATGCTTGCACAGGGAGAGCCAGCAGTGGGCTGGCTGAATTGATGTCTTCAGACATTGGCTAAGACCAACAGGACAGGGTCTGGCCAAGGGGCAGAACAACACGCACTTCCCACAGACTACCTAGCAAGTAAGCCCCAGCCTGATGAAGGGTCTGGCTACATGCTTCCTTTTTAGCTGTCCATTTGATTATTCCCATTGGCCTTAAATGTTTAACATCTGTGAGCACCCATTTTTCCTACATGAAGTTATGTAGCTGTCACCCTGGCACCTCCACTGAAGCCCCACAGAGCCTGATCCAGAAGGTTTTTCAGAGCATACCTAACATCTCCATAGCAGAGTTTTATATTGCATACAATGCCTGCAGCCATTCCCCTTAAAAAGTGTCAGAATTTTGCTTTTCTTGCCCAGGATCTCGCAAACAGGATAGCCCTGTCCATACGTTGGTTCCTGGGAGCAGTTAATCTGCTGTGACTGTGCCCAGGTGTGGAATTCCAGCCCGTGGGACTCTGCACTGCACCTTGGGTCACAAATTCACCTGATTGCATTTTCATTGAAAAAACTTATATAAATGCCTGAAATCATTGAGGAGCAGAACACTCCTCTCACCCCCACCTTTTTTTCCGTGGGAAAAAAAAAAATCTCAGACTTCAGCTATATTCTGATCAAGCAATAATGGAAAAATTTCTTAAGAGTCAGCATAGTTTTTCTTAATGAAGATTGATTGTTATTAGTGGTAAACAGAATATTATTTGTCATTTAGAGATCAATTTATGTCACTAGCAGATTAAGCTTTCAATTTTCCTTCTGAAACAGCTTGACACTGACAGCAACTGTGGAAATTCAGACAAGCAAAAAGCATCAGAAACTAAAAGCAAGCAAGTATGCAACATTTAGATGCATATTTTAATATTTTGCTACATTGTTTCTCCTTTCCACTTCCAAAAAAAAGAGAAAAGGAGAAAGAAAAGCCAGCCCTGTGCATTTCAATTTTCCATGTAGCCTGCTGCAGAAAGTATAATTAATTTTGATCTTTCTGTGTGGATTTGCATTTAAATTAATGTGCGTGGGCAAGGGAAGAGAAAGGGAATGAGGCTCGCCTTTTATTTCATTAATAACAACCATAGAGCAGAATACAGAGAAACAAGAAAACAGATACTCTGACAAGCCTGGAGCTTGAAGCAACGTTCCCATAAGGGACTGCCCTTAATCGGTGCAAGGAGGTGAGGAGGCGCTGAATGCATCGCGCTGCAGCAGGGCACAGCAGTCGGGCCATGAGTGCCCAGCCGCAGCAGTGTGACACACACGCTCTGCCTGGCCTGCAGCAGCATGCCTGCAGGGCTGGCTCCCCTCGCCTGGGCTTCGTGCTGCCTTTGCTGCCTGTGTGACACACAGTCACTGCACAGCGGCGTGCACTGTCGCTGCAGGGGTGGTGGTGGGCAGGTTGGTCAGTGAAGCTGGGCTCTGCGTAATGGGTTTGGGGAGTCTTTTGACCAGAGACCCCCAGGGAGGACTGTGTCCTGTGATCCACGCACTAAAATAGCACTGAGTTTGCTTCATATTTGCAGACAGTTGTGTTCTGGCTCTGAAATGCCAACCCCAATTAAAAGAGAGATGAGTAATTTATGCCGACTGAGGATCTGTATTCTGGCAGTCATCTTCGTCTTTGATTCTCCTGTCTCTACAAGTTCTGAAAGGGTAACAAAGATAATCACTGAGGTATCAGGGGGATGTGAGAACTTGAGCAGGATTCTCTTCCTAAATATAAACTCTGTCGGTGAAGCCTTCATACAAAGGATGACCCAAACATGAGAAACTGCACATTAAGGAACATACATTTGCCAGACTAAATATGAGTTTCAGGGACTAAAAATATCCTTCCTTCTCTATCTGCCTGTCCATATTCTAACATGGGATTTTTAAAAACACAGCTTAATGTTTGGTGGTTTATGAAATCAGTGGCTGTCTATCTGAATCCTTAACTGCTCAAATACCTTTACTGGTATTTGAGTAGCCAACCCAGCTAAGGGTTTCACAGGCAGCAAAGCAGAGCATTTAAACACAGGTATCTGACTATCCTCGTGGTCTCAGAAAACACAAGCAATAAGATATAAAGGCCTGTTTTAAAATGTTGTTTCTTTTAAAACCTTTGTTTGTGTTCAGCTTGTGCCAGGTTCTGAGAGAACAAAGAGTGCTGTGCCTTGCAGTGAAGACGATATGTGATACGCTGTGTTTCAGAACACTGATAACACAGGTCATTGCCTCCTCACTTCAGAAAACTCTTGTTTGGGTACTGCTGCAACCAGCACGACTGCTAAGTTCAGCAGCTCTCCACAGAGCTGCACGAGGGGCAGAGAGGAGAGAACTGGCAAGGTCACTGTTTTACCCCGCACTGCTTGCATGCTGTCTGAATGCGGTACGGCGCCGGTGCATGTCACAGCAGGCTTGGGGCCCTGATGATTTATGTTCCAGCATCAGAAAGTACTCGGTGGTCCAACAATCACAGCTGATACAGCAAAGATGGCTCAAAAGCTCATTTGTGTCTCCACCCCAGATGTACTGGCCAGAGTCCTACCCCAGGCTTTAGCTGTGTTTTTTTAAAAGCATTCCTTAGTCAATTAGCTAATAAAATATGCTAATGAAGTATAATTTTCTTTCAATATTTGACTGTCCAGGGGATAACGCTCTCTCCAGCCTCTAATCTAATCAGGATGCATTCCCTTGCTAACCCCTAATAGAAACGCGTTCTTTTCTATCCAATGGCCACACCAATGCCATCAACAACTGAACACATTTGAACTGACATGATTTCTTCCTTAGTGCAAATTAACTTCTCCTAAATTCATTGGTAAGTTCACCACATGAAAATTAATCCCCACTAATAAGAGGGCTAAATTGTAGTTTCTCCACGAGCTATGAGGAAAAGGCAGCACAGATCTGCCCTGCTTTGGCAGCAGGTCAGACACTAGCATGTGAGCCAGAGGCTCAGTCATGTTCCCATGTCCTTCCTGGGAGAAGTTTATTTGGGCTAGTTTAAATCCCCCGTCCCACCGCCTTAATTAGGTTGAGCAGAGGCTTCAGTGCCTCAGAAGCACTGTCACGAGGCTTGGGAAACTGCTTTTCCCATCTCAGCTGCATACTGCATTTCCCTTGCTATGAAACGAGGCTATAGTACCTTTCCAGCGAATAGAGACGTTGTGAGGATAAACAGCAAACATGGTTGATTCCAGGTCGCCTCCTGTGCATGCTGTGCGTGGTGCTCTAGCCCACACGGAGAGCACAGGACCCGCCATCCCAAGCTCTCCCAGCAGGAAATGAGCCCAGGCAGGCTGTCTGCACATCAACCACGAGGCAACCATGTAGAAAGAAGCGTAACATGCTTAAAACTGATTAGCAAACTGCTTTTCCACAGTTATACAGACACGGCCCAGGAGGGACTTGATTATGGTGATATTGCTTGGTGAGTATGTTCATTCTCATACTTGAGGGATGACGTTTCATCCCAATCTATACAGCAAACACTTAATGGCCTTTGAACACGTCTACTGATTTTCCTTTGTAAATGCTAGAGCCACAACTCAGCTAGACTGTTTGCGAACTCTGAACTTGCGCTCTAATACAGAATACAAAAAAAATATCGCCTTCCCATTAGTATGTATTTAAACCAGAGCAACATATGTTGTTCACAGCAATAAATCGCTGGCATAACCTTCTGTTTGTTCTATTTCTGTGCCATTCGGTAACAATTTTTGGAGCTGGCCTTCTTATTTGCAGGCAGAATTAGTTGAAAGATTTCAAAAATATTTTTGATGCTGTAGAAACATGGCTTTTGTTTCAGAATTCAGAGTTGTTTATGGAGAAAGTGAGGTTCTATATTTCAAACCCAGGAAAAAACCCTAGTCTTGTGTTCAGTGACTGGCTTACTGGTTCTTTTTCAGCCTCTGATTTTCCATGTACAGTTCTCTTTTTACTTTTTATACCTCCATTTTTTTCTTTCTAACCACATCTATGGAATAATTTAGACTATAAACTTTTTTTTCTTTGTCTGAAGTTTTGGTAACTTCTGGTTGGCAGGCTATGAAGTTAAGTTTGCCTGCCTTACGGAGAAAATCCAGTCTCATTAACTGATGCTAGGCATGACTTAGCTTTCTGAGCTGGAATTCCTAACTGGAAAACATGGTACCTCCTATATTCATTTTGATGGAAAATCAAAAGTATGAGCCATATTACTCAAAGACCAAGTAAAAATGTAAGTGTGCATTGAAAACAGGCTAGTGTCTAGATTGCAGCCTTAAACCCACATCCGATATATGTCATCACAACAGCAACAACAAAAGAGGTGAAAGAAAAGTTAAGACCTTCCAAGGTGTATGCTAAATAATTTAAAAGTTTATCTAAAAACAAAATGGAGCAAAGTATGAAGAGAAAACTTCCTACCCTGGTATGGCCCTCAGATTATTATCCATTATTGACTTTTTCAGGTAGGCAGCGATGAAGTTGCAACTAGAAGTCCAAGGGCAATCAAGAGAGACTTCAAGGCCTTGGGATGACTGCTTAAGGGATCAGGAGCACAAGCAGTGTTTTCCTCTGTCCTTCCAGTTGCAGGGAATGATGAGGGAAGAAACAGGAAGAGCCAACAGATCAATACCTGGCCCCAAGCCTGGTGTCACTGGCAGAATTTTTGGGTTTTTGATCATGGGTGATCAAAAAACCCAAAATTTGGCCTGTTTAGGGGTCTGGTTGACAGAGTCCCTTGGGAGGCAGTCCTGAAGGGCAAAGGAATCCAGGAAGGCTGGACGTTCTTCAAGAAGGAAATCTTGAAGGCACAGGAGCAGGCTGTCCCCATGTGCTGAAAGACAAGCCGGGGGGGGAAGAAGACCAGTCTGGCTGAACAGAGAGGTTTGGCTGGAACTCAGGGAAAAAAAGGAGGGTTTATGACCTTTGGAAGAAGGGGCAGGCAACTCAGGAGGACTACAA
>NW_008794665.1:10849346-10856364 GCF_000699145.1 Aptenodytes forsteri | reverse complement strand
ATGAGGAGCAGCTGAGGGAACTGGGGTTGTTTAGCCTGCAGAAAAGGAGGCTGAGGGGAGACCTTATCTCTACAACTACCTGAAAGGAGGTTGTAGCAACGTACGTGTCGGTCTCTTCTCCCAAGTAGCAAGCCATAGGACAAGAGGAGATGGCCTCAGGTTGCACCAGGAGCGGTTTAGATTGGATATTAGGAAAAGTTTCTTCCCTGAAAGGGTTATCAAGCATGGGAACAGGCTGCCCAGGGAAGTGGTTGAGTCACCATCCCTGGAGGTATTTAAAAGATGTGTAGATGTGCTGCTTAGGGACATGGTTTAGTGGTGGACTTGGCAGTGCTAGGTTAACAGGTGGACTCGATGATCTTAAGGGTCTTTTCCAACTTAAACTATTCTATGATTCTGTGATTCTATGATTCTATGATTCTATACACAGAAACACCCACCTTTCCCCTAGGCTCAAATGCCTGTACCTTTATGTGGTAAATCTTGTTCAGATCATACAGGAAATGTGGCTATACTTTGCCGCATTCAAAGCTCACCTCATATCAAGGCATCTAGCCAGTACTGAGTCCAGTGTGTTTGGACTCACACAGCTATTCGGTTCAAAACGGAAAGTTTATGACAGATCTTCAAAACCTCAAGAACAGTGTCATTTTTTTAGGGATCAGAAACGTTCCTTCAACAAAGGTGCTGCCACACAGTCATCTCAGTGTAAATGAAGACAGTCCTTGGCACTGGTCAAACTAAACAACGTGTTCTTAGCTTTCTACGTGGGAATACAGCAACCACTGCTCTTACCTAATGGATACCGGGGTTATCTCCAGGAAAAACTGGATTGCTCTCCTGAAGATGAGCATATTCCAGAGATGTCCCCATCCACTTTTAGCTAGATGCTAAGCTTTCCACACTTTCAGAGGTCCCATCTATTTGTGTATGTGTTTGCTTGTTTTCAAACGTTCAAAAAAGATGAAAATAATTTGAAAGGGAAGGTAGTAGGTGAAACACCCCATAGCCTCAGAGACTGGCTTCTCTTTCCAGAGTCTTTTGAGGGATCCAGAGGTGCCTGTGCCCCTGTTTCCCCAGATATGAGATGAGCTGTTGGGGTCCTTCATTGAAAACTTTGAGAGTAATTGGTGGGGATAGGAATTAGTTTCAATCTGATGTCAGTTGGTAGAGCATGGTTGGGGGACTGGAAATAACTAAATGCAAGACTGGAATACAGAGGTAGATGCACAACGGCACCTAACAGCCAGATAGTGGGCAAGGCCAGCCCACATTTTACATCAGCACAGCTTGTGAATGAGCTGCAGATCCAGTATAACTTGCACATTGATTATTTCAATGGTGAGTCATTTCCAACAGCAAATACATTCAATATCATTGCAATTTGGGGACAAGTTAGAAAGAGGCAGAACTCCCCTCTACTACATTATTTGTACTGTGAATCATTTGTTCAGCTTCTTGTCTTTGAGGTATTGTTTTCATTAACTTGAAACAGTGGTAAATATCAAGTTTTGTTTGAAAGATTTCTTATTTTTGTTGTTCTTAGGGTTTCTTTCCCCCCCATGCCCAGACAGGAAAATAAATAAATAAACAGGCTACAAATACGAGAGAGAGAGAGAGCGCGCGTGTCTCAACAAATGCAAAACAAGTCACCATCACAGGGTGACATCCTTCACATTCAGCTCCCTTGCTCTTGTCCTGCTCATCTCACCCTACCCCCAGAATTGCAGCTACTTGTTATGTCACACCTCCTCTCGGCCCTGTGGGAGCCAGGGGCTGCAGAAGCACAGCCAGGGGAGCCATGAGGCAGAGAAGACCTGGGGGAAAGTCTGAACTCAGCAGCTGAAGCTGCTGCCTCTTCTCTAACCTGTCTAGCAGAGGTGATACCATGAGCCTTGTCATTTTTTTTCTCATGCTCTCCCGGAGTTTTCCAAGAAGGAGGTAGGTTCCTCTTATTCTGGCATGGGAGATTCACTTCATCTTCTGTTATCCAGTGCCTGTTGGCTCTGTTTCACAAGAAGTCCCTGGGACATTTCATGCAGACCCATTCCATGCAGCTCCTCATGAGAGAAACTGTTGGATCTTTCTGTAAAGCCATCTGCCCAACTCTGCTGTCCAAAAGCACAGGGACTCCTATGAAAAACCTGATGTAGATGCAGAGTAAGTTTAAAGGCCTGAAGTGATCTTGACCCTGCCGTAATCAACAGGCATCTGTTTTATTAATGGACATGAGATTCTTTTCACAATCGTGAAGACTCACTGTGGCTTTTAGTATCTTGAATTCCTTGAATGAACATTAAGCCCCGTGAATCTGGTGGTGAACACCAGGTTAACGCTGGAAGATTATCTGTTTATCTGTTCTTCAGACAAAATGTAATACCCAAGTTTAAATTCATGTAGGAGCTGTTTAAAAACCAAAACTACTTTGGCATCTTCTATTAACAGTTCAGTAGGCTTCATTTTACCTGAGACTAGATATTCTCTAGGGCCTGGATTATTTCTATAGGGCCTTGCACTGTCCTTTTCTCAGTTGAGCCACAGGCACTAATATATGACACATCATTGTAACTAATAATAGGCAATTCTGATAAACAAATTTTGTTGTTTCTCATCTAGATCTGTCAATTAAATCTACTGCAAAGGCAAGAAAAGCAAAGAATCTAGCTATGAAATTTCCCTTTCTTAATGAGGCATTTAAATAGCATCTCACATTTGTTCTCCAATTGTTTACATAAGATGTCATTTGTGATGCATTGTTAAAGCCCTGTAAATCTCAGCTGGGAACAATATCCCAGAGAGCAGAGAGGGCCAGTTCTGCTTCAAGCTACATCTCAATAGATTCACTGCCTTTTCTTTTATTATGTTACTCATCTGAAATGATATCTGTAATCCTGCTAATGAAATGCAATAACATCAGATGCAGCAGCTGCCAAAAAAAGGAGAAATAATGTGAATTTCCATTAAAGTTTTTGAGTTGATCTTCACTTTTTCTGTTGCTGGTTTAAATATTGCTGTTTTTTCTGAAGGTCATCTTATTTCTATGAGCATTTAATGGATAGCCTGGCTTTTGTGTTTTAGACACCTTACTCCCTACGGTTCAATAGGTCATTAAGCATATATTTAAGTCATTCTTTGTCCCAAATGTTTCTTATGGGATCACAGCCAAAACAGACAAAAGATCCCAAGGTGGATGAAAGGCAGGCTAATTATTCTTATTTTATAGATGAGAAAATGTCGAGAAAGTGTCAAGCATAAAACTCACCCCAGTCAATAGCGTGACTCCCACTGGTTTTGAATCAAGTCTTAAAGACCTAAGTCTTAAACATCACATTAATTTCAGTGTGAATCAGGAGACTTCAAAAATCCCAGTTGGCCCTCTGGCTTTTATTGTTATCATAGAAGACCAAAATGCTTTAAAAATCTGACCCTAAAAGTCTTGGTTAAGATCCTGTGTTACTAAGTGCACTGCTTCTAAACCAGCTGGGTGAGCCAAACCTCAACCATAGTTTCCTAATTCAGTACGTAATGAAAATATTATTTGTAACCACATGTACATTTCAGAAAGCTAAACTCCAGGGATATCTGATCAGATGCTTTTCAGACTGATTTAATATTTCTTTCTCCACAACTTATAATGAGATTCAAATGCTCAGCAAAAGTGAACTGCAGGTGCCTAGTCTGGTGCTTGCTCTCATTATTAAGTCCAATAGTTGGGAGCAAGAAGTCAGACGTCAGCACCCCAGCTAGAAAGGTCCAAATGCAAGTTCTGGGCTTTAGCAGTGTCCACAAGAGACACATGAGTCAGGGCTCGAATGGGAGGGTTATGACCACAGCTCAGGGTGTCAAATAGTTTCTGTGAAGTGCATGGCACCTTCTGGAAGGCTACCCGATGGCTACACCGCTGTGATTGCAGCTGGAGCACTCCATGCATTGTCTGTCCCTTTTGAAAATTGGCCAGAAGTGGCTTCTGTAATTCCAACACAGAATGTGGGAGAAAAAGAAGAGAGTTTTGGGGGTCTAAGTATAACGTAAATTTTTAGTCACTTTGAAGATGAAAATCATGACGCTAACTCAGTTTGGCTGCTTCTTTCTTTTAACTGTGTTAGGTCAATGACACCATTCTCATTTCCTGACTGGTTATTACAAAAGAAGTGAAAGTATTCCCAGCTTTCACAGGTGTGCTTCAATTATTTTGACAGCTAAGCCATAAATTCAAGTTACGCAAATCTGTACCAGCAGACAGACTCTTGTATTTTGTATAGAGAGATTTGCACAGATATGCCACAAATAAGCTGAGAGGAGGTCAACCTCCTGATACTTCTTCCTGCACAGATCAGAAACGAAGCCTACTGGACAGGATAGCCTCCTGGCTGAAGCAGCATGCCAAGGCAAGAATTTAGGTCTCTGTTCTGACATGCACACACTGCAGAGGCAGGAAGCAATTTACCCATGGATTAGTCATCTCTGATTGTGAGCTGGGGAGGAAGATGGTAGTGACTGGTTTGAGTTTTGTGGCAGGAGCTGTTGCTTACTTTGTGCTTAGCCTTGCAAAACAAAAAGTAAAGAGTTTAAGTATATACAAGCCTCACTGTCGCAGTAACAAGAAATTCAAGGAGTTTCTAGTAAACTGAGTTGTGTTGACAGGCATAGAGAAGTAAAAAGAGCTTAGGACTATGTCATTTGAGGGATACTGAAATTCATCGTAAACTAGTCTTCTATTGCTTTCTGCTCTGTGACTAAGACAAAAGAAAAATAAACTATAAATATAAGAAGAAATAAATATCATCATGTTTCCTCCTAATCTAGTCATTTTCATTTACAAAGTCAACACAGATGAATGAGCCAGATGAAATCACTGTACTTCTTAGTGTCCATTTGCGATAACTGCCCATCCCTAGTGATTTACCTTCGTTGTTAATTTCCAGTTGAGTTGTTATGAATGCAGAGAGGGGAAAATTTATTGAAAACAATAGTTGGATGTGACTGCCAACCCCATGCGCTCTGCGAATCTGCACTGGGGACGTAATGCTAGGCCTATGAGCTCTGCAGTCAGACAGCCTGCACAGCAGGATATTGCCTGTCCCTTTGAAAACTCATTCATATATGGATTCGAGCTGTGAGTCTGGGCTAGCGTGAACTACTTAGGATAAAAACAGGGAGGAAGGAGTTTGAGATTTGTTAAAAGCTGTATACTTTGCTGCTGCCTTTCTGTCCAGGGAGTGCATCCAGCTCAAGGCGACTCATGGCAGGATCAGGTTGTCACCCTTTTTCCAAAATTTTGGCTTTTTCAAAGCCTGATCTCCTAATATAGGGCAGAAGAAAGATCCCTCTGGAAGGCTCTATGCCCTAGATACAACTTAGTTGGGTCTCTTCAGTTTGTGAGTCACATGAAGGGGTCCTGGTTGATTGACAGGCCAAGACTATGAAGTCAGCTTGGGAGAGCCATAAATAGCGTAGTTCAGCTTCTCTGAGTCCCCAGCAGGTGTATTCATCGGGCACATGAGTATCTCCAGGCATCAAAATTGACAGATTTCATTAACTTTCTTCAACCTGAGAATCCAGCTGTAATAGACAGTGTGGAGAAATCAGAGGAACTGCAGGTTCTCAGCAAGACTGTTATCAGACAGTCCTGATTATACAGAGCCAGTAGGCAAGGCACTGGCTTAGCAGTCACCGTTCTCCCTGGTACTGCTCTTAATGACTAATCCCCACAGCATCCTTTCTCACCTCTCTGAGCCTTGCAGCCAGCCCCTAGAAGGGAATTACATGATGCAGTACGAACAGTCATCCTTTCCAGCAACAGCTCTGCATCCACCTCTTGCATTTTAGCACAGGCCTGGCAAAATATGGAGTTATTCCTTAAGCCCTTGCTCTTGGAATCATGCTGTTAGCTCTCAGATGTCATTAAAAAATACAGGAAAGTTGCAGATTCAGAGCGTGAAAACCCTTAGCAGACTTTTTGGAAAGGAGAAAAGAAAGAGGACCTCCTCCGCTAAAGGATTAGTTTTAGTACCTCATGTGCCTTCAGCTCCTCTCACAAGGCTTGCTTTGTGATTTTTAAGCAATGAGAGATTCTTCTCCTTGCTCTTCACCAGGTCAGCTTGGCTTCCACTGTTCTGCATTTTGAAGATCTGCTTCAGGGTTTTGGGTGAAAAATAACCTGTTGGTTTTAAAATGCTGCTCTCCTTCCAGCTGCTCAGCGCTGGCTGAGCTGAGCACTACTGACAGCAACTGGGGGAGAAATGAGCTGGAGGCAGTCACAGGTCATTCTGAGAAGGGAAGGAGGGAGAATATGCAGAGGCCTCCCGTGCAGCTGGAAAAGAATTGTGTGATGTGGTACTTCTGCTTATGTTTGTCCTCTGAGGTTGTAAGGTATCTCCGTGCATTCAGCAATAAAGATCTTATCCAAGGCACGTGGAAGTCAGCGGGAGTGTTTGATAGACTCAGTGAAATGGAGTGTTGGATGGGCCTGCACAGGAGCTTCTGATCTTGCTTTTGTGCAGGGAGTCAGACGGGGTACGCTCTGACCAGGTGGCCTGGAGGGTGATGACATCTAAGGGGCTGCCTGTTCTCCTACGGCTTCTGGGGAACATGCAGGATGAGAGCAGTAGGTAAAACCTGGCAGATGAATGCATCCTAACACACTGCCCTACAGCCTGTAAGGAGGAGGCTAAAAAAGAGATTTGTCCCCACCATGAAGAAGGAATTGCACTGTCTTTCTCCTTGTCCTCTCTCTAGAGGAAAGCAACAGAAAATATCTCAGTGGTTTTCCAGGGAACATAACTCTTAGGATTGCTATAGAAATACCTGTAAGAAGCGGCTGGAAGATGGTATAGCAGACTTCTAAAGTTTCATAGTGTCCAGAAATGATGCTATTTATTCTTGAATGCCATCTACTGACAATTTCTTTCTTAATGATTTACTTTCATTGACATTCTTTATTTAAAATACCCTACGTAACATCTGTTAGCTTAGATGGGGGAGCCTGCAATTTTGGAGCTGAAGGATCGGGGGGGGG
>NW_008794665.1:10832378-10848882 GCF_000699145.1 Aptenodytes forsteri | reverse complement strand
GGGGGGGGTAAATTCTTTTATTGTTTATAATTTTTATTATTATTTTTATTTTTTAGTTTATTGGGACAGCTGGCAGCTTGTAATATTCCTTACTCCTTGAGCACCTCATTCCCCTCTGCAGACTGGGATATTCTGCACGTGATGTTTTCAGTTCTCTCTTCAACTTCCCTTTTTCCTTCCACCCCTCGCCAGGCTTCCTCCCATCTGCCCTTCCTTCCCTGCCTGCTCCTTCTGCCTAGAGGGCAATTTCTGGCCTCCCTAAGCTCACTCTTCTGACTTCAAAGAGTAGCTCTAGTTGTGCTACCTTCTTGTGCAGGAGGTTGCATCCGTGAGTTTGTTACAGCATTGCTGAGATCTTATTCCCCCCTCTTCTTTCTGTTCTTCCTCTTCTTTCAAGAGCTTTTTCAGCAACTTTTGTGCAGTAACCTTGAAAGTATTTAACGACCATTGACTCCACTATATTACCTGTTCTAGAAGTATTTTATTTTAGTTATATGATACTTGAATTAGCATTATTATTACAGTTTTTAATTTTCTATCTGTAAGATTTCCTCCCCCACCAGTCCAATACATTTTGCAAAGATAAAAATAAATTAAAGGTGAAGAGTTATGGCCAAGGGCAAGAGCTTGCAAAGTTTAGCCTACAAGGTATTTCTTTCCCCATTGAAAACATAATCTTTATAAAGAAAGCGCCAGGTACCTAACTCATTATAAGCAGCTGAGAAAATGGGACAAAAGAATTCCTTCTTATACACTTAGTTTTTGGCTTGGTTTCACCCTCTGCCACCTAGCCAAAGGAATGAAGAAAATAGTAGTAAAGTCACCTAGTGCGCAGCACCAATTTGATTGAGGTTTCTTTGACCATACCTTAGATAGTACAGTGTGATGGCCAGTAACACCCAGGCACTCAGCTGCCACTCAATTTCAAGCAGAAAATATGAAGCAGTAGACGTGTAGACATTTGTATGATGCCACTATAGAAGACGTATTTTTGTCCTCAACATACTTATATTGTGGAACTCCTTCCCAGAGGATTTTACTGAGGTCAAACTGTAAATAGGTTTAAAAAGGATTAGACAGATTCATGGTGGGCAGGTGTGATGTTTGCTATTAAGCGTGACAGCCTGGATCTAACATCTGTTACAGAAAGCCACTGTAGAGACGATGGCTGGAAGGCTGCAACAGGGAAACTGCTGTTCTGCGCTGACCCTGGTTGGTGCTGCCAGTCCCTGCCAGGGGCAGTGGCTACAGCGACCAGGGGCTGATTCAAAACAGTGATCTTCAGTCTGGAGAAAGCCTTTGAATTCCCATGGATATGGCAGTTTGCCTTAATTGGTTATTCTCCACTAAGAGCTCATAGATCCCTGAATCTCCAGAGAGAAAACTGGGATTGCCTCCCTGAACTCAGTGCCATAGAAAGCACAGGGTTAGGCTTTGCTGGGGTTGTTTCAGTAGAGACAGTTTTGCTGAAGTGAGGGCTGAGGAGTATTGCAGTATTTGTTCCTGGACTTCTAAGTCCATATTCTGCCTTTCGTATAAACACAGATCCAAACTAATGTTTGACTGACTTAGAAACTGCTGAGCAGTAACACGTTATGTGTCACTTATATCCCATTTCTTTTATTTTAATGATTAACAGCCTCCTGTGCTGCAATTCATAATTCAGTCTTTTTCCTCCTTTCTTGAATCAGGGAGCGAAAACTGATCAGTGACAGAGATGATGCTTGTGAAATTGCTGCACAGGGGTTCCTCTCACTGAAGGGCTGACAAGATACCAGCTAAGGAGAAAGCTTAATTGCATGGGTGATCAAAGGAGAATGTACAAAGACAGGGAGACTGTAAGGGCGTGTGCGTAGGAGTGTGTTTTAGCAAGAGATTATAGGGGAACGTGTGAGTCTGGCACACACGAAATGACAGAAATGAATGCATGAGCTAGTACAAAATAGCATGCTAACCAAAGGCATCCACAGATCAGCTTCAGCCCCTTCTCAGCTCTTGCCTAAAAGAACTGTATTCTGTAAGCTGTCATCCTCCAAACTATATGAAGCGAAAAAAGGAAAGGTTTGTTTTTTGCAAGTGGGAAAGGAGGAGGAGGGGGGAACCTCATGAGACAACAACATCCAGGCTGAACTGGAAAAGAGAGATCAAAGCAATGAGCTGGAATGGAAAGAAAGGACACAGGACACTGACACAGTGTGCTCCTGGGAATGGTGGGAATTGAACTAAAAAATTGAAAACTGAAAAAGCACTGAAGGCACATGCCAGCCCTTTCATGTGCTGTAAAACACTGTACTGTCAGAGTTCTGGTTCACGATTTGTATCATGCTTTGTTGTATTGCTTACTGTCTTCCTTTATACTCAGTTCCACTTACATCACTGGGAGTATTTGAGGAGTAAGGTACCTCTAAATATGAAAACAGGTGCCATTAAAATGGCTTATACAGACTTGTACCATTTTAGCCCACATCCATTAAAAACCTCATTACAGTTAAATTGGCATAAACCTCTGTACCAGTGATCTTCAACTGATTTAAGCTGCATCAGTATAAATCCAGTTTCAACTGATTTAAGAGAGTCTAGGCAGAAATGCATTGCATTTCACAAACTGGTGGGAGGACAAACTCTTATTGAAATATTAAAACTTATGCACTTAGTCTTTTCCTATTCAGCTGTGGGGTTTTTGAACTTTTACCATTTTGCATTTTACAAGCCCTTACAGGGAGTGAAAACAAGTAGTTTTGGAGCAGACAGGTCAACAGCCTTTTGCTTCATCAACTGAACCTTTGTGCAACCACAGAAGCCTTCAGCTTTAGTGTTTTATAAGATTCTAAGGACAGAGGAGAAGCATAATATTTCTTCTACTTACCCTACTCTGAACTCAGTATTAGTGTCTGACTAAAGCATTTTTTTTTGCAAAAGGCATCTAGCCTTTAGTCGAATACACCTTTTTTTGTAAAAAAAATGAAAGACCATCATCTAAGATACCTACTCCCTACTCCAACAGTAAATGGTCCCGTCTTTAGGAACCAAATGCCTCATTCCTAATTTGAGTTTCTCTGGCCTTCACTCCCAACCCTCAATTCTTCTTGCATCTTTTTCTACTCAACTAAATAGCTTTGCAGTTCTAAGAAGTCCAGTTCAAGTTAATAGGCCTTGCCTAGACCTGCATATCTCAAATGTGGGTGACACTCAAGGTTACCAGTCCTCAGCATAAGTAGCCCTTTACTTCCCACAGGCAGGAGTGAGAGAAACATTTCTCAGTCTAGGAGCAAAGGTGGCACAGTTAGGATCTCTACAAACACAGATACAGCAGTATTTTAGCATTTCAGAACTCAAGGCACACTATACACACATATACATCCTGTAGGTTTCAGGTAAATTTGGCCCCACTCCCCGAAATCCTGACCAGCAATTCAGTGGATAACAGTAAATGCCGTCAAACTTTGGTGCCTGGCTACTTTCATTGCTCTTTCTCCCACCTTTCCAACCACCTCCCTCTAGTAAGGGCTGAAGGAGGAGGCAGAAAGGAAGCATTCAGCAAAACTGCTCTGTTCTCTGGCAGGAAGAAAAGAAGGATTTTCGAGTATGATTGCTCTTATCTCTTCTCACGTACAAGGTCCATATCTGCAGTCTGTATGTGCAAAAATTACCTTCTCCCCCACTATTTTCTCCCCTCCTCATGGATATGAAAAACAAAAAACGGTACTAGAAGAAAGGGAGGTTGCCCTGACCATTAAGGAACTGGACATGGCTGAGTCAGTTGAGAAGTCTGTCAGATTGCCTGCATGATCCCAGATAAGTCATTTAATCACTCTGTACTCGAGTTCCCCACTACAGTAGTTATTTGATCTACATGGTTTGTTTATGGCCAGATTGAAGCAGTCTAATGTTATCAAAGCTTATCTAATATAACACTGTGAGGGCAAATGCAGTTGTGGTCTTGAATTGACACTGTGTAATGTTAAAAAGAGGATAGAAAAAGTATTGCCCCTCATGGGCTGGCAGCGATAAATTATGCAGTCCTCTCCTTCCAGCCTCTCACATCTGCGATAGCTACAGTAGAACCTTAGTCCAAACACTTGCTCTTATTTAGCACTGGAGCTGTCAAGCCAGTCTCGGTTTTCATGCGAAATTTCATGAAAAATAAATTTGTTAGTTTTTCCAAGCTGAAAGACCTCTAACCATGCCTCCATCCTGCTAGCCATAGTACTTACATGCTTTGTGAAATTTGTGTTTCACATCAAGAAGGGTAGATGATGGAGGTACCTGGAAAAGAAAACAAAATGCATGCAGATTAATTTTTCTGTCTTCTTCACTCTGGGATCCCTTCTCCCCTCCTCTAATGAAGAGATGATTCAATTTGTCTGCAAGTTCCTTAAGCAATAATGAAGCAAATCAGCAAATTTCCTCTCACATATTGATATGTTATTAAGGATTGTCCGCATTTTATTTACACATTACCTGGGCCACCTCTGCTTGGCCAATGGAAGGGTAAAATCCCAAGGGTCAAGAGGGAAAGCTGCTGGCCCTGCCTGAGGCAATAACTGCCCCCAAGATCAAACCAGTGGGACAACTTGAAGGGTTAGCTTTAACGTTAGGTCCAAGCATGCTGGGGCCTGGCTCTTAGAGACATGAAAGGGTTTTCCTGAGGGGCCACTAGCAAAGGTGGCAGGTTCTGTCCTTTCTGCCTGAAATGAATTTTCTTCTGCATGCTGTTGTTCATGTGCACTGAAGCAATTCAGGTGTCACAGTGTCAGATGGCAGTCTGGAGGCCTTTTAGGCTCTATTTTATTATGTTTATTAATTTCTTAATACACTTTGTACAACGTATCTGAGAAACACAGAATTTACTAGAGCAAAAGACTTAGAAGTACAAGAAAAGGCAATGGAACACTTCAGGAAGTAGTATGTTGAGCTTGAGGTCGAGGTGGCAAGAGGCAAGGATCGGGTCTTAACAAGACTATCCCTTTGCAGTTGACACTGATTTAATATTCTATATTGTTCATTTAAGCACAGAGATGGAGAAGTAAATTGAACTGTGTCTTAACCATGGGGATCTGCTTTGGCTCTAGTGAGAGACCTCATCGCTGCCATCAGACAGCAGAATGCAGAAAACCACCTTCCTTGGAGACTTTAGGCACCTGCACAGCATAGGCTAATTCCACTATGAAGTGGTGGTGACATACAGAAAAATCTTGAGGAGCGGCGGAATTTCTTTGGGCTGAGGTAGAGAAACAGGCATGGCACCATTTTCCCTGGCTGGGCACTCATCACCTGGTTCACGCCACCTCCAGCTTCCCTGACTAACCAGAATGCAGCAGTTGCCTGGCATAGCCTCTTTGGCAGTTACACAGGAACACAACAGTTCTGCGCTGCAGAAGCTTGTCTGTCTCTACCCACCTAACAATTTCTATGGGGTTTGCTGGGCATTCTGATTCCTCTTTCATTGCATTAGTTAGAACTCATTGCTTAAGCATTAATCGAGTTACTGAGCCTTGCTCAGATCTTAGCACCATCTTTAGCCTGTAGCCCCACTTCTTCCAAATGTGATTAGTGATATTTATCTATTTTACTTATTAGTGATATTAGTGAATTGTGACAATAACCATGCATAAAAAATAGAAAAAATAAGAAATTCTGCTAGTAGAGATCAGTCAGCACCTTAACATAGGTTGTTTTGTTGAAAAGACTGAATCTGGAGAAATACTCATGTAAGAAAATAAAATTGCTGATTCAAAAGCAACAGATCAGTACAGAAAGAAAAGTTTGGCTCTTATATAATTTGACACCCCATGAAAATATGCAATATACATGCCATTAGTGCTTAGGAGTAAGCCAACTTGTTTCCAGTAATAAATAATATGAACAGGCAGAGAGCTCAATACAGATTTCAATGATCTAAAGCTGTAAAACGATACCTGTGCTAAATGGTGTGTAAAGTTCAGATTATTCCTAGTTTTTTCTTTGGGTTTAGACGAGAACGCCTTCTTTTCCACAGTTACAGAGGGTTTTACTGGCCACTGGAAAAGTCCTTATTTGCAGAAGCTGCTCTAAGTGAACCTCTACTCAAACCCTGACTTGTCTCTCTGATGCACCTGCTAAGCGATGCCAACTCCACCCAAATCAGGGGCTCGACTCCTTGAAACCAAGGACGTACCCTTTTCCCCTCCCTGACATCACCAAGGTCTGTGTTGCATCCAAACCACATTGAACAGTACTGGGCCGGGAGAAGGACATTGTCCTTGGAGTTCCTGAAGCCAGCTGGGTCCCTTTTCTTCCCTGCTACAGGAAACAATAGAAGAAGCTGTCTTATTTTTCTCAATTAAAAAGGAAAGAAAACATTTTTTCTGTATTAACTCCATGCAACATCCAGTAGAACAGCACATCTCCCATAGTCTACATGTGCCTTTTCTTGTAATGTGTATAGTCACTGTGGACTTGAATATGGGAGATGGGGGGGTATGTTTTCAAAACCTCTAAAAATATCTGAAATTGCTTTCTCACACCTTGTAATCTCACACCTGTGAGGTCTGGAGCCCAGAATCCGTCAGATATGGATGCAAGTGCTGTTAGCTGGCAACGACCACGCGGCACACAAGACTGCAGACCAAACTCTGTCATGTGTCCTAGTGCAGGGCAGGTGTGCAGGTTTCCAGAGCTGGCATTGCCAGCTCAAGGACGGGGATGGTCTTTTCCGTTGTGATGGAGGATCATCTGGCCATCTAAATACAGTATAAGCTGCGTTACTGCAGGGCCTGCATCCCTACAGGAGATCTGCATCTCAGCATGCCGGGTTCTGGGAAAGAGTAGCCAGGGCCAACCCGTGCTCTGGAGAGCTGATCATCTGATTAAGTCAAGGCAAGCTGAAAGACTGTTAAGCTGAGCACGCTCACAGAGCAGCACCAGCTCAAAACAGAGCCCACGGTCTCCATCTCCTGCACCCCTGAGTATGTGTTGACTTCAGGGCAGCGCTGCTTTCAATCATCAGTGCAAAATTTCTAGTCCAGCCCTTCTTAGCAACTCTACCTTTACATCCCTCTTCCATTTTTCAACCTGAGGCTTTCAGTGCTTTCTCCCCTCCAAATCCTGCTATGACAGCCATGGGATTCATATCACCTAACTTTAGTTATCAAAAAATTAGTCTAAGCTTGTGTTTTAGGTCTACCTATAGAACTATTCACGTGCCTTAGGTGTTTAAAAGTTACAAAGTGCCTGCTGGGATCTGCTTACAATGGCCTGCTGCAGCAGAGGAACCAGTGAGTGTATCCATGTGGTGTGATGTGAACCATCACACACAACCTCCCCTACATCCAAAGCTGGTGCTTGAACCACGTAGCTGGAGCTGCGGGGGACCGTGCTTTGTACGACACCTATGAGAGAGGCAGAGCTCATTAGCAAGAGCACTGCTGTGCCGGAGTACATCCAAGCTGCCTTAGGCTGGTTTAAATCCTGCCAGCTCAGGCCCAGGCAGAGCATGTACTTGGTTGGTTAGTCGCAGCCTGGCAGCTCTGCATGGCACCACACCGTACGTGGCACACACTGCATGTGCCCAGGCAAGGCCGGGAGCACACACCCAGCCAGGAGGGCAGGAAGGCATTTGTTTTATGGGCCAGCTGGCTTAAGGAAGGACCCTTCCACTTGAGAGAAACTACACAGATCGCAAGTTGAAAAATAACACAAATACCTTCCTCTTCAAAATGGGCTATGACATAGAGGAATCGCAGTGTCCTTTCCCAGGCAGAATAATGAGGCTATAGCCACAAAAGAATGAAATACATTTTTTTATGATCTTGATAATTCTGTGTCCTTTTTTTAAAAGACCTCATAAAACAACCGGTGAAGTTATAGATTCTAATATTGATCAATGTGAAGACGGATGCTGAGACATCAACTTACTACTAAGTGCGTCCTCTTCGTAGATCATTAATTATCTTTTGTTCTTTTCATTGTACATCAATACGAGCTAAAGAATTGTAAGGACCGGAACAGCATCTGCTCTTATTACCCTTTGTGCTAACTGAATAAACCACCCTGGAACATTTCACTGTAATTATTAGTCTTACTCTCCTTTTATTCTTTTAAATTCTTACTGAAAAGTGTTATAACCTTCCTTTTTCCTCTATTTCAGCACTTTTCAAATACACAAAGGGAAAGCAGAGTGAAAGACCACCCTTGGTTTATTTAAAACAAGGTGGATTTCATTGTAAAACCACCTTTTACTTGGCACATATCTTCTATGTCTGATGGTCAAGCCAGTTTTCCCTCCAACTTCTTAACTTGTAGTCTAACACCAGATTTTAAATATAGTTAACTTTCTAGTAAGTTGCTATCATGTGTAAGTTTCAAGACTACTTTTTCTTCACAAAAAAATGTTATGAAGAAATGCAGATTTTACAGGTGTGGGTTGCATTCATTACACTTTTCATTCAGAAAAGGATGATTTAAAAACCTCAAGTCCTGTTTTTCCTGTACCTTCATAGCAAAAATACTTTTACTTTTCCATTCAAGGCAACTTTTCAATTTTTAGGAATTCAAGAATGAAAGGACCTTCTGGGTCATCCATTCCAGTTCTATCCTTCCTTTATGCAGCAATGCACAAAGCATCACATTTCTTTTTAAGATGTAAAATACCATATTAGTAACTTAGGCTATGACTCAAGGAAGAGCACTAAGTGGAAGATATTATGGGAACTTAATATTGCCTTTTGTGAGTGGAAGCTAATCAGATAGTTACCCACTTTCATACCTCTTTCACATTTATAAGTCAAAGAATTATAACAAATCTGGTGATCTGTATGTAATTGCATCACACAGTTCTTGCACTAAAGAATTATTTTAGGGGTTAGAGGTTAGCAGAATATCAATAAGAATTTGAATAATAGAATTTTAGCAAATAAGTGATCTTTCATTCAACATTTCCCTTTGAATGTTCTTTCTCTTTGTGACATGTGAGTACCACGGCACTGCTGAGTCACCTACTTTCCAATAGGCGGTCATTTATCATAATTGCAGAAATTCAGAAATTCTGCCACTCCAGCTGCTCATTAATCACACACACATTTAAATCACAAATTTACCCATCTTCAGACAGGGTAAATTTGTTCAAAAGGGTGGCATCGGCTTATTGCAGCTGAGGATCTGACCCCAAAACAGATAACCAGCTAATGGGAAAGCCAGGTCATTTCCAAATTCAGCACTCAACAAATACTTCATCATTACTGCTTTTGCACCCTGTCCTTGCTTTGGGACCATGCTGTTTTATTAGAAAGCAGCAGCATTTCACAGAAAGTTAATCAGGAAAACACCTGTTCTAACTGATCGCCGTGTTTTGTGAATTTGGCTTCTAGATCAGATTACTTTTTCTTATTGTTAATTTTCAAAGACTGTATTAGAAATTGGGTACTGTTTTACTGTAACCTCCCTCAGTGTGTCCCACACTGCTCTCTTGTTAGCCTGGTGAACCAGTGTGCTGGTCACGTCCAAAGAGATACAAGTAGATGAGCCCACCCTGGAAATGACATAGAATTAACAACATATTAGACAAGTGTTGTCAGCAACTACACAAAGGCTTTATATGGAATTTAATATTTTACTCGGTAGACTGCAGTGAACTGCCTACTAAAGAGCCAGCTCTGATCTCAAGCCAGTCTTTCCAGAAACTAGAGGTATTCACAACTATGGTTTTAGCTCAAGTCAGTTCCAGTATGTGTGAGCAGGGAGCTGTATCGCCTAGTAATCTCCTAGATTATTATGTGGTCACATGAACTTTGGCATATGAGATAATCCAACTGACTAATATTCCCAGTGACTATGGGTCAAATTATCTAAGAATACACATAACCACATGCTTACCGGGTGCAGTCATGTCAATTTACACTAGCCAAAGATCTCTAAAGATGTTATATTGGTTTTGTACTGCTAGCTGGGTACTTATATAAAAAAAAAATCCTCTCCCTTTGCAAGAAATTTTCTGAAAAACTGTCAGACACCAGAAAGAGCTTTTTCTCCCTCTGCTAAAGATGAGAGTGGAAGTAAAGAGAATGCAATCCATTAGCAGACAAAAGGTGTGCAGGCCATCTCTCAATTTACAGAATTCACCAGGTTCACCTATTTCTGAGCAAATCTGACTAGGACTGGCATGCCTCCGTGCCTTCTGACCTTTTGTTAAAGGGAACTGAGTAAGGTTGTTGTATTCACCTTGAGAGCTTAACAACAGAACCAGTCAAGAAGCCTCTGTCACAACACTTTTCTACCATGAAAATGGAATTGTTCTGGCAAAACTCTGAATGTGTAAGTTTGTATTGACTTCAAATTTTAAAAATTAAATAGAAATATTTTTTTTTTAAAAAATCCTGCTTCATGAACATGCTGAAAATTCATTTTGTTGTGCTATTTTCATTTCTTTTATTTCTCATCGGTATGGAACTTTCATTACTTTTGCATTATTTTATGACACATCAATCATGATAGTGTAAAATAATACAACACATGGCTCTCATGCCATGGAAAATAACCCAATAGGAAATAATATTCAAATAAATGCACTATTAAATTGTAAAATAAATTGCACTCAAAAGGAAACATTTGTTGTTTCATAACAGATTGAAATATTCCAATATTAATTTGTAATACAATCTTCCCCAAATTCTACCTCATCAAAAATTCAAGACTCATTTGTTTTCGCTGTAATTTGCAACTCTGAATGTGTAAGTTTGTACTGACTTCAAATTTCAAAAATTAAATAGAAATATTTTTTTAAAAAAATCCTGCTTCATGAACATGCTGAAAATTCATTTTGTTGTGCTATTTTCATTTCTTTTATTTCTCATCGGTATGGAACTTTCATTACTTTTGCATTATTTTATGACACATCAATCATGATAGTGTAAAATAATACAACACATGGCTCTCATGCCATGGAAAATAACCCAATAGGAAATAATATTCAAATAAATGCACTATTAAATTGTAAAATAAATTGCACTCAAAAGGAAACATTTGTTGTTTCATAACAGATTGAAATATTCCAATATTAATTTGTAAAAAAATCTTCCCCAAATTCTACCTCATCAAAAATTCAAGACTCATTTATTTTCGCTGTAATTTGCAAAGAAAACAACATTTGGGATATGCACTTTAAAAAAAAAAAACAAAAAAACAAACAAACCAAAAAACCCCAAACAACTAATTTTGACCAGTTCTTCTCAAGAAGAAGGTGGGGTTTAGAGTTTTGTTTGGATTTTGATTGCCAGTCCTAGCACAGATTAAGCATATAGTTTAGCTGTGAAATCTCTCTGAATTTGTCTTCCCTTCTCTATCAAATGGCTGTAGAGATTAATGCTTGCTTTTTTATACCTATGCAAACTGCTAACATTTAGAATCAAGCAGTGCACCCAAGAAACCAAAACAATACTTAGCACAGGATGGTCACAAACTATTTGGGGGACTGTATGAAAACAAAAAGCAAGAGTGAGATCAACCAACTCAAAAGAAAATTCACAGGAGAACACGTATTGGCAAAACAAGTGGTTCTATGAGTAGCAGGGCTAACAAGGCCTTACTTTCTACTAATAAAGGACCCCGAAGCCTTTTCCAGCTGCCCCATATCCCTTCCCTGTCTCCTATGGTGTTTCAACCGGGCGAGAAACTGGGGCTGTTTTGCTGCCGTGCACTTGCTGATTGCCCAGTCAGAATGCGCGTGCTGAGCCGACAGCTGGCTGCTGGTGTACGGCAGGGGTGAAGGCTGCACTCTGCCTGTCCTCCCTGCTCTGAAACACTATGCTGCCCAGCCACCAGCTTCCATCAGACAAGCAGGAACTTAGTAATCTTTTGAGCCTTTTTTTTTTTCTCTCTTTCAGATGTGTTTAAATTTGGCCAGTAGGTCCAAAGTTACGTTGGGGAGAGCAGGCAGGGAAAGATGGAGAGACAGCAAGCCCCCTGTGGTCCATGAGGGGAAGTGTGAAGCTGAGAGGCAGACAGGAATGGGAAACGAGGGTGATACATGGGAACAATTAGACGTCATCAGGTCAGTGAGAAATCTAAGTACTTTTCACCATACCAAGTGCAATGAAGAGATGCTTGCTGTGCCTCTGGTACAGATTCTCTGACTGCCACAATTTGTTCTCTTGTAGTACAAGGGCTGTATATATTAAAAAAGGAAAGCTTGCATTTTAAGGACTTATTAAAATCCAAAATTGTTTAAACATAGGCAGATATGTTATAAAGATAGTATTAATATATACTGTTAGATATTTATAGATCCATTACTACATGGCTCTGGTATTTTGTGAAGAATCACAGGTCTGATTTCAGAAAGAACTTGAAGCATGTTCTGATGGACCAATAAATCACGGGCAGGAGTATTTTAATGCTACAATAATGCCTATATGAGATGCCATTATACACCTAAATTTCCATCATGGGTTGTGCTGATTAACTATTAGACTAATAAAACACCTACAGCTCCCTATGGTCTTATATTGTTCCAGTATATTCATAATTTGCAATAATCTGTGAATTATCTTTGATGCAATAAGGCAAATGTGCAGCTGGGGTAAAATGTCATAACTTTGTTGGGAAAGAGGACGTTTTCACACTGGCTGGGAATCTGTCTCTACAGATACACTTTTGGCAATATTCACTGCTCTGGTAGCATAGCTGGCTTTTACTGTTGGCCAGAATGGCTTATGTTCATGAAGAGCTGGAGCACCACTGGTGTCTCAAGAATTCATTCTCTTGTTTTCGGTGAACTTTGAAACAAGCTTAAATTTTTTGGATCATTTATTATATTTCACTCTTTCTTTCTTCCCCCCAGGCTTAGACTTTTCTATCTAAAATAAGAGATATATAAAACCTGTCATTTAAAGGCACTTCTAAGCTTTGAAAATTAGTATCAGCTGAAGCATTAGTCTTCTGTAGTGGCTTGTAATTCTTTGCTTTGAAAATTAGTATCAGCTGAAGCATTAGTCTTCTGTAGTGGCTTCTGTAATTCTTTAAATTGTACCTTCACAAATGCTAAATGCCCTAAAGATAGCAGCTTCTCCCCTCCCCAGTCTCTCTTTTCTAGATAAATCAAAGGTCGTTTCTCCAGGTATTCCATATTAAAAGCCGTATTGAAACAAGAATGGTGACAGCAAAGAGCAAGCAAAAATTAAGATGTCTAGTTGCCTTTTTTCATCTGAAACTATCTGTAGCTATATTGACATTAAAATGATGTGAATTTCTAGTAGAGCTGGAAGAAATGAGTGTAACGCATTGCTGCAACAGAATTTGAATATGTTTACCAACTTTACCAAGTGTAACTAATAACTGAGGAAGGAAATACTATTGTCATCACCTCCAGCACTGGGGGGTAGGCATAAGATTCAATTCTGACGGGCAAGAAAACACATAGACTTTATAACATGTTTGTAAATGTAATGTATTTTCTTGCAGTGCCTCCCAGCAGGGACCAGATCCCTGTTGTGCTGGATGCTGTGAAAACATACAGTAAAAGACACAAGACACTATGAAATCCTCCTTCCAAAAGGAATTTAAAAAGAGGACTTCCACAGCAATGAGCCTCTGTCCAGCTAGTTTGTGCCTGTGTTCCTTCACCTGTATTGCTGTGGGAATCCCCAGTTTGTGGGACTCAGCACCAACATGTGGTCTTCCCATGGAAGCCCCCTCCTTTGACACGGCTGGTTATTCAATGCCTTTGGGCACCTTAGGCATCAGAGGCAAGACACCTCTAACAATAGATTGCTTGAATGAGAAAAATTATGATCTTAAAAAACTTATGCATGAAATGAGGCCACTGTGGAAGTGCACAGGTTCCGCTCATTCTCCACAAGGAAGAATATAGACTCCTGTGAAGTGAAATATTAAAATTGCAAGATTTAGGAAAAAAAAGACTATACAAGGCAATGAAAATATTCATCTCTTTCCTGGGAAAGGACTTCTTTACTATACTTCCCTAAAATGAAGCAAATTAGGAGAGTCTGATGTAAAAGGCAATGTCCTGGTACTGCAAAGAGTTCCTTTGCAGAGTTTCATTGCCTACTTTAATGATTGTATTTGCTCACCTAAAATGAATGTGGTATATCTAACCTCCAAGTCATGATGTGAGAAGTTATTTTTATTTGCTAGAGATGACTATGCAAAAGAGAGCTGGTGACGACTGTTCTTCTTGGCTGTTCACTTTCTGTGACAGAGCTGCAACCCACAGTCAAGAGTAATAGATTTCTGATACTGGAGATGCCATTTCTGCATGCATCCAATTTTGTTGTCATGCCAGCGTAAATCCATTGTATTGCTAAACCATAGTGTGCAGATACAAGGACACTATTGTTTTAGTTGCTTTACAAACAAAAATTCTTGTGAACTCCTTCACAGACAAGCCTTTCAGAGTAATCAGAATAAGCCCTAATTCATCTTTGGCAAAAGATGTAGTAATACATATACGGTGTAATACTTAACAGCAAGAAGAGTTGTATATGTATGTGACTAGATTGATGCACAGATTTGTGTCATGCTGGGTGCGACAAAAATGAGTAACAGAAGGACAGGCCCTCTGCAAGGGTCCTTTAATTTAAGAAAAATAACAATGTTCACGAGTTTCACTGTAGGCATTGCATGGCAGGTCTGCACTCACAAACATACAGTTAAATATTCCTATACTATATATCGTTAACCACAAGCTATCAGTAACTGGGTTTTCCAAAGAGATTTCAGTGGGAGAGAGCACTGGGTGCGTGGAGGGCTGGTTTAAGGAACAGTAGGAAAGTAGCTTCCATCGTCTTTGCAGCACACCAAGAGAAGAAGCTCTGTCCTGCACACCTTAAGAAGCAAGCTCTCTTCTGTAGGCCTTAAGAAGTTTTCTGGAGAGGAGGGCCACTGCATCGCAGCCAAAACCTGAGTTTGCAGCTCTGCTTACAACTTAACTTGCAAAATCATCTAGCACGAAACTACTGAGCTCTGAGGCTCAGATGGGAAAAAGCTTTCTTTGCTGGTTGCCCCAAAGGTGATTTATTCTGTAAAAACTATATTGTGTAACACTTTCTGCCCTAAAAGCAACTCATGCAAAATTAACTACATTGCACTATGTTTGTGGGAAAATGCATTTTACTACAAGTTAATTTGAAGAAAAAAATATTATACAATGAATGCTGTAACAGAAACAGTTATGAGTTGCCTTAACAGCATTTATAAATCAAATCACTGCACATCCATAACTTTAAAACTAACCTACATCAGGCTTTTGGAATAATGTACAAGTAAAACAGTTTTTGAGTAGCTATGTATTTTTCATAAGTTGTGGTTGACGATGAAAAATGTGAATTATCTGTTAAAAAATACAAAAAGGAATTCTTTTCTTTCATTTTTAAGACTTGATGAATTTTGCATGCTCAGTTGTTTTTTATAGCTTTTTGGAAGTAATATGGGAGCCAAAATCCTTAGATATTTTAGGACTCTTTTTAGACATTTTTAGACATTTTAGACATTTTTAGACTCTTTTCTAACAAGAATCACTAATTACATGCCTTCTCCTCTTTAGAGACAGACAGGAATTTCTTCCATAGAAATTAATACATTGTGAGGAAAAAAAGCACTTGTGATCATCTAGGTTCATCTGCTGTTTTACACTGGCCAAAGAAGAGACTTATTCCTTGCTGAATACTTCTTTTACTCCTTGAGGAAGAAAGCTGTACGACTCATGTTTCAACTACAGAACATGCTAAAAAATGCAGCATCAATTTGCATGTTGAAGTGACTGAAGATTCACCCACAATATGCCCAACTGTTACTTACCACCCCTTGACTGACTGTCAAAATATGGGCCAATTTCTTGGCTAAATTTGCCTAATTGTGGCTTTCAGCCACCAGTTCTTGTAAGGCCTTTGCCTGCGTGGGTAAACACCTTTCTGTTCTGAGGAATCCTCTCCCAGGCCGTAGAGGGATCTCAGGTCAGGCAAGATGCTCTGAGTACAGCCGAGCCATGCTGTGCGCGAGGACACCGGCCTGCCTCCCCGGGGAGCGGGGACGGAAGGAAGACACAGGACTCTGTCATTCAAACTGACCCGCACACCTGGACTCTTGCCCTCTTGTGGGCAGTGCGCAGAGCAGGAGGCTGCTCGTACATCTCCTCGAAACCTCAGTGCCTTTTGTCCCCTGCTGCCATCACATCAGAGTGCAGATACCTTTGCTCACATGTGTACAGTCCCAGGGTAACTCCTGGGCATTTATATACTGCTTTTAAGGACAGATGGACGGGGTCGTAGCCTAGGTTTAAATTAGCTTTCCCTACTAACTCCTTTTTGAAGCCTTTCTCCAACTGTCAAAGGTAGCCCCCTTTTGTCTATAAATCACCAGTGCCTGATGTCCTGCCAGAAGTAGTTTGGGGACATTTTGTAGAATAACTGGAAAAAAATTTTTGAGACAGGTTTGTGTTTAGAATAGAATAGAATAGAATAGAATAGAATAGAATAGAATAGAATAGAATAGAATAGAATAGAATAGAATAGAA
>NW_008794665.1:10791961-10831350 GCF_000699145.1 Aptenodytes forsteri | reverse complement strand
AATCTACCCCCCTTTAGTTTAAAGCCATTCCCCCTTGTCTTGTCACAACAGGCCCTGCTAAAAAGTTTGCCGCCATCTTTTTTATAAACCCCCTTTAAGTACTGATAGTTTCCTCTCTTCTCTCCCCATCCCCAAAATCTGAAGCCTCTTCTCCATGACATCTCACCTCAGGATTAATTTCTGTACCAAGAGCAAATCTGGGGAGAAAGATCTCACACTGTTATCATTTCTCTTTTAAATTCTTTAAGTAACTCACTGGAAAAGCTCGTGTGCACCAAACTGCTTGCATAATGTCATATCCATAGCAGAGAAGGTCCCCAGAGTAGGTTGGCAATATTAAATAGAAGAAATTATACTCCTATAAAGAATTTTATGTTCAAAGTACGCATGTGCAAAATGAACTGCCACTGTTGCTGA
The DNA here is from genome assembly GCF_000699145.1 of Aptenodytes forsteri. Classification (NCBI taxonomy): domain Eukaryota; kingdom Metazoa; phylum Chordata; class Aves; order Sphenisciformes; family Spheniscidae; genus Aptenodytes; species Aptenodytes forsteri. The sequence goes on along the minus strand of NW_008794665.1, from coordinate 10,830,933 downwards.
CTCTTGTGAATTTACTTCAAGTTTTTGCAAGATTAGGTATTTTTCTTCAAGACCCAGCTCCTGGAGGGGATGACTATGGGATAAAATGTCAGGGGTTTTCCTCTTCTACTACTTTCTTTCAATATTTTTTTTCTGCCTTTCCTGACATATGCAAGAGTCTCATAGAAGCTAATGCTCTGGAAGCAGTGACTGGTATTTAACCACATAGCATTAATCATCTAATCACTCTGCCTAACTTTCCATTAGGTGGAGAAAGAAAAGGGTCTTCTCTCTACCATTATAATATAGTTTGTCCCTTTAGATTTATTAATCTGAGAATATTACAAATGTGTTTGCTAAATCATAATAGTCTGAACTACTAACAATATGCAATAAGAATGTAAATACATACATTTTAAAATCTATGGTTCCTATTCTCTCCTATTATAAATCCTGACAAGTAATAATTACATACAACCCCAAGAAATGAAGCTAACCATAATTATCTTACAAAGAGAAAACAAGCATTAGAAGTGTCATGTTGGGTCTGTATCAATGTTATATTTAATTAAGCAGAAGATTATGCATAATCCAGTAAAATGGTCTCTTGTTCGCTCTAATAACCAACTGAAATGAAGTTCACCAATACTAACAAGTGTTCACAGAAGTAAGAAATATGACTTCTGTACTTTCAGGGTTGCCTTAGGAAGGGATTATCCCAGCAAATTAAGGGGCTTAGACAGCCAGGTGAATGTGCATTCAAAATCTAAATTCTTTAGGCAGTCTTGGAAATCTCAGCCTTGCACTATACTTGCACCAATCCCTTGGTACTGTGCCAAAAAAAAAAAAAAAGTCCTTGCTGCTGGCCATTTGCCATGTAAATTGAACACAGATTCCTGAGCAGACGCTTTCAGTTTACAGCTGCTATTGCTCCTCTGTGTGTATTTTACCTCTATATAGAGAGTACTTCGCAATCGCCACTTGTAACTCGCTTTCTACCGCTACAGGGGCAGAGTCCATGGTAGCAGACCATGGTGTAGAAAAGGTTCAGGATCATCAAAATTCAGAATAAAGATTAAAACGCAGGTCTGCTATAGTCCCAGCAGACTACCGTTCTTCAGTGCATCATGGAAGGATTCCTGAAATGTAGCTCTTGACCTAATTCTGTTTCTGTTAATGTATTTCTTTTAATGACACTATAGGAAAGCTTAAAGTAAGAAACAGACTCAGTCTTTTTTTGGATCGAAACCATAAGGTATAGTATAGTATTTAGATAACCCTTTTTAATAACTGTAAATATCCCTCAGTAAATTAAATAAATGCAAACACTATCATTAGAACTGGTATTAACAGTCATCATATTGGTTTGACCATTTTGCACATTTCCCCTTTGGCTAGATTAAAAACATCTCAAAAAATATTTTGCCCCATTAAGAATGAACAAATGAGACATTTACCTTTAACTAGGCATACAGGTTGCAAAAACACCCTTTATAAACAATCAAGAACACTAGAAATCTGGTAGTATTCCACCCTGAATATTGCAAAGGCATTAAATTAAACATCTGAAGCAAACTTATCCACCAGTTCCAGCTGTTGCCAGTGAGGATAAGGGAATTTTTTATTTTTATTTTTTTCTTCTAGCAAAACAGTAAGTCTCAAAACTCTACTAAGTTACTGAAAAATCCTATAATCTAAATAGATTAGGATTCCCATTTTCATGGCATGCAAGAGACCAGCTTTTCTGCTGAGGGACAATGAATCACAAAAACTGTGATGAAAATATTTAGGAAGCATTTTTTCAGCTGTTGTTTACTGTGTTGTAAACTTCCTTCCTACCCAGTCCTCTCATCAGGCATGCGGCATGCAAGAGACCAGCTTTTCTGCTGAGGGACAATGAAAACTGTGATGAAAATATTTAGGAAGCATTTTTTCAGCTGTTGTTTACTGTGTTGTAAACTCCTTCCTACTGTAGTTTATATTTTTTCATTCACATTATTAAAAAAACATACCTCTCTTAGCTAAGACCCTTTGTTTAAAAATAAAAAATTTTAAAAATTGCCAGCTTCCTGCCCAATCCCATAAGTAGGGCGCAGCTGAGTACATTTAGATACCAACAGGAACCCACAGCATTGCAGAGATGCTAAGCTTTACAAATGTATTAAAACTGAATATCCATTCTGAAGTAGACGTTTAAGTATCATGCTCTGAAATAAACACTGTAATCTAGTGTCAAGAGACAGCCTAAGGACATATCTTGAGTCCACAGAGCAGCCAGGAAGTCTAAAAGAAACCAGTCTTGGAATATTTGTAAAAGTCCTGGAGAAAAACAGCCAAGGATTGTGACTAACGAGAAGTTGTGAGTATCTCCCAGAGAAAAGAATGAAAGTATTTCTACTACAGAATAAGACCACAACAGAGTGAAAACAGAGTCCCTGAAGTGGCACTGTGTGAACCAGGCACAGCCCCAGCGTGCTGGAATAATACACTCACCTTGTCCACAATGCAGATCTGCTTCTTGCTTTGCACATCAAGAATTTCCACTTCAAAGTAAGTAATTTTTGAATGTTTGAGCACTGGTGGTGACTTGAGATTGCCAACAGAGAGCACAAGCTGAGAGAAGTTGAAAAAAGAGCGTGTGTCATTGTGGGACATGGACAGAGCTCCTCCATGAGCTGCAAAATCCCTCTTGTGTTCTGGAGTGCTGGGTTTCTGCCTCCTGTGCATGGTGTGACCCAGCAGTAGTGATCGTCATATCAACAGGGGACAGTTCCAGGGGGAAATGTTTCCTCCCTGCATCAGTTAAATACAATCACCGACTGATGAGACACAAAAGGTCAAGTGGCGTTCCATTTTAAGAGTACTGTCTTATTTAGCAGGAGTGAAAACAATGGCTCTGTAATCCATGTCTATATTTAACCTGCTATTGTGATGTGCAGTATTGCTGCTGCTTTTTCTTTTTATTTAAACCAGCATTTGAAACAACACATCTAGAGATTCCCTATTAGAAGAAGTCAGATCCTGAAATTCCAGAGCCCCAAAGGAATCGGGAAAGAATGCAGCAAATTCCACTGTTATCTACTGAGACAGATGTTTAAAAGTGTCCACATATGTGCATATGTATAGGTATGCATATATATATGTTATATATGTGTGTGTATGTATGCACCCTTAGTATGTATCTACAAAATTATGTCAGATGTCGTCTATTCTAGAAATATTTACTAACAAAATGCCAGGAATTCATCAGCAAAATTTAGGGGTTGCTTGCAAATATAGAGAGGATCTCGTACCTGCTTTCATTTAGTAGTATGGACTCTCTGTTATCTAATGGGGTAGAGCTTTCTTTGCAGGTCTGCCACGGAAACTCAACTGATTTCTGCAGACAGCTCTTTCCAGTGGAGACACAGAGTAAGTTCTGAATACACTTCTACATGGTAAAACCTCAGGGAAACCGGGATCACTATTACAAAAATCATACAGGTTTGTGACACTAAGGAAATTTAATTAAGTGAAAAAAACCTGCCACAAGATAAAAGTGACCACACAACTAATACCCTCTCTGGGAGGCAGGGTGGGAAGAGAACAGGTCTCTCTTCTTTGATTCTGCTGTAACTTACAGAAAATTTAGTGGTCACCACATCTTGTCTAGCGACACATGACAAACGTGCTATGAAATAACGGAGAAACTAATTTATAAGTTGTTGCAAGAATTAAAAATGAGAGTGAGGGGGACCCCCAAAGGAAGGCAATTTCCAGACTAAGGCTCCTCTCCTGACATTATTCACAGATATGCTCTTCTTTACGTGTATGAGTTATCTAGTTGCTGTTGATGGAATAATTCATGCTACATCAAGTTGTATATGTGCGTCAGTTCTGGTGAATCAAGCCTGCATACATGAAATGTGTCCTGCTTATAGACATATGGAAAAGACGTAGGAGAAGGAAACAGCTAATTAGCAAGGGCTGAACTTGTGAACAGGTCTGAGCTCAGTGGTAACAGGACTGGGCATCTGCAATGACAAAATACTTGCAATACCAAGAACTAGTCTAATTTATTTATGATTCTTTAGCCAGTTGTTCTGACTAAAGAGGCTAACCTCAACTCATAACTAAGATGCTTTATGTTCATATGACATGACAAACTTCTGCGTAGCTAAGGTCTGAGAGAAAATTCCCTATTACTTGTTGATGCGGTCACGCAGCCTTTAAATGCCTTCGCTGTCTTTGTTAGTGGAAAGCTCTGACTGTGGGAATGCAGATGTATAACAATATTGGTCACCTCATACAAATAAGGATTAAATTTTGGCTATACTGAAATCAGTTAGTGTCTTGCCATTGATGCAAAACAAGTCAGCATCTAAAGAAAAAAATTATTGTTAGACTTCAACAAAATTATATTGTGGTCAAAGAAGCACACCTGTCTCTGAGTTTAGATGAAAGGTGTGCAAGGAACCACCACCTTGGTGGAGTCAAAATAGCAAGCAGAAATTTTGGTATAAACTAGTCAGAATGTGGAGAGTGACAAATTATTGGCTGACTGTCAGGGGCTTACTAAAAACAGCCAGGTAAAGGCCACAGAACACAGAGGTCCTAAATTCCAAGTGTAAGATACACTTATTTAAACAGACTACTATAAGGAAGCTGTATAAATTGCTGTACAAGAGATGAGGCAGACTGGTATAATATCCCCTTTTAGCTGTAAAATCTATGAATCAGTGAGCTGCAATAGCATATATTAATAAATTTCTAAATTTATTTCAATTCAAAAGCAATAAAGAATAATATTGATAATCATGGCTAATTTCTGTGTATATAAGAAACTGGTGTTGCAGTCATTACTGTGGGTATATTTATAATGCTATTTAAAATGATAACATTTGAGCTGCTGCTTCTGAAAAAAAGTTTTTGATTTACTGCAGACGTTTAAATGATCTGAATTTTATTACTGACCAATGAACACTTGAATGTCTGAACCAATTCCAGGAAAATGCTTACAAAAATATATTTTTATTTTTTCAATCTAAGCTGATCATATGCAATTTCAATATCTTTATAAACAACAATCTTTACAGAGCCAAATACTTTGCTGACATAAACTAGAAAGGCTTCCCTGAAGGTGACTGGCCCTTTCCTCACTGTATTAAATTATGGGTCTAGGATTAGACTGCAGCACCATGTCTACAACAAACATATTACTTGCATACAAGGTGGGTGAGAGCTACTCTACCAAAAATAATCAGGGATAGAGTTACCACTGATAACCTAAGCTCTAAAAGGGAGATGCATAAAAGCAGTGGAGATTTTGCCATTAATGTGACAAGTGCTGCACTTGCTTGAAATGTCATCAATGGGTTTGGATGTTCTGGCTCGATGTGAAGTAATTCAGCCCATTCTATGTAGAAGTGTGCATAGAAGGGAAACATTAATTCCTGGACAAAAGGCACATCTTCCCTTTCAATGCAGTTATATGTACCTCATCTCAGTCCCCGATGCTGGAGATGGGGAGTCCCAGGACACGGGGACAAGCTATCAGTCTTACGGTGAGATTTATTGATCCACATTACATGGGTACAAGCTGCTGGCACTGCAGCTTGCCAGAGCTGTGGCAGGGCTAGTAGCCAGCAGTCACTGAGTCCCTGACCTCAGCTTCATTCTGGGACTCTGAGAGGAGTCAAAGAGCACTCAGCAAGAATTAAATCCTCTCTGACAGCTTCAACTCGCACTGAATTTTCTGCCATATAAGGGGTCGATATTTTCAAGGGGCCACGAGGACGGGCATAACTCTTCTCAAACTGTGGCTCTACCTCCTCTCCTCACTTGGCACTTGGCTGACATGAGCCGTTTTGCAGACAGGCAGGCATTTTGTTAAGTCATCCTTCCAAAAGGCACTTTTTCCAGGAGGGAGGGGATGCTGCCCCCAAAAGCATGCAGCAGGGCCATCATTTCTGGTTAACTGAACTGCTGATATTTTCACAACAAAAGCGACACCTGTAGTGGATTTTTTGCACCCTTCTAATACAGTATCTTGAAACAAGCACCAACCTGTGCAGGTCATGACGAAACAGGTAACAAAGCACTGGGCAGGGACTAAGACTTAGCATTCAGTTTCTGCTTATGACACTGATTTCCTGTGAGGTGTTTGGGAACTGCTGTTTTTCCTGCTTTTCCCTTCCCATTCCACATGCCTTCTCTGTGTGAGGCTCTCTTGCACTGCGCATTTTGCAGACAGCCTGGCACTAAGGGATTTCACAAGATCTCAGCTGGGGCCTTAAGGCGCTTCTGAAGTTCCTTTTCATCTTTGGTCATGTTTTGTACTCCGCCTTCCCCAGAGAACTGGTCATCCCCTTTCAGTCTGCAGAATGTCGACTGATAAGTCAGCAGCAGAGGGTCATCTCTGTCAGTCCAGATGCTTGTCAGCAGCCCCTCACACATCGCTTTTTTATCGCACGCACTTTGAATGCTTGGTGGAAGCAGGGTTAGTCCTTTCCCACCAGTTCTGTGATGCCAAAGAACTGAACAATGCCCCCAAGACACAAGACTCCAGAGCCCAAAGTATGTGGGGTTCAGTACTGCAGGTCATGCAGCCTAAAGCAAAGCAGATTCCCAAGGTCACACATACTCACTTCAGTGTCCCATTTTTGGAGATTCTGCCATTCATCTTGCTGGGGAAGGAGACACCGGGACCAAGTGCTCAACTATGTTGCAAACAAGCAGTGAGATCCCCTCGCTAAAGGAGGTCTGAACCAATACGTTCACATGGTACGTACCATGCTCCTTGGCCTCACCACCCTTGTTTAGTCGCTGTGCAGCCCAGACGCCTGGTACGGCGCTTGATCTAATCAGCGCTGCTCCATATCTCCCCATTTCAATCTTGGATTTAATGTTTTCAGAGCCAGGCAGGAGGGTACTGATGCTTTCGGTCTCTTTTTACTGAGCTGTCCAAGGAAGGATTTAAGAACCTGATACAATGTACTCATTTGGAAAAACACTAATTTGTTTGTCTGGCTCCTGGCTTCATCTGGCTGAGAGTTAAGGAATAGGTTTAGCAGGTTATTTTGGGGGCTAATGCTTTTAAATATTTGGTTTGATTCTGTTATCCGTATCATTATAGTTGTTATCAGTAACAACTAGAATGCATTTCTGAAGCATAGTAGAAATTTAACCATGTAAGCCCAGCTGTTAGAAATTAAGAATGTAGATCTAAGATTGCAGCATATAGTATGGGAAATTTGATACTGTTATTCCCAAATACTGTTTATAAAGGCTGCATGGTTTTAAAAAAAAAAAAAAAGGCAACAAAAAACCCACCTCTGCATGAACCTCTGGGACTCTGGGATTTCTTTGCCTGCACATGCCTACCTTAGCAGCCTCAAAATCAGTTTAAAGCATTCTATCTACATGTGCATACACACAAAAAAGCCACTTAGAAGAAGCTCCGCGGTGTTACTACCAAAACTATTTGGTACTTTAATTTTCTCTCTTGAAGCTAAATCTTTTAACAAATAAATAATGGACAGGCTAGGAAAGCACAGAAGGAGAGTGCACTGACTCTGTAACACAAAACAATCCTAAAGCTATTTTAAATAATGATGAAGTCAGAACTAGACCTCATCAGTGCTAAGGGACAGGTTAAATGCTTCATGGTTTTAAAAAAAAAAAAAAAAGGCAACAAAAAACCCACCTCTGCATGAACCTCTGGGACTCTGGGATTTCTTTGCCTGCACATGCCTACCTTAGCAGCCTCAAAATCAGTTTAAAGCATTCTATCTACATGTGCATACACACAAAAAAGCCACTTAGAAGAAGCTCCGCGGTGTTACTACCAAAACTATTTGGTACTTTAATTTTCTCTCTTGAAGCTAAATCTTTTAACAAATAAATAATGGACAGGCTAGGAAAGCACAGAAGGAGAGCGCACTGACTCTGTAACACAAAACAATCCTAAAGCTATTTTAAATAATGATGAAGTCAGAACTAGACCTCATCAGTGCTAAGGGACAGGGCAAAAGTGATATACACCCATGTTCCTCCCCTTCAGCTATACTGGCAGGGCTCCTCAGCAAAGGATGACAGCCTTTCTGACCCTGCGAGCTGCGCAATGGAAACATTACACGGCCAAAAGCCACAAGCCTCAGGCCACATCCTTCAGAGGCTGTGAGAAGGGACAGTCCAGGGAACAGCTTGCAAGCAGGGCCCAGAGATCTCCAGCACCCACCTTGTCCCTGCAGGAGTTGTTTTTACCACTGACTATCACAGCAATGGAGTTTTGCCCGCTGTTTAAAATCTCACTCTAGTAGCCTGGCTTTATCCTTCTGGCTTTGAAAACTGAAAATGTTGACTTTAAACTTTGGTGTAGGTGGTGCCAATTAGAAGCACATTCACAGTGCAAATCAAATACAAAGCCAGCGCTTATTTTATCCCCCACAGATATCCACAAGAGATGTAAGAGAAATAAGCAAAGCCAACAGACAGGCACAGTAATTCTATCTGCAAGAAGTACAAAGTGAAACATCCACCCCCGGCCCTGTTGCACACAAACACACACCTACTTCTCTACCAAAATAAGTACGGCATGATACAGAGCTCAAATCTGATGACAGTCAGGATGTATTGTAAAAGACAGCTGTTGGACTGCAGCATAGAAGAAGCCTGAGGAGATGCTCCTTGTGATGAAGAGGCCCAAAGGAATCTTTGTAGGTGACCTGCTAGATCAATCATTTAATGTTATTGACAATAAATAGTATATTTACAGATGTGCAGCTGAGAATTTTCAGTTCTTGTTTAAATTAAATCAGTGCAAATTGTGCTATTCCTGATGTTATTAACTCTCATTATTTGAAGCATGTGATGGTCTATGTGAAATGCTATGTGAAATGTCTTTTTTTTTTTTACTTACATATTTCGTTACTCTTTTTCACTTAGGTAAGTAAGTAGCCCTTAGAAACATATAGGAATGTCTGAAAACTTGACCTCAAAAGGTCTAGAAACAAAGATACTTTTTTTTTCAAACAAAGTCCATGATTTTTAAGCCAGTCTTGACATTTTGCAAGACAGTCAGACAGGGAGAAAACACTGTTCATGTTTAAGTCCTTACACAGACAATATGCTTTATACCCCACTGTTTCTTTGAGGCAAAGATTAGAAAGCAGTATTAGACAGCAGACAAAGAAATGTTGCCAAAACTTGTCCAAGAAAGACTTTTAAGGAAAATTCCACTGACCTTTACCTGCAAAATTTTCCCTACAGCATTACACTCACCCTTTAGCATCTCCTTAAGCAGCCTTCGCCTTTCAATGGCAACAAGTGTTTCCATACATAGGCCACACAATATGGTGTGACATCCCCTTGCTGCATCATCAATTCTGCCTAATAAAATGGCACCTTAGTTAACAAAGGTTAGAAACTTGCTTCCAAATGTTTGGCTTCATTTCAGGGTTTCACTATAGGCTTTGTGCACTCTAATGTGCCATCGCTTACCTGAGGAAAGCCACTGCGATGAGCTCCCTCTCAATCTCAGCACCCATACTCATGCCCAGCAGCAAAGCAAGCAACAAGGCAGCACCTAGGTGGATGAGAGTCCTCAAAGCATGGACAAACAAAAAGTCTCCATGTATTTCATTGTGGCTTTATGTTATCATGCAACTTCGCTGTGTAAAGAGAGAGGACTGAGCGGATTAATGAAGGACAGGTGCTGATACCCTGTACTTTGCAGCGGTGTAAGCTTACTTCATGTCCTCACTTTATTTTAACTGAGGATATGTTACTGACAGTATTTTTTTAATAACCCTCCTACAACATATCCTGACGAGATAATGGATCGTAATTTCACAGGGTAAGATCGAGTAACCACATTATCAGAAGCTGATCAGCCACTAAGTAAGGATGATGAAAAGAAATACAGTAAGGCAAAGCCATTTTTCACAAGTGGCAGCAGTACGGAACTGATAAATCCATGCTCTTACAGCTGAGATTAAATGCATCTTTTTTTTTTTTATGCAAAACTATTACGTGCAAGATGAAGTTGGAGTCACTTGGAATAGCTTCAGGAGAACAAAATGTTGTTCAAATATGCAGTTTTCATTGACCCTGAAGCACTTCTAAAGATTTACCCATTTGGATGAAAAGATTTTGAGGTTCAGAACAGTCTGGTCTCTCTAATAATTTCTGACCAGTAGGAGGGAAGAACAACCTTGACTGGAACACCTACAGATTCCTAAAGGAGCTATTTCAACACAAAAATTTTCAAAATGTTTTGTTTGCTAACGTAGAATGTACAAAAATCCTGAAACCTCAATAATTGTCACAAAATATAATCGTTGTCTTTCAGACAGTTCTATCCAGAGTTACGTTTAAAAAGCGTACAATGACAGAAAGAAGCCCAACTCCTGTTTTACAATACTTTTTTGTCTGAAGTTCTTGGGGTGACTGGTCTTTTATTACTTTTGAAATGTTATGTGTTATTTCTTCTCATACAAGAAGCCAAATTGTTCTCAGTCTTTTTCATTTCAGGACTTCATTAATAAGGTTTCTGAAACATGTGTCAGCATAACCTCCCTCTTTCACAAACTTTCAAGTTTTCAGAGAAGTTGCCATTTTGTATGACATTTTTAATATTCAGGCTCAGCCCAAAAATTATTCTTGAGCTAAAAGAAAAATGATCAGTCTTTTTCTACATTCATTTTGTGACTAAAAAATACTCTTGTGACATTTATCTCTCAAAGCAGAATGATTTTGAGAAACAGCAGAATTCCTGAAAATCTGGAATTAGACAAGTGAACAAAAGAGGATTTTATTTATTTCATCAGAACTGTTATTCAGTGCCAGGTTTTGTCAAGCTTGAAATGTTTGGGAAAATGTTTCCATGCGGCAAAATTAAAAAACAAAGGCAAGCATGCTCACGAGATTGAAATACTCGTATTTTTTTCTAATTCTTTCTCCTGTTTAGACGACCCTGCCTATAAAGCTAAATCATCTGCCCCCAGACTACTACCATTCTCAGTAATGACCCCAGTGAAGAAGTGACCCTACCCAATTTGGGTATTGTCCTGGGCTAGTGCCTTCCGTTTCATGTTTTGACCGTTATTTCTGCCAAGGCTGCATCAGAGACCAGGGTCTCCTCACTAGTGTTGTTTAAAACAGTACAGGAAATCTATCATATTTAAGGCACTACAAGAAACCCACTCTTTATTTATACCTCAGAAGCAGAAAGAAGTTTCACCTGAGATCAGACCATTTTTCCGCTAGGGCTGGGGCCTGGTCCAGCATGGGAAGCAGTGCTCAGCCAGGCAGCTCTGCTTGCAGCAGGTTTAGGTGAAAATGTCACTGACTTAACTACCTCCAATTTAGCAGGATGGCACGCTCAAGATTACCACCTCATCAAACCTGACATCCTCACACCTGGAGCCACCACATACCCTGAAATAACACCTGCTTTTCATCAGGAAATCCAGCCAGACTGGAGGATACTGACAAAATCACAGTAAGCAGTAGCTCCATGGGGAGCTCCGTGGCACATCCACATGTGCCATATTGAATCATGACAGCTGGCTCTCTCGCAAGCTAGTTGAGCAAGCTGGCCCTTTCACTCATGCCTAAACATGACAAGGCTCCAGAAACCAGGCACAGAAAGACCTGCCTCCTGACTACCTCTCTCTTCTTGGAGAACGCCCAGCAGATCAGGCTCTTGAGTCCCTGCGTAACTTCAAAGGACAAGATCCAGGTAAGTACCCCGTGCTGAGACACCTGCCTCCCCCAAACAGGTACACGGTGCCCTGGTAGCTCAACACTGGACTCTGAATACCTCTCCAGGACCTGCCTGCCTCCGAGCAGAGTGCTGTAGCACTTGGGTCCCTTTTAGGATCTGGCCTGTGCTGTCATGCTCTGTGCCACAAGTTTGTACTCTGAGGAGAAAGCAGAACTGACCCGTAGGGGAAGCAAGCTGCCCACAGACATAAAGTTGATGAATCTCAGTACAGTGTCAGGGCATCCTGCCACACACAAGAGGACGGAGCCCCTGTGAGCTCCAGGCCTCCCCTTACTTCCATTGTTAATCACCAGAAAGAAGTACAGACACAGACAAGTGTGCATTTCATCTATGTAATGGTATCATACCACACAGCAACCTGGAACAAGTTGAGAAGAACAGGGTTTTAAACTTGAGCTCCAAGGAAAAATGGTACTGTTAGCTCCAGAAATGCTTCTGTGGCTTCTTGTGAAACACTTGTATTCCTAGTGAAGAAAGCATTTTCCACCTGGCTCTCTGTTGCTGGCACATCCCAATTTATTCATGCTTTGTTTTATCACACCAACATTGGCACAGAAGCATTTTAAAGTAAAAAATTTGCTTCTGTACAGTGCTGTTGGCAGGGAAGAGTGTACTAATTTGTGTGAAGTTTGCAATGCACAGAATTCCCTTGTCCTGTAGCAATGCACAGACTTCCCTTGTCCTGTAGCAAATCAGAAAGGAGAGAGGCTTGCTGCTTATATTAGTTAGCAGGTGACAACGCAGTGGTAAGTAGTTTGGCTCTGAGGACAAGCAAAGCCAAAGCAGACGGCTGCCATAGTAGACTCTAAAACCTTGACAGGAGCCGATATGTAAGCTCAGGCTGCCAAAAGACAGCACTTGTTGCTTGACACATTAGGACAACAGCATGTCACTCAACACCTCTAGAGTCTGAGTTCCAGTTTAACAGCTCCTAGTCAGGAGTGACTGTGACCAGCTTGCAAACAATGTCAGGACAACCACCGTGTGGTTACATCCAGCTGTCAGAATTATCTTTGCTTAAAAAAAAAAAAAGCTGATGCTGTTCATAGGCTGACAACTGTCTCTGTAAAGCATTCCTGCAATTTCCATAGCCATCCTGGGGGCAAGGTCATACAGATAGATGTGACGAGGAGAGCTGTGGCATTTAACAGTCTGGGAAGCAACACTGGAGAATTACAGGTAAGATATCAGCATGCTTCACCAGGACTTCCTGTTGTGGAAACCAACTCAGATCCACAGACAGCTTCAAAAATGCTGTAAAATAAAGCCCCTGGGTAGAAACAATGTCCTCCTTCTATACCCAACTGTAGGAAGTACTCTAGAAGGCTGAAGGTACTTCTCATTTATAAGGGTGAAATGAAGGAAGATTCAGCATCACATCTGCAATCTTCCAGGGCTAGAAATTTACCAGTGGGAAGGGAAAATCCACAGTTGCCTAGCAGGTCTTGATGCAGCTATCGCTAGTTCCACAGCTGATAAGATACATAAATTCTTTTTTTTTTTTTTTACAAATAGGGAAAATCTGGCTTACCTGTGCTATCTTACAGTGGGAGACTGGAGTATCTGCATTTGAAAGGACCACTCTCATCAGCCAGGTTGCCAGACATCCTATATAGCCTTAATAAATAATTGGTCCTGAGTCCTGTCTGAAAAGCAATGAGGTATAGCTTTGCATTTTCTTTCCTGACCATCAGCTATTTTTCCATATGCCCAGCACCTCAAGCTGTCAGACATTTGGCAAACCATGTACTGCTGCAGATGTACGTAGACATAATCCTTGTGTACCTCTATCGTGTGCTGACTGGGAGGTGTGAGTTGACCAGGGTTACTCGCTGTGCATGTGTGACAGCCATGCTGTACCTTCACAGTCTCTGTCTCTTTTTCTCTCTCTCCAGAGCTGCAGACAGCTGTGGTCATCACTGCTATAAAAAGACCCTGCTTCATCTTGCTTTCTGCTGTGACTTTCCACTGAGAGCAAACCATGTACAAGCACCACAGATGCTGTATCTGAGTCCATCCAGTTTAGCGGTCTTTGTGCCAGAGCTCTTGGCGTTATGTCAGCCCCAAGAGGAACTGGCTGTGCCTGCAAGTCTTTTTACAGATAAAGAACCTGCTTTGCTATTGCTGCTGTTAATACAGAGGAATTGGGAGTTTCATTCTGTTCTCAAAAAAGCTGATTAACAGCTCCTATTCAGGAGTGACTGTGACCAGCTTGCAAACAATGTCAGGACAACCACCGTGTGGTTACATCCAGCTGTCAGAATTATCTTTGCTTAAAAAAAAAAAAAGCTGATGCTGTTCATAGGCTGACAACTGTCTCTGTAAAGCATTCCTGCAATTTCCATAGCCATCCTGGGGGCAAGGTCATACAGATAGATGTGACGAGGAGAGCTGTGGCATTTAACAGTCTGGGAAGCAACACTGGAGAATTACAGGTAAGATATCAGCATGCTTCACCAGGACTTCCTGTTGTGGAAACCAACTCAGATCCACAGACAGCTTCAAAAATGCTGTAAAATAAAGCCCCTGGGTAGAAACAATGTCCTCCCTCTATACCCAACTGTAGGAAGTACTCTAGAAGGCTGAAGGTACTTCTCATTTATAAGGGTGAAATGAAGGAAGATTCAGCATCACATCTGCAATCTTCCAGGGCTAGAAATTTACCAGTGGGAAGGGAAAATCCACAGTTGCCTAGCAGGTCTTGATGCAGCTATCGCTAGTTCCACAGCTGATAAGATACATAAATTCTTTTTTTTTTTTTACAAATAGGGAAAATCTGGCTTACCTGTGCTATCTTACAGTGGGAGACTGGAGTATCTGCATTTGAAAGGACCACTCTCATCAGCCAGGTTGCCAGACATCCTATATAGCCTTAATAAATAATTGGTCCTGAGTCCTGTCTGAAAAGCAATGAGGTATAGCTTTGCATTTTCTTTCCTGACCATCAGCTATTTTTCCATATGCCCAGCACCTCAAGCTGTCAGACATTTGGCAAACCATGTACTGCTGCAGATGTACGTAGACATAATCCTTGTGTACTGCTCTATCGTGCTGACTGGGAGGTGTGAGTTGACCAGGGTTACTCGCTGTGCATGTGTGACAGCCATGCTGTACCTTCACAGTCTCTGTCTCTTTTTCTCTCTCTCCAGAGCTGCAGACAGCTGTGGTCATCACTGCTATAAAAAGACCCTGCTTCATCTTGCTTTCTGCTGTGACTTTCCACTGAGAGCAAACCATGTACAAGCACCACAGATGCTGTATCTGAGTCCATCCAGTTTAGCGGTCTTTGTGCCAGAGCTCTTGGCGTTATGTCAGCCCCAAGAGGAACTGGCTGTGCCTGCAAGTCTTTTTACAGATAAAGAACCTGCTTTGCTATTGCTGCTGTTAATACAGAGGAATTGGGAGTTTCATTCTGTTCTCAAAAAAGCTGATTTTGCATGCAAAATCACAACAGCCGAGAACAGACATGGAAAATAACTAGTAAAGAGACTTAATCACTGTCTGTTGCAGTTTTTCTTTCTAGATTTAGCTATTAGGGCACCCAGCTGCAATGTGAACTGTTGGTGTATACAGTTTTAGTAATTAAAAAAATCGACATATTGCAAAGCCTCAGGTTTCCAATGAACATTTGAATTCACAGCTTTTCTCTGAATTCACAGCATTTAGAACAAAGCAGACTTTGTTCTGCGCTGGTGGTGGTGTTGACCACTGGTGTAAGCTAAGCACAGGACTACCTACATAGAGGGAAGAACAAACTCCACCTTGGAATATTTCTTTCAGAGCACTTCCTTGGTAGACTAACACCCGTTTGAACTTAAATACTTGGTTCTTCAGCCAGAATAAAAACACAGCTTTAATGAATAGGGGCAAAAAAGAAGTTTCTCTCGAAGTTTCTCCCAGAAAACATTTCTGTTTTCAGCTAGCTGTAGCACTCAAGAGTAAAAAAGAAACTGTCAGAATAGGAACATAGCAACCTTCTATCTTGCTTCTGCACGGCTTACCAGAAGGTAAGGATGAAATAATTTCTGCTTGTATAAATTTTGTTATTACATGCTAGCTACTGCAGCACACCTTTTTAAAACACTCCTAAACAAACTGAGAGGTTCTTTTAAGAACAGTAGAGGCCCCAGGAATCCTACACACACAGCCCAGCAGCTCCCCTGTTGTAGCTGACGCGCAGGCTGGACTCATTGCCGGTGGGGCGCTGCGCAGACCTGTGAACCTGTCAGATCAGGAGACAGGCTGAGCTCCTCAGGCCCATGCCTTAAGTTAGCACTGCTGAGATTCTGATGAAGAAGTAGTCAGACATCTTCACCAGCAAAGTCCTTAAAGGTTGTTTTAATAATGGTCTGTGTATTGCTAAAGGGCAAGTTCTGAGCCAAAAGTTAATGGTTTCCTACTTGATGCTCTTTAGACTTTGAGAGACAAACATTTCAGTATCAGTAGTTTTTCACATGGATATACTTTTCCAGCTCTCTTGCAAAATGCAACCCCAAAAGGCAAAATCTTCAGCAGCAGCATGTGCCTCATTTTCAATAGGTCTGTCAGCTTTGTCTCAAAGAAGCTGAAGTACAGTTTACATCTCTCTCTCCTGAAATCCAACAACTGATGGAAACAATACAGGACAATATAAAAGCGCCAGTGTAGCATCTGTAACTACTTAAAAACAACAGAACAAGCAGAAAGTCATTAGTAAGACTACTGAAACCCACAAATTAAATTATATATTTCTCCCCTGAGGAAAATGGGAGATTGAGCATTGCAGACTATTCCAGAGGAAAAGACCATCTGGGCAGAATTTTGAAAATCACAGCAAGTGCATTAGCGTGGACTGGGCATTTGGCCAGAGGGAGCTTACCAAAAACTGAAGGCCTCAGGGGGCTCAGCAGGCAATGATCTGGAGGCTGAGCTCAGAAACAACACAAACCAAAATGAAACTCTTTGCAGCAGCCAGAAGAAACTTGGTTTTGGTTGAATAACACCAGCACGTTTGTGTCCTTGATTAAAAGTATCTGAATGAAGCACTTAAAAAATGAAATATTTTGAAACCTAAGAAAGATAGTAACATTGTATGGGATAAAAGGTTTAGAGAGATTTCAGTTTAGTCATTGTCCCATTCAGATGATTTTAGCCTAGAACTGAATAAAATACGGTTATTCACACATCCAGCACAGGAAACTGCTTTTTATACCTTTCCTACATACATAGTCAGTGGACAGAAGGCACCTAAATCAGGCCTGGGGAAAAAAAACACTCCCTTTTCCGTGGAGCTGTGTGCCTAAGGTTGGGCTCTCTGAATATCCTTCTAGATGTCCACTATCAGAAACTCACAAGGAATGAAAACTCTGCTTTCTGATCCACTTTAGTCACTGCATGGCCTAACTTTTGGGATTAGCAGACTTCTCAGAAAAGGTAGGTAGGGATCCAGTCAAGCTGTAGATAATCAGAAACTGCACTTTAGATTTCAGCTACAAAAAGCCTTGCAGTAGCACAGGACTCCCACTAGACTTAAGACAAGTTACTGCCCCATTCTCAGAGCAGTGCATGTGCACACCTGTCACCAGAGAGTGAAGGACAAGGCCACCATTCCAATGCTAACACTTGCAGACGAGCTTTTTATTATGAAAACATCTGCATAAATCTGTTAGCCCCAGCACATTTATTGTCATTCCTTAGTGGGTAACCAAGATCAAGATCTGGCCTTTCATTTTCAGCACACAGTCCAATTAACAACAGACACATGTATAAAACAAAAGCTTATTTTGAGAGCTGACTTTTAAAGATGGATATTTATCATTTTGTTTGCAGAGTAAATGGTTAGGTTACGTTTAATTCATGTTTATTAAAGTCCATGAAAGTTGCTGTATGAGAGACAAATACAATTATCTTTACTATGGGAATAAATGTATAATGAAATCCTAGCTTTCCCTCTTTAAAATAACATACTTCACAATAAGTATAGATTTTGGCAAAGCAATGCTCCCCTGCCACACAGCACATGTTTAATGAAGTTACTCCTCAGCTGTTTGTAGCTGAACTGAACTGAGCCAAAATGTGATAAGCTAACTGAGTTTGTAAGCACTCCTGGTCCATTAAAGTGGAAGCCTCCACCGAAGGAAAACACTCTACATTTTCAATCTGAAAAGTATGTCAGCTTACCAAAAATACAATCATTCTGTCTTCTCACAAAGCAATTAGAGCAGAAAGCAATCACAGAAAGGAATTAAGAGGGATTTGTGGTCAGATCTCCCATCAGGATCACTCAGACCAGATGGATTCATACAACCTCAGATCTCTCCCTCTGCCTTGTCACATCCTGGCCAGCAACAGCTTTGGCACGGGTGTACTGAAAGAATGCCAATGGCACTTGCATGCACTGCAATTAATAAGCAAGGTTTTAATTTACCTATTAAAAAAATTTACATTCTAGGAAGCTAATGAAAAGCCATTTTATTAACAAAACAAAGTATTTTCTCTGGCCTGAAAAAATGACCCCAATATAACACAGTCCACCCGAACTCAGAAGGGAAGATTTTGGTTTCAGAAAAAAAACCCAAGACTTTTTGCATGGAAAACCATGTCACTAGAACAGTATGCGCTGCAAAATGGAGCTTTAATAGTCAATAAAGACAGAAAAAGGCAGTGCTTGCTACCTCATAGCCAGCAGGTTTCCAAATTATGGAATTCATCTGTCACACTCCACTTAGCATATCTGTATCACTTCACCAAGTAATGCCACCATCAGATAGTTATTTTAATAGTGAACAGGTAAATGAATAGTGTAAAGGGTAATAGAATGGGGAGGAAAAAGAGACAAGACAATTAAGTCAAGACTTTTTTTCTCTTTCTCTGACACTGAAGAGTGAAGATTCCTCTTTAACTTGCTTTAAATGGGGAGGAATATAAAAAAAAGGGAGACATATTTAACAAGGCAATTTGCTTAATACAAGAGAAATCTGCAAGCTTATTTCAGGGGCAGATCTCTAGTGGTGCTTGCACTTCTCAAGGGTAAATGGACACGAAGAACTTTATGCATGGATAAATGATTTACATAAAGCAAGCTATGGTCCAAATTTAAGAGTGACTTGAGATTTGTCCCTAAACATTCAAAGCCTCCAGTCTTTGTTCTCCACAGCAGCTGATAAGCAGTGGTCTTTGGTCAAGTACTTCTCAAGGTCTAGGCTGCAAAGCCTGCAGCTCTCTTGAGCAGGCTGGCTGTACCCATACTGCTTCCTGAGTGGGCTGTACGTAGCAGTGATAGATACACCGCAGTCCTTTGACCATGCACAGCAGAGGCAGTGGTTGAACATGCAAACTGCCAAGAGCCTCAGGCAATTCTCCAGATGTGCATCCATGCATTCTCTGCTTCTCCAAGTGCTTATATCAGGACAGTGAAAGGGAAAATCGCCTTCCTTGAGGGGGAGGTGCAGAAGTGAGGATTCAGCATGGAGGAAGATTCCTAGATAAAACATCTTGTTTTGACTATTTTCCTGGGGGCTGGCTTGCAAGAGCAGCACACGAGATGGCCATCCTGCTTTGCATTATGAGGAGGCTCCCCACCTTCCCTGTGCTCAGAGCAGGGAGCAGAATGCACAGGCCCACTCCACTCTGGGAACTGGGGACCTGTGGAAACGTGGGCTGCTCTTCACCCCATCACCCACGTTTGTTAGCACAGCTGAAGCCATCAAGAGGTTTTAGTAGCCACTGGGTTTTGCTCTGAAAAGCTGTTTCCCTCAGTTCCTTTGGTTCTAGCACTAGCTTGGGCCAGAGAGGCAGCACAAAACACTATCACAGCCTGAAACCTTGGAGCTGCAATATTTCATGTTTCGTTTTTAACCTGCCTTCAGTTGCTACTTCGGGTCACCACTCGCACACCATGCAGTGCACGGAGACTGGGGGGATGAGGGGGACAAAGAAAGAAGAGCTTTTGCATGAAGGGCATGTTTTCTAATTTAAAGCCCTAGCACCCTCTGCTATGTGTAGCCCACACGTAAAATCTGCCCCCTTATATATTGCTGCTGCATACATACTGCCACATTTATTAAGCAGCCCGCTAGAAAAGAGTCCTGTATCTTCTTCAAGTCTTCCTGTTCCTTTTCATAAAATAAAGTGTTCCTATTGCACAAGAGATTATGTGAATTTTGCAAAGATCTTTTGTTCATTATTTAATAGAAGAAGATAGCATACATTCAGGGAATATAAAAATGTTTTATTCACTATCTTCAGCTGACTCTTATTTTTCCTCTACCCCAGTAATAGAGTTAATACATTTGTACGCATTCTCAATGTAGTATTTCACATTCCACCTGCAGATATATCTTTTTGTCTTTGAAATATCTATGAAATGCATTAAATAATCACTGTAAGCCATCTTTTGTTGATAACTTTATCATTTTACTGCCCTGAATTATTCATACAAAGCCAACACCGTATCACTATATTATTACAGGAAAGCAATTAAGGTAGACTGTATGATTTGGCGAAAATGGAAGTCCCTCTATTCTGTTGCATAGAGCAGGTTGTTTCCATCCCCTTTTCAGGTCAGTGTCAGAAAACATCAGAAGTTTGCAGAGCTATTTGGGGGGGGAGCGGGGGGAGAGGGGGTGAAGGGGGTGGTTGTTTAGCAGTGTTACCATTTGCATAGGGGAATAAAGACAGGCCATTTTTCTTAGCCCTAGTGCCTGGCTATAACAGAGCACTTGCCATCAAAGCACATATAAAGAAGTGAGTGCAATTTTTTTCCTGGCCGCGGCTGGCCAAACAGAGGCATGGCACAGTCCGCCTCCAGTTACGCTCACGGCTACTGCCTGCTGCGAGGTGCCTGTGGTTCTCAAACGCCAGCTCAGTGCAAGAGCTGGTCAGCCGTGCAACCACACGAGCGGACAAAACCTCGGCCTCGTCCCAAAGTGGTGGTTTTAAAAAACCCAGCCACAGGTTTCAGGTGCCTTAACACCTGCGTATTGCTTTCATGTACCAGTGAATGCTACTGACCCCTTAACACCAGCCTGTAAATTAAAGTCCACATTGTGACTTACTTTATGGAAGAATCTGAGTCCATCTGAGCACCAATCTTCCTATATCTGTTTGAAATCTGACTTGGTAAAGACACACATATTTCTTTCACAGGGCACTCCTTATATGAGATACGAGTACCCAATACTTGTCTGGGTTTTTTTTTTTCCTTTTAACAACTCTGGAACACTGAATAAAGCACTCTCCAATCTAAAATACGTATCGAAGTCATGGATGTTGCTGATTTAATGAAATCAACTGGGAAATCTGCATAGACAGTACAGTTTTTGTGTTTAGACCAGATTTAATGCAAACATGCCAGAGAACAGGAAACAGGAATTGTCCCCACACAGTCTTGCACAGCCAGCATTATGGCCTGGAACAGCCGGCCTGTGAAAAAAATCAATCCCATCGATGAACGGTGCTGACAGAAAATGGAAACACTCCACAGTGAAGCATCTCACAAAAGCTCCCTGTTCATCATCAAAAGCTTTTGCTATGAGAAAGCATACATACGTACATACATACATATATATTTTACTAGATCCAGTAATGAATTATTCTTTCCTAGGAAGCACCAAAGAAATTAATGAAACATTTTCTCACTCTGTAGAGATCTATTTTAGGTAATAACTGTGAAACAGAAAAGGAAAAAAAGATTAAGTAAAAATAAGAAAATCTTGCCAAGAATGTTCATACAAAAAAAAAAATTAAAAAATAAAAAGCCCGTCTTCTTTGCAAAGCTGAATTATTTAAAAAAAAAAATACACACAGGAATTCTTTGTGCTTTGCCACTCTCCCCCACATCAGCAAGTGTGCCTTCTCACAACTCTAGAGATTGGTGGGACCACAAAGCAAATGAGGACTGTGTAGGCAAGTGAAAAAAAAAAAAAACAAAACCAAAACCCCACATAGCTGTTACAGATAGAAACTGAAGTGAAGCCTTTTCCCTATGCCCAACGCTGTGCAGCAGCCAGATGAAACCACAGCCCAAAGTGAGTAACATAACGGCAAGGCTGAGCCTGTGTCCAGCATGTCCTTGAGGTCTACAAGACATCTCAAGCCTGTCTGGAAATCCTGCCCACTGGGCAGTGGAAATTACGGAGCAGAGAGGAACCATCCCTGTGGGCACCAATTAGGAAAGAAAAATAGACCCTCCTGCCCTTAGGTAGCTCTGTCCTGCTAATGTGTCCTTTCTTATCAACTGGAAACAGCCCTCGTGGAAGTAGAGCGCGGGCAATCACCTCTAGGTTTGCGAGAAACCACTTTAGGTTCGATGGAAAGAAAAAAAGCTCTGTCAAGTCACTGTCTCTGTCATTTGCACAATGAAACAATGGTCGAATAGGCACTATTCACTTATTCACATTCAGCAACCCAGAGCATAAAACAAACCAGGGAGCTGGCAGGTTAGCTGAACATAACATGCTGGGTAATTTATTATACACAGCTCCCTAATGAGCTGTGAAATAAATTCAGATGTGGCCATTTTAGCAAATTCAGAATAATCTCCATCTCTCAAATATCTGAGCTAATGATTCACCGTTTGTTCACAAATGGAAATGTCACTCCCCCAGTCTGTTGCTACTGGTTTTAATGTCAAGGGAGCAGTAACAATTCTATACCTCCTCTTTGCATCAGAGGTACCTAAACGCTCCAGCCGAGCTCAAGTTTCTCTCCTGCCTGGGACTGCACAGGCAGTCCCGTTGCAGTGCCTTCACTGCAGGGTGGACATTTTCTATGAATTTTGAGACAGCTCAGAAAACATCTTTTGATCCGAGAACTTTGGCAAGGGCTATCCTGGCTACTCTTCCACATAGTTATCATCACTTTTCTCCATTTAAACATAAATCCAGTTCTCTGCTAAGCATGCCTTACCAGCTAGGAGTTTTTTTTTCAGAAGTGAGAGGAGCAGATATACATTAAAGGGAGCAAAAAATATAGTGGGTATGTGCTTATGACTCTCAAACATACATGATGGCGTGCAACAGGTAAGATGCACATATTATTTTGTGTGTCTGTTGGGAAGTATTAAATATGATGAGCCCAAGACTGCAAAGCCTCAGCTACCTTAGCCCCATGGTAACTATAAATTCATATGCTATAAATGCGCAATCTTTCTCGACCTGCAAGACATTTGTATTCTGTCACACCCAGTTTTAAAAGTCTCAGGTGAAGGTGATTTTGCAGACTATTATATTTCATTAGCAAGAAGCTTTCTGGATACTCATTTACAATTTTCCCTTCCTTAATTAAGTCCAACTACTTCTAGTTACACCTTTGTGTGCTTCATTAAATCATTCATTTCCTCCTTGGTATTTAACAGCCTTCAGTTATTTGCAGACTGCTGAGCTCCATTCTTACCCTTTAGGTTGGCTAGTGGCCAAAACTAAACTAGCCAGCTCAGATCCTCAGCTGGTATAAATCACTTTAGTACTTTTAATCTTTCTCCTACTGTAGAAGTCGCTCATTCCAAGTCAACAATCTACTCATCAATTTTTTCTCTTTCAGCTCTGATCTCTCCCTACTGATAACACAATGCCCAGACTCAGCACGACATTCAAGAAATGAGTGCACCAGAGTACTTCTGTAAAGGCAGCCCAGATTGCCACTGGCTTTTTCTAAACGGGTTGCAAACCAATGTCTAATTCTGGTCTACTATCAGAATAGTAGCCTCTCTGTCTCCTTCAATATTTTCTTCCCGTGCTGTATACATGTGGATGTTTTCAATAAAATCATTGGAAAAAATACAATTTAATACAATTTAACTGATTTCCATGTATAGTTTTGTAGTTTTTCCCTGCTTCAATGCATTTGTCTCTCTTGTTGAATCACAGAATCTCAGGTCTGTTTATCCCATTGAGTAAAACATAAGCCCCAAATGAATCTTGTTTGAGTGTGACCAGTTAAGTGTATGGGATTAGCTGTTTCTGAAATGCAATGGCATAATACCCATTCAAACCTGCTCACTAGGAGAGATGTGGGGAACATCTGTGGAGCTTACAGATGTCTACAGTACAGAACTGGAGGAAGGAAGAAGTGCTGTCCTCCAATCTAAATTATTATCTAGCAGTGCTAAAGCTGCTATGCAAACAGAAAGTTAGTCCTTGTCTATGCTGCTTGCAGTGTGAGTACGTTCAAAGAATTGCAGGCATGCCTGCGAGGAACTTCTATTGCTTGCTGTTGAAGGAACTATGCATACTGCATAGTGCTGTCATGATGTGCAGAACTGATCTCTCTAATTAGATGTATTGTCCTCAGTAATTTCCCAATGACTTCAGTTGAATAACTGACAGAAGGAAATACCTTCAGGCTTTTGTGCCTCTGAGGACTCACCTTCCCTCCCAGCCCAAGGCAGATGTTGCTGTTTCTGCTGTGCGAGGGACAGTGCTTCTGAGTTTTGCTTCTAAGCATGAATGCAGTTGCACAGTCCAGAGTGTTCAGAGGTCATTTTGTGCCGTGCAGCTTCTCGGAAACAACCCCACTAACAGTCTGCGGACATGAAGCATGACAAATGGACATGCTATGAACAGCAATGATTTCTCACAACAGAGAAGGCAGGCGCACATAAAAGACATGAAAGGCATTTAACACCCAGGTTTTCAATGGCCTAAGTAGAGAGGTTATTTTCCTCAAGAAAGGATACAATCACGGCTGGGGTACTGCAAAATAGTGTGAGCAGAACACAAATGCCAGGAAATAGTTTTCGACAGAACTGACACAGCTGAACTAGTGTTTAGCAAACAGGTCAGTAGCTGGGGCTATCCCAGAGGGCTGCAAATGTCAACATGGCCAAGTAGTTTCTGTGTGAGATGAAGGGAATTACATCCTACCCATTCTCTCAGAACAGCAACATAAGGGACAGTGGTGTGACTGCCAGTTTCTAGAAAGACAACTGTAGTTTGCTTCTCACCCTTCCATACTAAAATTGAACACCTTTTGCATCCCAGAAGCTATATACATCTATCCCACAGAGGAACAACAGGATGGCTATCTGAGAATTGCCTATGTTAACAAAATCAAAACTGTCTTCTCAGACTCACTGGAAATAGCACTAGTAATAAACAGCCCTTCAGGCTCACCAAATATCAGACAGGGGATCAGATGGACAATTTGTATCAGACAATATTTGCTAATTAGACAATTCCTTGCTATGTCTTATTTAATAACCAAAATTAACCATGACTGCTTTAGAAAATCCTGTTCTTTACCTTCAAATACAGCAGACTGAACACTGTCAGCTTCTTGAGGCAGACTGATTAACACATTAGAAACTGCTGACTATGAGAAAGCTGTTTCCAATGCAATGATTCTCAAGACCAGAACTGGCCACGTTATCATTTAAAGCTGCTCTGGGGTTGCTCTAAGCTACACCGTACATATGGGATCTTAATATAGACAGTACCAGTGCAGAGAACCAGCAGGCCCCAGACATGTATGATCTGTACCTTCCTTCCATATGGGCTGCATATTTTTTCTGCATCATTATTAGATGCTAGTGATATTACAATGGGTGCTAATACTTGTGCCATCAATGATCTCAAAGGTCAATTCTGCTCTCAGCCACTAAACAGTTGGCCCTGATCTATGCCAAATGTCGGTACAGCGATCCAGAAAGTCACGGTTATTAACTCTTGACATGAACATCTCCCATCCCCACATAAACCTCATTTTTCTCCAGCTGAGAAACGTGCAAGACCCTTGGATGTCTTTCTAATCCAAGGACATTCCACATGGAAGTTGTGATTTGAATTCAGGCCCTTTGAGTAGCATAAAGGAGGCTGTATGTAGCAGAGTCCAGCCGAGTTCCCAGTATACATGAAAAATTAATGATATAAGAGGATAAGAGCCAAGTCAATACAGGAAAAAGTTGAAAATCTGAGTAGTTTGCCCAGCCATTTACAGGAAGCAAAAGTTGCAAGTAAGACTGAAAAGACAAACCTAGACCTGAGTCGAGCTCTCGTCAGAAGTTCTGACAAGCCAGTGCATTGCACTGCAAATTATTCTGGACTTTAAAGGCTGCAGTTTGAAACTAGCCAATCTTTAAACTAATGAAATACAGGGAAAATGAAGTATATTTTCTGTTCGAGAAGTCTTCCTTCCTAAGGGGGATATTTCCTTTGTTTTCCATCACCTAACCTGTTTTAATTCTGCTGCTTACAATAACGAGCACCATTATGGCTACAGGACTGATTTTTCTCCAAAATCATCCTGTGCTGTAAATCAGAACTGCAGAGATTTTAAGCATGAACCTTGCAAGTTTTGAGGTTTCCTGGAAAAATCTATCTCTTGGAGTAAAGTGGTTATGCTACAGCATCAGCTTTCATTAACAAAAAGTTAGGCTTCTCATCTTTGACACCTCACGTGTGATGTTTTTAATGTCTGTGTTGGTAGGGCAGTGTCTGTCTTAACAGAGAATGACTGGAGCCCTGATTCTAGAAAGGCACTTCATTTTACATGTTATGATCAACTCCAATGAGAATACACAGATGAGGACTTTCAACCACGCACAGAATTCTTGCCATCACTGGCAATCAAATGTGCTGCAGAGGCTTAGCCTCACCCCAACTTGCTTCCCCTGCCAGTCTGAATTTTAATA
The DNA here is from genome assembly GCF_000699145.1 of Aptenodytes forsteri. Taxonomy (NCBI): domain Eukaryota; kingdom Metazoa; phylum Chordata; class Aves; order Sphenisciformes; family Spheniscidae; genus Aptenodytes; species Aptenodytes forsteri. The sequence goes on along the minus strand of NW_008794665.1, from coordinate 10,804,579 downwards.
TTTTTATGCTTTTCTCTTTCCCTCTACAATCAGTCCACACACATACACATGCATACACTCCTTTCTCAACATCTTTACCTCTGCAATCCTATAACTAATCCAAGAGTCAACAACGAAATGCTGAATTGCAAGCTTTTGAGGGCAGAATTGTGTTTTTTATACTGTGCCTCAGCTTTTGCCAATAACCAGCTTCTCACTCAGGTAATCTCTCTGAAAGCCTCAAGCAGCTACACATGTGGCAAAACCACAGTGATCCCAATACAACTTTTGACACGTGTACCCTGCCTGGAATACTAGTGCTGCCTTCTGCCCCAACGTATCTAAGTGTTAGGGTAGGACAAACAGTGGCACACTCTTTGCCTTCAGTTTTAGAACAGTTTTACCTCAAGACCCTATCTAATTGGGATGCAGCCGCTTCAAAAAGAAGAGATTTGAGAGGGCATTATCAACAGTCTCCTGCAATGCCTGTTTTAATTAAGCTGTGTTGAGCCAACTGCACTTTGAGCTTCTTATGCCTTTGTTTGCTGGGTATGAATCATCTTCATCATTTGTGCTTTCATTCTTTCGTTGATGGAAAAGATAGCAGGAAAGGATTCCTCAGGATTGATTAACTAAGCTCTCACCCCATTGCCCTTGGTAAGTTTAAAGAGAACGGGAGGTTATAATCATCTTTATCACTGCACGTTGCACAGCCATGCAGATTTCCATCTTTCATTTTATCACATCATGACTTTGCACTTAAAGGAGCACATAGCTCTGCTAAAGCAACCATCCCCTCTCTCTCCAACCAACAGTTGCCAAGAAAGTTCTGGATAGCTACAGTACGCTGTGAAGCCCCCTTCAGTGAGCATGGCTTTATAAAAGTGCTTATTGTGGTCTAGAGGACATGACATTAATCATATGAGGGTTGAAATCTGTGCTTCATCCTATACTACCTGTGTGACCTTGGGCCGTTTAGGTTGGGTTATATGCACAGCAGGACCATGCCTGTTCCGAATGCCTGTGAAATTCACAGACCTGGCTTTGTTCTTCAAGGATAGCACTCACAGCAAGCGTATGAGCCTGGAAAAGGACTATGGAGCCAGAAGGGAGTATGAGGGAAAAGCATAGTGTTTCAGGGCAAATTGGAAAAGAGACGTCGCAGGAGTCTCAGAAATCACCCTTCTCTTGGGCTTAGAGGTGCAAACCCAAGTGCAAGAGCCAATTTAGTTCAACCATTACAAACCTCATCTTGGATGAGGGATGAGTGCAGGAGTCTTCCGGTAAAACTCTTTTAACTGAGGAAATGCAGCCCATATTTCGGAAACCAAAGTGTCTACTGTGTCTCATGGACAAGTGGTAAAATTCTTGACTCAAATCAGCCTGAGAAGGAGAGCCAGCTGGCAGGGCATGAGGGTGCTAATAGACTCTAACTGCCCTCTTCAACCTCTCCTGGCACTTCCAACATCCACCCATAGCCCAGGAGCTCTATATAAGATCAGGTCTGACCACTCCTACCCTTCCTGTGCACTGTGTTGTAAAGAGTGTTTTCCCCAGCATTGTTCTCTGCTGAGCCTGACTTGCTTATCAGATTTCCTAGCTTGCCCTGGAACTTGCTTCATCCTTGCACATTTGTCTGATGGTCACTGGACTGTTGCTGGGACTTGTTATTGCTCCCAACTCTGCTCTGCTTGTGCTGCTTGGCAGCGTGCCCCACACCGGTGAAGTAACCTGTGCATCCTGGTTTGTCCTCCTCAACGGAGCAGCCCTGTTCTTCCAGCACCCTGCTGCTGGCCTCCTACCTCCAAGGTAAGTGCCCTGTGCACTAGTGACTGGTTAGACTGGCTGAGCACCCCTTGGGGCAGGGGGTCTGTCCATGCCACAGGTACTGACTTGTTCTGGTGTTGCTAACTTAATGCTCCTTGCAGGGCCATGTGTGGTGTGAGAGCCCAGAAAATGCAGTTAGGGAATGCATGGGGCACAGCAACACAAAGGCACAGGGCCCTTTGTTTGTTTGCAGTAGAGAGACTTGATTTGCTTTGTGGAGAGCTTCTAGCCCAAACTTGGGCACCTGGGTGTCCCTGGACTGCAAGGTGGCAGAGCAGGGGCTTTGAGAGAAGCCACTGATACTGAAAAAGACTTGGACAGATACATTTTTTGGGGAACAGATAACTGTTTGAATGAGGGTCTTCTGCAGTTTATGTGCTGCTACTTCTCTAGGGAAGGCAACTGATGAGAAAAGGGTTTTTTTGAAAGGTTTAAGGACCCCTAGTTTTGTGTTCTTCCTTTTGTTGAGCTTGCTTTAATGATACTAATGAGATGGCCTGATGGATCTGATGGAGCATTGATTCCATCTCCTGGCTGCCAAAATAAAGTCTGAATTGGAGTAAGATTTTATTGCCACTGTGAAGCTTTGTAAGCCTCATTCTTCTAAGCAGTAAAGCAGACCAGAAAGGAATTATAAAGAACAAGCACATGAACTGTGCTTTTTTCCAGAGTTTAAAGGTGAAGTTGTACAAATATCAGAAACTAATTAAGCTGACAGTGTGATATTTAGTTATCTTAGATCCTAGGAGAAAAATTGATTTCTGTTGCACTGAATTAAATTACATTTTCATACTGATTGACACAAGCAGACTTTGCTTCTACTTGTCTTGCAAAAGTAACCATTATCTGACTTTAGTTCTTTAAACTAGGCTACTGAACTTTTACAGTGATACTATTTTAGCACTGTATTGATGAACAAACACTTTGTCTGGGGGCAACATTGGTTTGAAAGATCTTATATGCATATTACATCACTTTTTCAACTAATTGCAGTTTTCAAAAGGGCATTATTTTTCCTAAGTGAAACAGTATTTTTAATTTGTTCAAATATGCTGTGCTGTTACCAGCTTCCAGGTGCGGAAGCTTTTTGTGTGAGGGGGTGAATGCAAGTGACAAAAGCTCATTTCCTTCCTTAACTGCAATCAGCTTTCAGAACAAAGCTGGTGCCTGGAACCCAAGCACAAACACAGGTTTGAGTTGTGTGGCTCCTTGCATCTGTCCCAGCTGACACCAAACAGCCTAGCTGGACTCATGTCAGCTGCAAGAAGGCTGCTGAGCTGCAAGGGCCCTAATAGCCAGCAGTGGGGCATGTGTATAGTGTACGTGGGGGACAACACCTGCTTTAGCCCACTGACTGGCCTGCTTTCCTCCGGGGTCTTCCCTTCCATGACCTCTTCCACTGTAGGCTGGTGCAGGCATGAATTAATTAGACTGCTGTACAAATACATGCCTCAGATCATGACTTCTCATCTGATAGAAACCCCAGATTCAAGGATGTGACAACTAAGCAGTTGCCATGGTGCCACGGGGCAACTATTTACTGTAGATCATTATTCATTGCTGTGCTTCAGAGGGAGGAAAAGGAGCGGTAGGTGTCCAGCTGATGGCCAGTCCTCTTTATTGCTGAGCTGCTGTCAGATCCTGGATGGGATCTTCCTGCATAGCAGCATGGCACATGCCAGTTCCTTTGCCGTGAGTTGCTCGTGCAGCTACAGAATTTGAGATGCTGCTAAAGAATAGGATCCTCATTTCTGATCTCTCAGTGTAAGGACAGCTGGGGTTCTCAGCCTCTGAAAGCCAACTCCACCAACAGTCCGTATCCCTCCCTCAGCACAAAGGGAGAGGATGCTTGTACCTGCGGATGAAGTTGCCAGTGTCAGGGAAAGACAAGGAGGATGAAGTATAAGTGAACCGGGAAGATGGTCCTAACTAAGAGGAAAAGCACTAAAACATTTTTGGATGATACTAAAACTGCTTTTCTACTGTGACAGAATTTATCACCTTTTTTGCTTGAGGGGAAAAAACATAGGAAGGTTAATCTGAAAATGTTATCTTGCTATCTTGATGTACTTTGTAATGGATGATCTTCTCTTGATCTTTAAGACAATTTTGAGAATCCCCTTGATTCCTGTGGAAAGCAGGAACACCTGGAACTGCCCAAGGTTTCTGGTCTGAGTAATTTTCTGCATGCCTGACTCCTTCCGCTCATTCACGCTTCTCATGGATTCCTGGTGATCTCCGTAATGGAAATTACACGTGGCATGTCTTTCACACTCATGGGCTTATCAAGGTAAAGCTGACAAGTTCTCTCTTCTCAGCCTCTGACTCTGCATGACAACCTGTAGTAAGTCTTGGCTGCTTCCAGACAGATGAAGGCTTGTTTCCCACAAGACCAGAGATGCTTTGTTACACTGATAAAGTGCCTGTCACGGAGAGCTGGGGTTAAGTGCTGCTCAAAATACACCAAAAGCAATGGGGAACTGGCACAAGAAATGATGATGAAAGGGAGAAAGGAAACTTCAGGCTAGACCCAAGCACTGCAAAGAGCTTGGTCACGTTACGGGGAGAACTGCACAAATTCAGTTCAGTAGACAAGCTTTGGATGGTAGACAAAGGTGAATGCACCCAGTTTTCTTAGGTCACAGCCACGTGCTGTGTCCACCTGCTTTCCAAAGTTTTAGATAGTTTTTCTAAGCCCTGTGAAGAATTTGGATAGAGAAATCTGTGCCCAGATACTTCACGTAACTGCACTGTAGTAAGAATTGCCTGACCCAAGGGAGAAAGTGTAAGGCCATGTCCTCATCCCCGCTTTTGTACTGAGCAGCAGAGACGCATGCATCCATCCAGTTCTCTGCTTCATGGGAGGTCTGATGCACCTGAGTAGGGAAGCAATACTGTCCCCTGACAAAAATGCTATTAGGATAAAAACTCCTGTCTTGCCACTGGGGACAGTCTCTGTGCCAGGGGTAGGGACCCTTAACCGAGGTACGCCACAACGAAGTGGAGGGGAGAAATTAGCCTCTTTCCCCCCAGCACCAGTTGGAGCCCATGTCTCCTGGAGAATGACCTGAATAAATTCTGTCTCCAGCATGCTGAGCAGACTCTTCAGAAGTCACTATTATTCTGCCATGCCACTGCTGCCTATCCTACCAACTCACATGCTGCTGTTTTCCCTCAAGGTATTTGCATTGATACAAGTCACCTCAAACTCTGAATGCAAACCCACACGCTGTCTTGCATACTGTACAGGCAGGTGAATACTGCTGCAGAAAACCCCATTTCAGCGGCAATGAAAAACATATTAAATTCATCTCACCTTCTTTATTTTTTGCATGGTCTTCATTTAATAGGTACTAAAGTGACAGCATCGCTTTGAGACAGCACTCCTTAAGAGAGTTACATTGTGTAAAGGTTGGCTAAAAACATTTCTACTTATTTGGGTTATTGTTTCTAAAGCACTGCAGAAAGAGGTTAAAAGGCTGTATCAATTTGCAGGCTGTTCTCTTCCGTAAAAACCTGTCCTTCCTATCCCATCTTTATCCCAAATAATGTTCATTAAGGCAGAGTTCCCCTTCCTTTATGAAGGCTAAAGTAAATGCTCTTAGATATCATTTGAAGAAAATCTCCTGAATTCACTGAGTATTATGACAAAGACTGCTTGTTTGCTTCATTCTTTCATTTTGGGTAGTTTACATCAAATCAGTGTAAAAATATTTCCTTTGTTACCGAAAATGACTCCAGCTCCCCTTCACACAGGAATGTACGGAGACAGAAAGTTCTACTTTGTAAGACTAAAGTTTGTAAAACCCGTTAACAAATGCAAGATAATTGCAGATGGTGTTGATAAAAACCGCAAGTACAGGGATAAGCAGAAAGGGTAGAAATAAATGAGGTAGAAAGGACTACTACCAATACCAAAACAGCCCTCAAAGATCAAGACGTTGCGGCTGAAACAGATGAATAATGGTGGAAGTACAAGCTGCTGATGCAAAACCAGAAGAGAAATGATGGTTACAGAGATGACAATGGCCCTCCCCTAAATTCACCAGCTTACACGGCCTCTGTTAGAGTGGATTCAACTTGCAATCTGTTGTTTTTATTCTCATGCCAACATTAGGTATAGGGCAGAGGTGGCCACTGACGTTTCAGATGGGGGCTGTAAGAAGGATGGTCACAGAGCAAAGCGAGCAGTCTTTCTCCTGCCCTACACTATCCTCCAACCCACCAGGGCGCTTGCTCTTATTCTGCTCAGCCAGTTTCAGAAGTAGTGCTCAAGGACTACATTTCCACTTAATTTAATTGAGAAAGGCTGTAAGGCTTTACTGCTATCATTGTTTAGCAGTTATTTTTCCTGAAGCTGCAATTATCGCTGCCAATGCAATTCAGTGGGTAATGGAGGAAGTCAGGACAGTATATGCTTCAACCTCTCAGGTGCTGCCTACCCATGACACTATTTGTGAGGCTCCCACTCTGCTCCTCTACTCTTCCAGGGAGAATAAAAAGCATGAGCTCTCCCTGGTTTAAACCTCTAGCCCATCTTTTACCCATACATTTGAAGGAGTAGGGAAGGAGTGTTGAGGGAGGAGGGGAACAAATTCAAAAAGTTAAACAGGGGTAAGTACAGAACAAAGGCAAGAAGTCTGCACTCACCAGTTTAGCCCTCAGGGGAGCTGATGAAGTGCCAAAGTAAGGGATCAGACAGTTAAAGTCACGGGCAGGAAAGATTGTTAGCAACTGCGTTGTGGACCAGGTAAAGTTTTTAAAAAAAGATTGTGGGATTTAGGCCCTTGTCAATCCAAGGGTCATCTGGCACGCAGTCATTTGTACTGAGATGCTTCCAGTTTTCCCCTTGAGGTTCTGATACAGAACTTGGATCCCAGCCCTTGAACAGAAGATGCTCCTATGACAGTCAGCCACCCTCTGAAGATTTCACCCAGTCCCTGAAACATTTTAACTTCAGATCCTGGTCAGTTACATTTGCCATTAAGATTCTGCATATAAAGAGCTAATAAATGTTTTAATACATTCTTCATAAAGTCATAAAATCCAACAGACCAGCAAGTTGTTTCTACCTGCGGCCTGTACCCATCTGCAGCATTCGCTGATGTATTTATAACCATCTAGAGATAAGTGGCATATGCGATGACACTTCATACTCACTTATTAGCCTCGTATAGCCCACTGGAAAATGTTCCTTTGATATGAAGTTGGATCATAATTTTATTACTCAGAGGACATAAATTAATTTCCGTTTACCATCTAGCCAAACAGAAGGTATCGCTGTTTAGTTTCAGTAGCAATTCATTGCTGCCTTTGAACTGAAAGGACAAAAGAAAACGCTGAACCGTGCATGAACACATGCAATGAACAAACCTGCTACAAACCTTCTGATCAAAAAAGAAGAAAATACTGGGCAAGGAAAATTTGCCACCCTTGGAAGAAAAGGCACAGTAAGGCAAAGGCCGATTTTTTACCCAACTTACTGAAAGAATGAAAAAGCAATGAATTATCAAGACAATATCTGGGGATTAAAATTGCAAAATACAGGACTTTCTTGGTGTAATTATTTTGTATGGCCTGCTTATTCCCGCTCAATACTACAGTGTTAGATTCCTTTAATCAATTAAACAGGTACATTCATGATGCAAAACAAATTAAGTGGAACAACTTTGGACAGGATTTGCTTGTTGATTTGTCCTGCCTTCAGCCTGCAGCGTGCTAATGCAAGTGTGCCATCAAGTGGTACAGCAAGAAAGAACTTGGCAAAGAACCGATCCTCTGGCTTAAGCCAGATTTTATTTAATAATGCAGGAGACCTAGTGTCCCCTGAAATGCCACCTTTTTAGCCGTAAATAACAAGTGACAAATATTGATATGCCACCATAACACTAGGTGGGAAAGAGCTCTATGGCTGGGGTTACTGGGCACAGAACTACGGGGGCAAATGTCTGTTAATTCAACAGGCTTTGAGGCTCTTACAACGGGCTTATATAAAAACCTAACGTTTTTAAAGTCTGCCAAAGGCCCTAATTATCATACAGCGTGGTATATGTCCCACATAACAGAACAAAGCAGCTCTTGAATGAACTGATGAGCAGCGTAGTTACCTTCCAAAACCAGGCTGAATTTCTCTTATGGTGACCTTGAACTTCGCTCTCAAACAAATTTTTCCCTGGAGATTGCCTGATGCCAAACACATCTCAACACTGCCTGCTTCCTTTGACGAAAAAAGGAAATGCAGTTGTGTTGGAGTGCAACTCCGTGAGACAAATAGCGTGTGGTTAGCGGGTAATCACAGCTGTGTTGAAGCAGACATTTGAAATAACAGAATAGGAAAATGTCAAGGAAAAAGAACAATATGAGCAATAACTGGAAGATTGTTTGGAGAGCATCAGTAATTTGTGGTTAGCAACACAGAGATGTTTGACTCAGGACCACAATCGTTTATTTCCTAAAAGTGAACAAAACAAACCTCCTTTCCAAAGCAGCTTGTTCTCGCTGTCAAGAGCACTAGGAAACATCCAGCTTTCCTCTTTTTCACTAATTGTGAAGACTTACGCTCAATACAGTTATCCATGGTCAGCTGAGCTGGGATATCTGTCTGCATTTGTGTTCTCACCCACAGCCAACCTCCCCTGGCAAAAAAGTCACAGGAGCGTAAAGGGGGTCCTCATTTGCTCCTTGGGGAATACCTGTAATACTGGCATGCTGAAATATCCATGTGTTGTATTCTCTGTTATCAGTATTTACGTGGAGCTGGAGGTAGAGGAGATGATAGGAAAGCAGAGGAAGAGAGGAAATGGCAATACACTATATGTCAAATAGAGGAATGTTGCTTCCAGTAGTTAAATGGCTAGAGGAAAAATTAGACTTTGCAAAGATTTTAAATTACCGTATTTGCATGCTACGTAATTTGTAGTCCAGGAAAATTGGGGAAAAAGAACAAAGGGAGTTTCACTATTAGTATCATAAAACAAACAGTAAAACAGATTGCATACTGGCAGACTTTCTAAACTACCAAGGACGTGTGAGTGACAGGGAAAAGTTCATCAGAAGACAATGGCAAGGAAGGAAAGGTAATTTAGTAGGAGATGTGTACCCAATTACCTGGGAAAGCAAGGAAAGGAGGGAGGAACGGTGTTCACTAAAAATACACACATCTGAAAGCGTTCATTATTAAAATTGCAGTTATTCTCACTTCAAATGCTGTTGGAAAAGTAAACCTGCTGGTGGGTGAAGGTGTGGCTAAGACATGGGAGGCTTGGAAAGTAACGTGTGAAAAGTAGAAGCTGTGCTTTAAAGTGGTCAAAGAAAGTGAACATCAGAACTTCCCAGCCTCTTCCAAGATGCTGCCCCCCCCCCCCCCCACTGTGGTGAGCGGCCTTCTGTCTTGTCATGCTGGAGTGACTGCAATGCTGATTCACGGAAAGGGCAATTTACCCTCTGCTCTTCAGCTCTTCTATTGTAACACCCTGACTTTTTTCTTTCCTCTTTAAAAAGCAAACCTTAAACGAGCTTTTCTGTCCCCCCCAGCGTGGATAACGTGTTGCACAGTCCTATACCCCCAGATTGGCCCAGGCTCTCGCTTTCTGTAGAAGTCGGTCTGAAGTTTGCTGCGAACAGCTCTGTATCAAAGAAGGGTCATCAAAGCTGAAGGCAGTGTTAGAGGCAGCATCACATACATACTCACGGCCTAGCTGTGTTTGCTGTAAGCCCTACGCTGAGCCTGCAAAAATGCATGAAAAGACTCCAATTCATAGAAAGCTACTTCCCAATAATGTATTATTAAACAGAGAAGCCTTCAAGCATCTCTGTTTATGTATGTAAACCTTCCTCAGGGAAAGGGGCCCCAGAGTTTGGTGAGACTAATGGTCTCTACGTAATCGGTTGAGCTACCCTGCAAAGTTTCAGAGGATCAGAGCCAATGGTGTTAGAAATCTCAATGGCAGAGTAGTAGTATCTCACAGCAGTAGGATGGAAATTGCCCACCTCTTCACTGTCTTAAAAATGATGAAGTTGACTTAGATGAGGTTTTAATTGAATTTACCTTTTCCTTTCATCTGCTCTTCAGTCTTCTTATTGCAACCTGTAAGGCTTCTCCAATTTCCAGATTGATTTTCTCATAATTAATTGGACAATTAACTATCACTTAGTAATTATTTATCAAGTATGCTAATTATGCAAATATCTACAGGTCTAAAATATATCCACACATGATTAATTTAATAACAAGGCATTGCTGTGGATATTACAAAACTGTTCTTCACTCGCACCAAATATTTGAAAGGCAAATGTTAGGATTATATTTCCTTTCACAGACCTCACAGGTTTTTGAAATGTGTTGTAGAATAAAATTACTGCGTTGATTGGAGACTCAAAAGCTCTTGAAGACTTATTTAGAAAAGTGGAAATGGTTTTGAAATTTGCGTGACACTTCCAGGCTGATACAATGGTCCCTTGATGTCAATGTCAGTATTCAGCTTAAGGAAGTTGTAGGGAACATCACAGCCAGCAATGCAAACTCCTTCTGGCAGGGTTGCTCAGTGTAGTAAGTGTTCTACGCTGCTTTATAGGTGTAACCCTAATTCTGAATATCTCCATTCTCCAACCCTTTTTCCCCCTTTAAAGTATGGCAGTAGTTCAGTTACCAGCATGTGCTTAGAGTCCTAACACAGTACAGAAGAGGGGAACTGGGCATGTGGATCACTGCCAGCAAAAAAGGAGCAGGAGAGGCCACACTGACCACTGATTCCAGTTCTCTGTCATCACAGGCCAGCATGCAATAGCCTATTAATGTTGAAAGGTCTGTAGAACATCCCTTTCGTGTATTTCAAACCCTACCCATGAGCCATAAAACATCCCATAACTTAAGATGGTGGCTCCTGGTTTTTTGTAACAATCAAGATTACAGCACACTGCAGAAAAGAGTGAACAGGCACTTAAAAGCTCTTGGAGACCTGCAGTAGACTAGCTGCTTTTTCTCTGTTAATTAGCCCCTCCCCAGCAGCTTTCTAGCTTCAGAAATTGGGTAAGTCTTTTTGCTACATGTTAATGCACATCCTAAAACACTCCTGAAATGGAATGAAGTTAAAATAAAAGCAGTATCTTCTCATCAGACAGACTTATCAGCTCAGCTGTACCAAATCAGCTGACAGTTCCACATAGTATACACTGTTGCTCATCAGCCACATTATTAAATCATTCTTTCTGCTCTTCCTTTTGTAGACAAACTCCCCTTATAATGCATTGTTTCTGCACCTGTCCCATTGTTTGCATTCCTAGAGAACCTCTGAGACCCAGTCGTATTTTGGGCTCCTTGTATTTTGCTGTTTGACTAGACTGATGTTTAGGCTGATGTGAAGTGCCATGTCATTTTGGATTGAATTAATGGCAAGAGGTAATGTTCTGAAAAAGCAAGTACAAAAGGAGGAGCAATTTTACTTTTAATGACCTTGGCCTGGATAGTTCTTGTTTCCATGCTTTATTCTTTCGTCTTTCCTCTTCATTCATAGTATCTCTACAGATCCAGAGTACACTGACGTTTCATATAGAGAACCAAGGAACCATAAATGGCAGTTCTTGCCACTTTGTCTCATTTGAGAGTCCCTCCTATGTCTATCATTAGTGACATCTTTTGAATTATGGCCAGTTCTGCACTTCTACCTGTTTTGCTGCTGTTTTCAACTCTACTTTATCATGAGCCACTCAGAGGAAGGTGAAGACATTGAACTGGAAAAATTGTTCAGTTATATGGCAGTTTCTGTGATTGGCTATTTTTATTTTTATGGATGTTTGAGAGGCAAAGCATTGGAAATACTTGGCCTGCAGTTATTTGTGAGTAATGTTAAAATATTCATCATCCTGACTAGCCGGAAAGCTTGGAAGACCATTTTCTGTTTGGAAAATGAAGTTGCATCAACATTTTCTTTAAGAAATGTAAACCAGGGATTCTTCCTGATGGTTTGATGTCAGACTTGCTTCCCTCACACCCACCCTGCCAAACGTACAGTTCTTCCTCCCATGGCTTCCTTTGAGCATTGCTTAATGCTTTGGCTTACTAGTGAGAAGAAAAAAGAGGTAAGTATAATGCATTCCCTAGGGTTAATGGATTTGCTAATAAATCCTTTGCAGCTTTTGATGGGGAACTGAAATGAAACTAGCCAAATTCTGTTGTCACTTCCACCTGTGAAGTCTGGAGCCCTCCACTGAAGTCACTCTGGATCTATTCCGGTGTTTAGAAGATCAAAATCTGACCTCTTACTGCTACACTAGCAAGACACTTTGTTAGTTCAGTCACTTTCCTCTCTCATGCTAAGCATACAATATCTTAATCACATCGAGATAAGATGTAGTGGCAATCAGTACTCAGGATTCCCTGATGAAGGGGAAGAAATGATAAAGGATCAGGGTCTCTTGCACTATTTTTTTTTTTTATCTAGTTCCCAACCTTCCTTTCACTTGACAGTCCACTGCGAAACAAATGGCCTTCAGATACGCAAAAGGCATAGGTGCTATGCACAACTAAGTGCCGGCTCTCCCACTGGCAATAGGGGGCCTAGCAGGGAAACCTCTGCATGGAGCAGGGGAACAAATTCACTGAGCTGCCTCAGGCCAGCGACAGCCCTTGCACAAAGGAGCAACGGAGGAGGAAAGGCCCTTTCTGAAGGAGCCTCAGCTCCCTCCGGCCGGACCGTGCCAGCCCGGCATCCTCACCCGCTCCTCACTGCCGCTGCGCCCCGGCTCCCCCGCCATCTGAGCCCCCTCCCTGGCCTCTCCAACGGCCCTCGGGGCCGGCACCCGAAGCGGCCCCCC
>NW_008794665.1:10780139-10791582 GCF_000699145.1 Aptenodytes forsteri | reverse complement strand
CCCCGCCCCTCCGGTGGCTGTGGAGGTGGCAGGGCTGGCAGGACGCGGGGGTGTCGTCGTTCCCCGGGAAAGATCTGGGACAGGCTTTGATGCAGAGCGCCTGCTTCTGAGTAAATGTTTTCAAAACAGTTCAATTTCCCTTGTCATATGTATGGCCTGTTTGGTTGTTTGTTTTTTTTTAACAAAAGGCAAAAAACAGCCAGCATGGATGGAGACTTTGTTTCCTTATAGAAAGCTGGCAGAAGAAAATAGCAATGCATTCCTACAAGGAGCGCTGAATCTCCATTCCCATTTCAGCTATGGATCTGCTATCTGACCATAGACAAGTAACCAAACTGCTTTTATGGCCTTCATGAGGAAAAGGTGTATAAGGCTGTGATATGGTCTAATTGACGATTGTAAAAATGCTGCAGGCATTCATGGGAGTGCTTCATAGGCTTGAAATTATTTTGCAAATACTGTACTCTTAAAAAAGGAATGAATGCTATCAACATTTAGGTAACAAGATACCTGAAACTCCTTCCCTAGAGATGATTGCTTGCGTTCATCTCAGCCTGTGCTTATTCTGGATTACAGCTGGGGGTTGGCTGATGTGGCAACAAGAAAGCAAAAGGAGAAAATTCCAGTTGCTTTAAAAAAATCAAATGCTGCTTCTCTGTTTGGCTGGCAGGCGTTGACTGTAAAGAATGTATCTTCAGGAGGGGAAATGACATTTAGTCAGAGGATCTAAAAAGCTGTAATGTACATACAGTCACCTGTCTGAGCATGGGGAAGAAACACCGAAAATCAGATGAAAAGGATTATAGTACCCTACAGATTAAAGCAGTATATAGACAGGTCTTGCTGCATGGGGCATCATGTGTGCCAAATAGCACCTTCATGTGTAAGAACATCACCTCCAAAACAGACTTTTTTTGTGCATAGCAATTGCTGATCAGCAATAAATGCATGCCTGCTGTTTTGGTCTGCTCAGCCATCCAAGCACCTCAGATGGGAAGAGGCTGTAGCTAGTGTGATCACTGGTCTAGCATTTGCACAGCCATTTCAGGTCATCCTTATCAGTATGTCCTGTAATCTTCAGGGGGGAAAAAGTATGTCTAACCAATGCTTAAAGCATAGTTTCTCTGAAGAGTTGGTGTGCTCCCATTTCCCTCTTCTGGGAGCAGTATTGCTGCACTACCAGCCTTCAGAAGTCAGGCAGCCTAGCTGTTTGAAAATCATCAGCTAAGGCACCAGATAATAGATTGGGGGCTTTGCCTGATAAAGGAAACCTCAGGGTTTCTTTTCATTGACTATTAGTTGTAAACATATGCAACCTGCAAGCATCTTTCTGAAGCTAAATGCTCAGAAGAGGTGGTGGTTTTAAAGAAAGCTGAAACTTTGCATGAAACCTGCACAGGGTTGAATGATGTTTCGTCCTGGTTGTGATGATAATTAGCCACCTAACTACTTTTCATAAAATCAAATGTCAAGTCTCCTGGAGGGGCGAGGGGGAGAATCCATAATATTTGTGATAAAATTGTGAGATTTGGCAACATTGTCAGCTGCTGTGTTGATGATCAGTAGGTCTTGCTCTGCAGGTGGGATTCAGGTCGTGATCCAGGCAGATGTGGCCAGCACACATGGGCAAGCTTTGCAGGGTGACTGGTGTAACTGGCTGTTCTGTTGAGGCTGGTGGTGTAAAATGCACCTGCTTGGGCTGGTGACCTGCTGTGCTAAGAGATCTAAAGCTGTGCCATGAAGTCTAAGGCTTAAATTTCTTTTTGTATGCTTTGTGATGCAACTCTTGGGGGAGAGGGTAAGAGACCAACCTCAGATCAGCACAGGGTACTGTGGCAGGGGCACCCGCCCTGATAAAGACTGGGGGCATTAAGACCTCTGCGTCCTTACTTTTCATGTCCTTACCTTCGTGCCTGTACGGTGGCGAGTGCTGACCGTCACGTACACACTTTGGGCCAGTAATTATGGTCGTGTATACACCTCGGGCGAGGGCTAAGAAAGTCAAGGCCCTCAGCCAATTAGAATTGACCACAGATCAGATTTGACTAGGGTATAAATGGAGCCCCCTTGGACAGCGGGTCTGCGGTCAGGGACTCTCCCCTTGGGTTGGGACATCGTCTAAGGAAACTCCTCGAGGTTGAGAGCCCTCATCTTATAGGTGAGTGATTGTGCACATTTTGGATCCTCACTTCTAAAGCCAGCTGTGCAGTATTAATTCCTCATACACCATCCTGAACCTGTGGTTTAACTGATGTTGTTAGTGTTGAATGATTTTGATGAGCCTCATTTCTAGTTAGTTTTCTGCTAAACGATTTTGGTTTAAATAGAGTTTATTTTTGAATCTATCATCTGCCTAATTTGATTTTGTGAGCCTCTGTGACAGGTGCTTATCCAGGATGAAAAGATTGAGGTCCAAGTCTGAATTGTGGAGTACAGGAATGTAACCCAAAGGGGAGCCATGCAGGGGTCTGGAGGAACTGAACTAGTGATGATTCAGAGTTTCTCCAAAAAATCTCTCTGGATGGGTGTTTTGTCAGAGCAGGTGGGTTTTCCCCAACACTCAGTTTCACCTGATCGGTTGTGTGACATGGTAAATTACGCTGCTGGACTGAGAGTTAGAAAATAGCAGCTCCGGTAGGCCTGACTCAGCCTTTGAACCTTTTGTGTGACCTCATTTTTCTGTGCCTCTGACTACAGTGTAGCAATTGCAGTGACAGAGAGTGGTGTTATTTACTACTGCTTGCAGACAGAGAGAAGCTCCCACGACCAAGGTCATATGTGCCTGTGGGAAGCCAGTCCAGAGCCAGACCTGGGTGAGCCTTGCCTGCTTCTGATAAGGATGGATATGACCCTGTTTAGTTCAGTGGTGCATCAGTTGTAAAATGGACAGCCCACAGGGCACAACTACCAATTTGTTTTCTGCAAGTGAAGTGCTGCTAACTGCACCGGTAATACCCCATTGCCCTGGCAGTACGATGGCTTTTGAAAGATGGGTTGATGTGGTAAGGCATCTGCTGCTGTCTCAGTTGCAGAAAGCCTGCTTGCTTTGGGCTGCAGAGTTTTGGTCACTGTGAAGGGATCTTATTTTCTTAGGGACTCTTCCAGAAATTTAGGCCTTTCTGACCTTGTTGGGCAGGAATTTTTGTTCTGTACCACAGGGTACCTGATACCTGCACCTGTGGAAGCAATGTAAATAAGTAACAGTAGAATTTAAGGCTGCACAGAAAAATACTGAATACCTTAAGTAGATGTGAAAGTCTTGGCTTAAATGCTACCCAGAATCTTTAACTTCAGGGCAAAAAAGTCTCTAGTCCTGCTCTAATGTTGTCCTTTCACAGCTTGTTAAGTTGTTTATGCCTATGCGGAGTCAGTTTTAAATTGCTAGCAAAACAGACTGATGGCATTCCAGCATGGCTTTTCCAAGGGATAAGGGGAAGTCAAGTTGTTATTCTCTCAAAGGTATCAATCATCTCTGTGGGTAGCACAATGATACTGTTTTCTGTCCCCATTAAGCTCTTCAGCTCAACAAGAGTGTCTATGCTGAAGTAATGGAGGAGCCAGCCGATGCCTGTTGGCTTAGTTGCAGTAGTTCCCAAATTACAGTCTGCTTTCCATACTAAACTGCAAGACACTGGTCATAAGTGGTCCCCTGAACAATTTTAAAAATATGGGAACACGACAGCTAGCAGCTGTTTGGCCTGAGAAATTTTTAGGGCTGTTACTGCTCTATTAATTTAAAATATTCCAGAGGCACAGATTTAGAAACTTCCAAAGCTCTTGAGGGTGCTGAAATTGTTCACAGCCATTTTCAAACCAACTTTAAGGAACAGGGCCTGCTGCATGCTCAGGTCCATGCCAGTCCAATTCATAAAGGCAAAAAGAGATCATCGGTGCTTCTTCAAAGATACCTACTGAGAATTGCTGCTGGATTGCTCGCACAGCTTTTGGTTTGAGGACCTCTTCTTCCACATGTTAAAGCAAACCAATTGGCAGACAAACAAGAGATGCAGATGTAAAGTTTCTGTACAGACTGAGCAGTTGCTACTGGGTCACAACTTAGACTTCTTGGTAATAAACACCACCAAACCTACACTCTGGTCCTGCTGCTTTAGAGTACCATCACTCCTCCAAACCCTGGCAGCTCTGAAAACACTTGCTGCCTATGTATAGGAAGTGCAGATTGTATTTAACAGATGTTGAACTGTGACTAACTGAAGGAGCTGGGACCACTCAGCTCCTGAGTAAACACATGTGTAGATACAACCTGAAGCGTCTGCAAATTCCCACCCAAGGACTGAACAGAAGCCAAGCCTGTCATGTCTCTAGGTGCCACATCTGTATTCACACGAATTTTGATTCTGAGGATGGCTAAATCCACTCAGCTACTTAAAGAAACCTGCATGCCTGCAATGTCTTTGGAAACCAAGTTTTTTCTGGCAATGTCTAATAAAGATCCACAGGCTTGAAAGTGTTTGGTGATATTCTGATGCTATTCAGATGTTGCTACTGATATAAAAGTCCTGCATATGTCAGAAATACTGTGACAAATATGTTTAAAGTAGTATAACTCCTGGAAGATGTGTGTATAATGCAGATAAATGTGATAAATCTTTTATTCAGTTTGATTTATACATGAATCTAGCCTTTGTAAAAGAATTTGAATTCATTAGGCTTTGCTTTCAATGGTGACAAGGCATTTATTCATGTTTCTCTTGACTGACGTGGAATTTCTCATATCTGCCACAGGTTGCAAAGCACAGTAATAAGGGATTTGGCATTTGAATGCAGGCAGTTGCATTAGAAGGTGTGTGGGGCAAGGGGTGACAGACAGCAGAGCTTGTCTGGGAATTTTTCATCTTCAAGACAAATCCCACTAATGTCGAGAGGAAACTCTACCTGACTTCATCAGTATTGCAGTCTCAGGGCAAGTTTCAGATCCTTGATGTAAAATTACAGTAGTTGTCAAGCACACCCATGTTTTATTGACTCAGAAATGTTAACAAGGAATACTATTTTTGCATGTTATAATTATATCCATAGGGCATTAAAGTGGGAGACTGAAGGAATGCAATTTGTTCTGCTAAACATGAAGCTGATTGAGATGTGATTTGGCAATAATGTAGAAATAACTGTATGGGGGGAAGCACCTTGATTTAGGTTAGGAAGACACAGTACTTTTAGATTTAAAAAAACCCTTAAAAATAAGGATCAGCTATTAATAGTGAGGCCAATTAACAACTGAAAACATATGAGAATCTTTTCTGGGTTTCTCCGTTACTTGATGGCCTCAGATCGGATGTGTACCTGTTCGAGCATTGTGTTCTTAAATAATAGGAATATTTGGGCTTTTTTCTGTCCTTGAGTTTGTAAAGGAGGTCAAATGAAAGGACCTAATTGTCCCTGATATTTAACACTCCTGGAATTTTCTTCTGGCACAGATCCACTGTCTTCATAAGAGCTATGCTAGCAGAACATGAGTCTCAAGGTCCCCTGCTTGTTCCAGTGAATCAGAGGGGTAAACGTTAAGAGCAGGAGGCTTTAGTCATCAGACTCTGGAGCTCAAGAAGAGTGGGGTCAAGGATCCCCTTTTGTCACTGCAGACCCCACTCAGGCAGTTACACAAACGCACAAAATCTTCTTAGGACATGCACCAGTAAGGAGTACATGCTTCATGGGAACACCCATGTGGTTGTATGAGTACGGGGGAAGGAAAGAAGGGCAAGAACAATGACAGCAAGGGAAGGTCAACAACAAAGTGACAAAGTCAGGAGAAAAAGAAAGATGAATCTCAAAGGACATACTAAAATCAAGATGTCCAAACTCCATTAACTCTTGCTATCATTACAGAAAGGCTGATTCACTAACCACCATTTCTTTGGATGTCAATTTTGCTTGGGCCTTCATAATGAGGTGGGGAAAGAGGTTTCCTTTAAAGTATCTTTGGCCAATCAACGTAGCTGGGAGATAATAACTTTTTGAAGACTGGAAGATGTTCCTAGAAACCTCAGAGATTTAATTGAGGCCTTCTGTCATTAAATTCATATTACTGTGCAATGAAGCTCTGCAACAATCTAGATTAAAATGAGTCATCTCAGCAGAAGCTGGCATTGAGATAGATCCTATTGATATTAGCATAATGAAGGCTTTCAGATAAACATTCAATTAGTCTAAAACACAGCAATGGAATGGCTTTGTAGTAAGAGAAGCAAAGCAGTGTTAATATTGCCTGGTTTTTGTTTGCTGGAGGATCCTGAAAAGTCTGCTCTTTTTGGGTTTAAGTTTAATTCTTAATAATGCCCTCACTGAAAAGCAAATAACATATGAAATCCTTAATGGATTTGCAAGTTAATAATAAAAAAGGGTTGATTTAAAGCTCAACTGGCTTGTCTTTTTAAATGCCAGAACCAAAGAAATTAAGAGCAGAAAAGACCATCAAGTAAAACAAAGACCAGAAAATCCACCCCCACACACATGCCCTCCCTCTACCCCTATTCAGGCCCAATTACCTATGGCTTGCCTGAAATAATAGCATTTTCATTTTTGCAGCCACAGATGGGAGAGCACCTAATATTAATTGCTAATGGAATTAAGTGACTAGTCATCAGAGAAATGCTCAGGCAGAGAAAAGGCAACGTGTATCTTCAGAGCCCAAAGTGCAATGAAAAAGCTCCCAAGGCTCTTTACTAGACTGATGCAGACTCCAAAAGCGAGTGTATCAGCTCATGTATAGATGTCACTCAGCCACTTAACTCTTCAGGTGAGACCTCTTTAGATAATTGTAATAAAAGATTGGACTGTGAGTAGGTACTTGAGTTAATCTCTGGGAACACAAATTCAACCTGTGTTTTAACATAGTACCAGGAAAAATGGAGTGCATCTCACTTCTGCTCACATCCCTTTCCGTCTGCCCTGCCCTCAAACTCAACTTGACAGAAAGAATGAGAATCACCATGAAATCGCCAGTAGCCTATAAGCTCATTTTTAGGTGAATAGCTTCCCTGCTTCCCTGGTAGAACTAGAGAAATGTTTTTTGCACAGATCTGCTCTTTCTCTTGTTCTGTTTTAATTCTGATCCCCTGAATTTCCATGCTACAGAATTTTCATTCAAAGATTTCTATGCCTTTTTCAAGCATTAGCTAGCAAAGCCTGGAAACACTGACGATACAGGTAAGAATTACCCCTATTTTACGCAAAGGTCAACTGAGATGGGCAATACAATTCAAGTTAAAATAAGTGCTTAGTAACTTACAAGCACAGATCCTGAGACTTATGACTCCTGTGTCCCACTTCTAATTAAAAAAAAACAAAACAAAACACAAACCCCTGCCTTTTATAACATACTGCTGTTCCCACCAAAGTGTATAGCAATGTAAGTGCGAATTCCTGGGCCAAATTAAGTCAGTGATCTTTTGGATTTTGCTTCAACAGGGACAGCCTTTTATCCTCTAGACACCAGTGCACTTTAGCTCTTTGCAAAGTCACATATCCATGTAGGCATTGCTCCCTCCTTGCAATGAGCTGGATTCTGGAAAATCTCTAGGGAAAGGTCACTTCATAGGTGAGCGTGAAGAAAGTGGTGAAAATGTTTTTGCACAGAAAATGGTTTCTTTAATATAAAGTGTTGTTTCTGGGGAATATAAATGACCCTCTAGAATTTTTTTTGGTCTGAAAACTTTGGATTTACAGAAAAATGCATGTGGAAATGTTATTGACCCTCCCCATTGCATCCTGCTTTCTCCAGTTCATTCCAGTACCACTCTCTTGTGCCCTGTAATATATATATACACATATATATCTGATATCCATACAAATGTGATGCAGATGTACTTAACTTAGTGTTATGTGGTGTGTCAGAGGAAAAGCCAGTTAAAATGGTGATGCTGAGGAGAGAATGCTAGCCCTTCTCACAATATTTGTGTTTTAAGTGTTGTTTTCCCTTTTTTTTTTTTTTCCTCCAGTGATGGCTAGCACCCTCGGCCAGGATTTATTTGTGCTTCAGGCAAGATGGGAGGAGCTGTGCAAGCCCTTAGGCATCACTAGGTGGTGCAAGCAGTCCACCAGCTCCAGCACTGCTCTTCTCCCAGCCTGGAGAAATACCAGCTTCTAGCTCCCGGCCCTGGGCTGGACACCTCGGGGTGAGGATGACAAGCCCGGTTCAGTTTGCAGAAGCCCAGGTAGGCAAAGCCGAACTGATTTGAGTTAGAATGAGAAAGAAAGAGCTGCACTGCTGTGTGCCCTTGAACCAGTCATGCTTTACACTACAGATACATTTTAAATGGGTTAGAAAGTTTCTGCAGTGTAAATTTTTCTCATGATGAAACAGTGTTTAAAGAAATATTTTTGCTTTGCTTAAAGATATTGGTACCGGCTAACAGAAAGGTGAGCACTGGAGTTGCATAACAAGTTCATTGGCCTGCAGAATTGTTTTGTGCTCTGTTAATTAACCATCTGGTAGAATATCAATTCAACATCATAGAGCTAGGTTTCCAAGAGAATTTGGTTCTTAGATATGTAAACGAAGTGTCTCATTATTCTAAAAGTTACTATTTCTAATTCTTTAATATAATGGTTGTGGAAAGTGCACAATACTGAACCTTGACACAAAACTGGAATCAGTTGCATTTTTCGCAAAGTTCTAAGTTAGTTGTGTGAGTGGATCTCTTCCTAGGCAAAAATAGTGTCAGAAACATAAGCACGTTTTGAAGCAGCTATGAAATTTTGCACATGAAAATGAGTCGCTCTTAGGAAAGGAATAACAGTTGTAGCAGAAGAGGTATATATGTTCACGTGATACTGAACAGGCCCAGTAAATAACCGACTCTGTTACCCTGTTGTGAGAAGTCAGAACATGGTACAGAACAACAGTGATAGGTCATTTATTGATGGTCTTGGTTTCTGTTTGTGTCCCCAGTTAATCTGAAAAGGAAATGCATCTGAAAGGAATTGCAACCTGGAGCAAACTTTCTCTGAATAACATTCCTCCAAGAACATCCAGAAAAGCAGAAGCTGTCAAAGCCGTGAGCCGAATGACATCTCAGTTGGTTCTGAACCATTGGCTTGCTTCCATCTGATGGGAATTTGGTTGTCAAAAGAAAAGCTTACCTGGGAAGGTCAAAGTGAGCAAGCAAATCTGGACTTTTTTTTCTCCTAAGGGATATTCCAATCTTTGAGCATTTGTCTTTGACCTAAGGTACGATTTGAAAATGTTGAAAACTGTTGAAATCACATAGCTTCATTGCAATTTCCCTCATTCTGGAGTTGAAATATTTACTGTAAAAAATGCAATTTGGATTTTTGTGGAAGTTGTTTTCCATCAGGGAATCCTCCTGATGAAAAATTCCCAGCTGGTTCTTGAGGTGAGATTTTTATGCCCTGCTTTCTTTCATCTCTTCCCTTTTTGTTTTCCTTTGTTCTCTTTATTGTGCCTTGGCAGTAATGGGTTCTAATGCTACAGACCGTGGGCTTGCATTCTCGTCGTAGTTTTTATAGTCATCAAATATACAATGTGTGCTTGTTTCAGAAAGCAGGTGGATAAGAGCCTTTGCTGATAAGTAATTTCTTTACCCCATTATGTACTTATCCCCACGCGAGTAACAGTAAGATAAAGGAAGAAGTTCTCTAGGAGTCTGTTGGGGCTGGCCAAATTTTTTTCACTGAAACACTTTCACACACAATGTTCTCCAGTTATTCTAAAAAACCCACAACTTTAGCAGGAAGAGATTTGGGTTTTTTAGTGAAAAGCCAGTTATATTTTTTCATATTTTAAACAAGCTTTTAGTTGAATATTTTTAGAAAAAAGTAGCGTTGAAAATTCTTTTACAGAGTAGTTGACTTCATTTTCTTTTGCTTACCAGCTGTCCTCAAAACACTGATTAGATAAGCTTACAAATCTCTTGACTAAGTGCCTGTTTTTAACTAGGGTCAGTTCAAAGTAAGAAAGAGGCAAACAGTGACCATGTTGAGAATTCCGGTGTAGCTGACTGAGCCAACTAGACCCCAGATTTTGAAGGTAATCAGTTACCTATAGGATGTGAATGCTTTAACCATTTTAATACTATTGGCTGGTATTTCAAGTGGATTAAACTCCAACAGTTTCTTCCCCTAGTAGAGGATTTGCCAATGGCAATAACTCTAATAGCAATTTTAACTGTTTTTGTCCTACTTACTCAGAGTGAAAACAAGTGAGTGAAAGAAAACAAAGAGAAAGGCAGAAGAAGCTCTAGAAATGCTGCACAAATTCCAGATGTCTTCTGTGTGGGCCGATTTCCAAAACTTTGGAAAGGGATCACACTACTTTGGTCAATTTAGGTTAGATATCTTAGGTTAGGGGTCTATTCCTGGAGATTGGGCTAAGGGTCACAGAAAGACAAATAATTTCTGAACAGCTGTTGGAAGAAAAAAGGGGAGAGAGGCCTTTGGTGAACAGGATACCCCCTTCACCCTCTGCCCTGGATAAAATGTTATTTCTATATGTATGTGCCAGGTCTGGTAACACCAGTGCCTTGACAAGTATGAACTGTGGTGCGTTCACAAAATCTTTCGCAGGGTACAGAGCAAAATACCCCATCTCAAAAGGTAAAGCTGAAGAGGGGCCACACATTTCAAATAGCAGCTCCACATGAGAAACAAAGCATTTTGGATTCCTGTGTCCAAGTCCTTCTCCTCCTGAGATGTGAAAGTATTCTTCTGAGAGGTAGAGGGAGGTGAGGTACTTGACAAACCATTCATGGGTCAGAAAGAGGATGTGGTGCTGACACTTATTTTACTTTAAGAAACAAAGCAAAGAGTGGTAATTTATTTCAAATTTCAGACCTTTAGAATGCAGACAGAATCTGCTCACATATAAAAACATGCTCCTTGATTGAGTTGTTTCATTAGCTGTATGAAATGAGACAAGGAAACACTTGGGAAACCGGTGAGATTTAGAGGCAAAGAGTGAATTCAAAGAGATGATTTGAAGGTTATGTGGTAAAACGCTCAGTTTCTTCAACTAATTAGGGCTGCTGGGACTATTGGGAAACGTGCAGTTTCTAGGTCATATTAAGTTTAAGAAGCTGCTTCCTTAGCCAATTGAAAAATAAAGCTTGGCTGAACTGTTTTTGCAATGCAGTTATTTTCCCCCTAGGTTATCTGTCTTCATTTATTCTTGCCATATACTTAGCAACCAAATAAAGTGGAAGCAGAAACCAAAATCACACCAGTTTATTAAAATCTACAGTTCATCTTCCCTTCCCCTCTTGAAGATCCTCCAAGCCAGTCTCCATCATTTATCAGCAGTCCTGGTTAACGGGGGAGGTCCCGGACGACTGGAGGCTTGCCAATGTGACGCCCATCTACAAGAAGGGCCGGAAAGAGAATCCAGGGAACAACAGGCCTGTCAGCCTGACCTCGGTGCCAGGGAAGATTATGGAGCGGTTCATCTTGAGGGCGCTCACAAGGCATG
>NW_008794665.1:10728289-10779054 GCF_000699145.1 Aptenodytes forsteri | reverse complement strand
GAGAAAGGAATGTGCAGCTGGAAGGAGAAAAACAAGATAAAGATCATGAAGGTATTTCGCATGATCAGGAAGAACGGGCCAATCTGCTAGAGCATAGATGCGCGTGAACATAAGGCTATAACCTATCTGCAAGCTGCAGGTAGCGCGTGTACACTACTGCTTGCTATAAAAGATGCTAACAAAGAGCAATAAAGGTCTTTGGTTGCCGTGCCTGCCAGAGTCCGTGCCGCTTAAATCCCCACAGGGAGGTTTAGATTGGACATGAGGAAAAATTTCTTTACTGAAAGAGTGGTTAAACATTGGAACAGGCTGCCCAGGGAAGTGGTTGAGTCACCATCCCTGGAAGTATTTAAAAGACGTGTAGATGAGGTGCTTAGGGACGTGGTTTAGTGGGCATGGTGGTGTTGGGTTGACAGTTGGACTCGATCTTAGACGTCTTTTCCAGCCTTAATGATTCTATGATTCAAGAAATTTTGAACTGTAAAACTTCATATATACAGAAGTGGTGCTTAAAATGTACTTGTTCAGCTGCACCTGATGACGCCTGCTGCTGCTGAATTTCCCATGCTCATGGGAAATGAGCATGAACAAAAAGTCCAGACGGCCTGATCCTGGGCTCTGTTCATCTCAAGAAGCTGACTGTCTCAATAGGGGATGTGACCCAGGATTTCTAAATGTGAAGTTTCCAACCTTTAAAGGTTGAACTAGATGACCTTTAAAGGTCCCTTCCAACCCAAACTATTCTATGATTCTATTATTCTAAGTTGTTGCTTAAGAAGTTTTTTTTCTTCTGCTGCAGTCATGCAGCTTCTGATTGTTCCAGACTCAGGACAGATTCAAATCTGAAATCACAGCTGATCCTGCCATCCCCATCTTACACGACCATGTAGTGCCTTTGAGCAACAAGCCATCATCATCTTTTGAGCTCCTGTCAAGGCTGGTTCAACCATTCACACCTCTGTGCCCCAGTGAGTTCTTCTCTAGTTATGTATCAGTGGCATTATCTGTTTTTTGCAGGCATGGCCTGCAGGCAGAGAAAAGTCTGAGATGAAAACAGTGAGAAAATCCATCTCATTGAATAAAATGCTGTCAGGAAACAGTATTTCAGTTTTTTTTTTTTTTAAAAAGTCTATGAAAAATTTCACTGTTCCTACTTTTCCTTAATCAGGAGATGAGCAGG
This sequence comes from Aptenodytes forsteri, assembly GCF_000699145.1. Lineage (NCBI taxonomy): Eukaryota > Metazoa > Chordata > Aves > Sphenisciformes > Spheniscidae > Aptenodytes > Aptenodytes forsteri. The sequence goes on along the minus strand of NW_008794665.1, from coordinate 10,777,874 downwards.
TTTTTTTCTGACAGTGGAGTCTTTATTTTCAACTGCTTCTGCAGTTTGGCTTTTGTGCTTTTTTCTTGAAGAAATCCAAAATAAAGCTGGTATTTTCACCTTCCATTTGTGTTTCATTCTGGATTTTAATAAGCAAATGAAAAGAAATTGCTATTTCATAATGACATGTAAATGTAAATTCGACTTGTAAGCAGGATTTTTTGCTTTATCTAGAAACTTCACCAAAGGGTGTCAAAACTGTTACTTTATATTTTGTGAAACAAAAGTCTTTGGGCTTTCAACCACCTTCCAGTCTACTCAAGTGGAAACATAGCTGAGCCACTGATTTCAGTCTCATTCATGAAGTTCTTGACACTATTTTTAAATCAAAGCCTTTTATTTAAAATTGAGGCTTTCTACTTCTTCAGACAGCCACCTGAGCTATAGCTAGAGTACACAGTGCTCATTTTTCATGACATCTGATTTTAGCAGGAGCAGTACCCCTGCCTCAAATATGTCAGCAATGAAGGATGTTATTTACTGTCTGTTTCTATAACTTCTGCAGTGATGGCTGCTGTGGGCTGGTGGCAGGTAGGATGTGGAGAGGATGTCTCCTTAGGTACAGCCTGGACGCAATGCAGGTCTTCATGCTGTCTTCACACACTCTTTCAGAACCTGATCCCTCTTTTCCCCTGTGCTGCTTCTGGATGTTTTCAGTGCAAGACAAGGCCTGTAATTACAAGGGCTGCACACGTTCAGGACCCTTGAGAGATAGTAAGCCAACTAACTGGGCAGTGCCACAGAGATCGGGCTAGGATTTAGCTCTGGTTTTCTCTCCAGGAAAAAAGTACACAAGAGAAGAAAGGGACAGCCCCCACTGTTCTCTCACTTTTTTAATGTACCACAATGCATGAAAGACAGTTATTCCTTTCAGACCTTTTCCTTTTTCTAATAAAAAGCCTCATTTCCAAGAAGACTGGAGTGCAAATTACCTTCTCTATTCAATTACAAAATCTGATCACTGCCTTTTCTTTTTTCACCACTAATAAAAGCTATTGAAGTAAAGCAGTCATCTCTTGTTATGGAAAAACAGTCAGTAAGTCACCTTGAGATTAAAATATATATTGCTATACCCTTTCTTGGGAATGTAGTGCAGTAATTGCTTAAGACAATGACAACAGAGACTAGAGGGAACGTTGTATTTTTGTGGAATGTTTCCAGGGATAATGGGTGAAATCCTCCACTGGTTTAAATCAGCAAAGCTCCACCAAGCTGCTACTCTGGCTGATGTAAATTATCATGTCTTCATTGAGGTCAATGGCCCAGCTCCTCCAGCTCTTGTAACTTGGGATATTTCCCTGAAATATAAACTATAATCCAGTCATTTTAGATGAATATAACAACCCAGGTGCAGTAGATCAGTAACTAATGTTCTAGGCTGTGTGCTGTGATAGCTCTTAGGACAGGGTAGGAATTTGGCGTAGCCTTTGCTATGCATGTAACAGTTTGAGGAATAGCCAAGCTAAGATGTGCCATATCTTCAGGCTGTCTTGCTGCCTGTCATGGCTGAAGTGGCAGACATCAGCTAACTATACCTACACTTATTCTGGAAAAAGAGAAAAAAGGGCGATGGGGGTTAAGAGCAGTAGGGACCTGAATTCACAAAGCTTTTCTAGTGCTTATGGTTTTGCTGCAGTTCTGTTGTGAGAACTCAGGTGATCAAAGAATTGGTGAAGCAAAGGCTGGCTCCAGTGCTGTGCTACTAAAGTTTGAAGAAAAAAACCAAAAACCTTGCCCCTACAGAGTGAAAACTAGAGATTCATCATACTAATAGGAAACAGAAGCCAAGAACAGTTTAGGGGTAAAGTGTTACAATCAGATAATATTTGAAAACTCAATAGAGCACCCTTCAAAGGTCAGGTTGGCTTAGTGTCTACGGAAACACGTCAGAGGTGGGAAAGCTCAAAGTAAAGGTCGAATGTTTAACCCCTAGCTTTAAATGGTTCTTCATGCATCTTACAAAAGTAGACAGAAAATACATACTGGTACTTCTCATGTGATATATGAAGGGATTTTGTTTGTTTGTTTTTTAATCCATATTCATGCTTATTTTTGCAGGTTTCTTTAAATATGAGATATACGTTGCTGAAACAGAACAGTGTTCTTCATTGCATTTTTGTGTGGCAGAGAACTGTTAGTTTTCAGACCTTGCAGATCGGAAACAGGAGTAACTTGGCTAACTCTAGCAGTGTTAGCACAGACAAAGCTTTAAGCAGGTCAGCTTGAATTCTGAGATCAAGCGCTATAGACTGATATCCAGACCTCATATCTTACCATGCATTAACCTTGTCCTCATAATGAATGCTAGCATAGCGCTAACAGTTTTACTTTTATTTCTTCACAATAAATTCAGGAAGAGCCTTCCATAGCAGTCTTTTAAAAATTGAAGAAATCAAGCATGAGATTTAAAACAGCAATCCCTGTTGAATTTTTGTGCAGACACATGTAGTCAGAGTGAAATCATGATATTTACAAATATTTGGGCTTATGGTTGTGTGGCCTTGGACTCTGGGGCCCATGGTAGGAGGTGTAGGGAGACAGAATTTTATTCCATGATTGAGGAGACAGCATTAAAGGAGATAATTCTGATTCGAGCTCTGCCTCAGCTTCTTTTAATATCTGCCCAGCATGATACTAGAAAGCCATGGTTCTGGTTTTGAACACTGGCCCTGAAAAGCCCTAGAAGGACAAAATCCATTTGCAGGCCTCCTTTTTTTTTTTTTATTTTTTTTAGACTTTTGCGTAGCGTGAAAGGCGGCTTAGGCCCGTTTGAGCTGCCACATAGTGCTCCCATATTGTGAGTCCTCATTCTGAGACCGCCAGCTTCTCAGGGTGAACGTTTTCTGAAAGTCACATTCATACTCTATTGGCATTAGCCCTTAAAGCAAGGTTGATGACACCACCTGATCTAACTTGTGTGTATGCTCTTTGGAAATAGCCGTCTGATACAATGGGTCTTCTCTTTTGTGATTTTAGTTGCCAGGATGAGTAATGAATAGCACAGCTAGAAACATTAGTCCAGGTTATCCTGGCCCTACGAAGGGATCAGTTCTAAACTGAGCTCATGGCCAAGTTTCTGCTGAACTTGGGAAGGAAAATAGCCTCTCCTTGCCCTTTGTCTTGTCTTTGCCAATTCAGCTTTGCTTTTCAGGTGTGTGCCCCCAGCTCAGGCAAGAGAGTGCTGCTTTCATTTAGTGTGCAAGGCAGAAATACTTATGGTGAAAAGTACTGATTCTGGAGAAGAAAACATTTACTTTCATGTACATGTCCATTGCATTCTCAGCCTTGCAAAACTGCCAGTTGGAGTCAATCATGTTTGCAGTGCATTTCCTCCTTTTTCTCCCCGTAAAAGATTCTATTTTCTAATGTATATCACAAAGCAGCTTATTTTATACTGAAGCTGGAATGGGTTCATTGGTCAATGAGGAGTTCTCTCTCCCTATATATATATATGTAGGTATATAGAGTGATATACCCCATTCTGCCTTCATTCTGACTATGAAGGTGAAATTGAGGTAAGGGTGGTCTGGCTCTCTTCATCTACTGCCAGGAGAGTACATTAATTCCTAAACAAGCAAACGCTGTAGTTGCTTTAAAGCATATCCTGAGCTCTTTGAAGTTTGTCTGCTACGCCAGTGATTTGAGAAGCAAGTGGACCAGAGCTGATGTTAGCACGTCAAAGAGACTGCTCCATTTTCACAGTGAAAACTCTATTTGAAGTTCTGTGTTTAATGGTGTGGGACTCCACAGACCCCTGAATTGCATGCTGTTATTCCAGATGTGCATTGTCTCTATAGGAATGCAATTTCACAGTCATTAAACATTTTAAGTTCATCAAGTGCTAATTATAGCAGAGAGCATGACAGCAGAATCTTCAAAGCCCTGGTGGACAGAAAAGCCTATTGATCATTCAATTGATTTTTATTACTTGGTATTGAGCGGCAGGGCTGCCTGCTGTTGTATAATCTGGCTTTTTTTCTATTCAGTTATAATACTAGACTCATGAAATAGCCTAGCTTGCTCTGATACAGGGCATTGTTTGAGTAGCATATCACCTGGTGTAGTGTCCTGCATTACTGCAGCTCTCCAAAATTCCTGTCAGTGCTATTTTCTCTTCTAAAGTGCTGCTTTTTCTAGACCTTTCCCCTGGAGCTATATATCCAATGATGATGTCTCAGAGACTGAAATGAGCCAGCTTCTAGCTTCTGGTGTGCTGATGTCGACTTGCACCAGCTCCATCGGCTTGGTGAGTTTCCAGTGTGGGAGGGAAAGGAGAGTTTGGCAGTGTGCTGAGACATAGTCACTCATTGCAGTTTTGGTGCTGCTCCTGGGATTTACTGCATGTGATCTGAATATTGACTCACTCGATCAATCACAGTATCAAGCCACTTGTCTTTGCACTAGAAAATAAGCTGAGAAATGGTGTTTGCTCTGCTGACTGCCACAAAGCTATCAGGTTTCTGCCAAGCTCCTCGGAGACAGGCAAAAGGGAACAAGAGGTCCTGCCGTTCCTGTAAGCTGCTTCCTCTTGTGACTTGCTACGTCTGATCTCTCCCCTCTTACACTCTTTTCTCCATCCTGTCTCTGTTAGCTGCTGCTTGCAGTGGAAGGATAAGCACAGATACCTGCAAACCTGCCAGTTGAGGAGTTAGGTGTTCAAGATTAATTTTGATGTTAATGAGCCACGCAGAGCAGGCAACAGGCAGCCCCAGAGGATTCATCAGGGGCTTGTGCCAGATACCTGTTGAAATAATTGGAAAGATTTCCACTGACTTCAGTAAGCTCTGGTTCCCTTCCTAATCGCACCTTCCTGTGTTTCTCAGGGACTTGAATCCAGGAAGCTAGTTATGCTGTGCCCATGCACCCATAGCTCCCTAATGTTCTTTCTGTGCCAGGGCTCTGGAGAAACAGGCTGTATCCCAGCTGCACTTTGGTCTTCTGGGTACATTAGTTACACACTTCAGGGCCTCAGTTTCTGCATCTGCAAAGATAAAGATAATGATAGTTGCTTCTTTTAAAAAAAAATGCCTGAGGATTTCTCATTTGTTGCATAGAGGAGCTGATTGCTTCCATTGTTAGTTTGAGTGACTGGACAGTGAGAAAAGGATATGAACAAAACCAAAATGGATATATCTAGTATCAGGGCAACTACATCGATGATCCTCTGAGAGCCCATGTGTTGTGGCAAAAATCAGACCACTGTTGGGCCAGAACCAGTTAGCTTAGCTAAATTGTCTCTTTGCTGTAAACAGCCTATATTTAGGATAGGATCTTTGAAAGCTGTCATGATTGACTGAGTGTGATCATGTTGAAATGAAGTGCCAAAACTCAGCTGCATTAGGAAGGAATGTAGACTGCTGCAGACCTTTGTGGTAAAGAACATCCTGAATGCACAATCACTCCTTCGTGATAAGGATATTTCTGCTAGCTCCTTCTGTCAGTTGTTTTCTTTAAGAATTCAGGGGAGAGAAAGAAAGAAAAGAAGAAAGTGTATTTAAGATGCAAGGAGACAAAGCCATGTTAAGTTTCATTTACAGAGATGAATTGGGAACAGGTGCTTCACATAACTGAGGGGCACCATTCTGTGAGAGAGCCCTTGAGAGTCAAGAGAAAGGAATTACAAAGAGCAACAGTATATTCAGAAAGATAACTACAATCAATCCCTTTCCATGTCTATTAAGGGGGAAAGACAACAACCACAAATGCAATGGAGAGATTAAAATTGACTTTGTAAAAAGCCATTTTTTATTTATTTTTTGTTTCTCTGAAATAATTTCAAAACCGAAGGCAGGAATAATTGAAGCATTTACAGAATATATCAATAATACCTCATTATGCATCTTTGCTTCAATCCACTGATTTCAATTTTCTTTTGAACAAGCAACGTTTATCAGAGGACTTAGCATATGAATGGGGAGGGGGTAGAAATGTAAAATACATGCTTTAGATTTACATGTCTTAGGATGCCAAATAGCCATCAAAACTAATTGTTTCTGAAATGCTTTATAAACCTTATCTTATGTGTTGACCCTAATCAGAGCAATTAATTTCATAATGAATTCTTTCTACACACGCCCTATTTTATTATTATCCTTAGTCTAAATTAATAACATCATGATAATAATTAGTAGATATGAAATTGTCTCTTCACTGCTTCTCATAGCATGTGGGCTTGATATAAAAGAACAACAAGGATGACAATTAGAGGAAGACATGTCAGCTGTATTGATTGTTGTGCACCTTAACCCTAGCATCTGCAAAATAGGCTTTATTTAAATGTGAATATCTTTGATATTCTCCTTCTATTTCTCCTCCTATTTTATTTCAATAGTTTTCCTTCCTGCAAGAGGCAAATGTCTCCCCCTCAAAGCTCACTACAAAAAGATTAAAGTAGAATTTTAGGGCCTGATTCAAAGTGTGCTGATGCCAGATTTGGAGCAAATGAGCAATAGGTACCTATGATTTAGGAGAGCATCAGTGTCTGGAGATCCATCTGTAATCTCTAAACCCTTCTTGAGGTTTCAGCCTTCCAGAAACCTCAGGAAAAGTGGACATCTTTATACCTTGGACTGTGGTTTTATGGCCTCATTAAGACAAATTAATTTGTGTAGGGTGTTGCAGTCACAGTGCCAGATCCATTCCTTGCTCTGCCTTACCACCTAACCATGGGAAGGTAGTGTGGGAGGGTAGTGGAACTACCCATGTTTAGAAGAGCATAAGACAGACATGAAACTACAGCCTTAGCCCTTTTATTGGGCTTTACTGAATACATTACTGTGTATCAATCAATTACTGAAATAAGTCTTCTCCCTTCTCTGAAGGTAAAAATCTCTTTCTGTAGGCATGGCTGTGAGACGATAGTCCCTGCCAGTCCACAGCCCTACCTTTAGGCCCAGCTCTGTTACAGCATTAGAATTTCCTCTCTCCTTTATTCAAAGTCACTTTTCCAGCCTGTGCAGTCACAAGAAAACATGACACGCCTGCATTAACAAATTATTGCCTGAAGCCAACAGCTTGAACAGGGACCGAAACAGGACAAGGCACATGGAAAAATTGCTTCAGAATGTTTTATTCATGCATCTGACTGATGATGTATGGTCTACAGCTTTATGGTAATAGGAAAAAAAGAGATCTGTTGTGGTTTATTTTGGTTTTTTTTTTTTTAAAAAAAAGAGGTAATGATCAAGACCGTGGAATATTAAGCGCAAAAGGAGAGGCTTCTCTGAAACAGATGATGTTAAGTCACTTTGGTTCTTTAGTGCAAGCAGAAGAGCTCAACCTTAGCTTCTCATTCTGGAAACTGAAGTTGGAAGAACACATTCCCTTGATGCCATTTCAAAAAGACATAGCTAACATTTCCCCTGCAAAGGGAGGTATTTTGATGTTTTGCAAAGAAAGCCTGTGACAGAATCACATTGCTGACAGTCAAGGTGAAGGCGCAGCTATCACATAAATACAGTCCCTTGTGTGTTTCTTTTTTTTCTAAATCAGTTGTGAACAGCTTTTAAACTCTCTTTATTTTTGAAACGAGCATCTTGAAGTGCTGCCTCTATCACAAAATCTGCAATTCAGTGTGCAGCTTAAAATGTGGTCTTGATATATAGACAGTGAATGTTTCTTTGTTATTGGCGGTACTAGTGTGAATCCTAGATCATCAAACCAAGTTCACAGTCCCCTTGTGTTTTGCGCTGCACACACAGGTAGTGGGAAAGATTCAAAGGCCCTCTGCTCTGCACACACCAAGGGTATATCTGAGATGTAACCATGACCTGCCTGATGCACCTTTCATCTAAAAGGTGAGGGCCTACCATTAGCAAAAAAGATGGCACAGGCCACAAACTCCAGAACCTTTAGAATGAATACTTCTACAGAAACAGTGGTCAAACAATCAATTTCTGGTTCATATGTTTTTGCCCTGACTATTTTTTCAATCTTCAAAAATGAAATTAAGATAATAGGTAATCAAAAAGTTACTTCACAAAGTCTTTATTTCATTTTTAAAAACACCAAAAAGAAATGTTTCCTCACTTCTGCTTTTCAGGCCAAGAATATTTGCCAAATTCTACTGAAATTCTACATTCATTTTGGGAAATGAAACAAAGTTAATTTCTATTGTGTAGAAGTGTTCACAAGCCTCTCCTTAATCTGAGAGCAGAAGCTTCTTTGGCATCCTCACCTGTTGCTTACCATGCTCTGCAGCACAGCAATCTGGAGTCCAGACCTACTCGGTGGCAGTATGTCCATACTGGCCTCTGTAACAGAAGATGACAGCAGTATCTGTACTTGTAAAGCCAAATAGATTTCAATGTAAGTAATATTCAGCCCCCAAATTTGCTCCCTCCTTTATTTTTTAATAACTGCACTAATTCCTATGTCATTTGTGTGGTTATGTTGGTCCTCTTAGGCTTTCAGTTCACCTTTGGCTTTGGTTCAGAACATACAGTTCACACAAGTGAAGTTAACATGACGTGAATGGGTTCCTTCTGGTGGCTATTGGCTATAATGTAGCAACCAAAAGCCCTTTAGTTCTAGTCTATTTTCCAGTTAGGTGAGATTTGGACATTATCCAAGGCACATCTTGTGTTGTTCAGATAACAGGCACTGATCTTAGCCTCACTTTAACTCAGTTACTGGCCAGAACTCCAGCTTTGGCCCTACTGCTTGACTTTTATGTATCAATGCTGATTTAACCAGCTTGAAGGTCAGGTGCTCTTGGGACAGATATTATAAAGAACTCAGGTCTTATTAAGGCACTTAAAATCTGTGAACTTTTTAAATAATAAGATACTAGTGGTCACTTAAAACAGTGGGGTCTGCAGAGCTGGGATGTTCTGAGAAAATAACTTGTCCATAATCGTGACAACCCCAGTTGTTCTGGTGGTTTAATAGTGTTGCACCCCATGGAGATTTAGGGACTCCACAGCATAGGTTGTGAATGCCTTTGCTCTCTAATCCAGTGAGGTAAGTAGCTATATGGTAAGAACGGTGTGCAAACTTCTCTCTTAATCATACATCAGGAGTGTCATTTGGGATGATCTCAGGCTGGAGTATTTTCTAAGTGACCTCCAGGCCTGTAAAATCTGTCAGGCACCCAAAACACCTCTGCAAAGCTGTAGCCAAGCAAAGGGGCTGAGGAGATATGGAGGAGTTAGCCCAGAGCATGTGTTCCTGCTTCCGTTCCACTAGAGTGCAGTTTTGCCATAGCCAAAGCTGAGAAGAGCAGATAAGACCAGGGGTGCAGCATGCAAATTCTCTCAGTATGCGCTTTATCCTACATAGTGTGTCTCACTGAGATTAGGATGCACTCTGTTACTTGGTTGTGTACAAATCCACATTCAGTTTTTGAGCTGAACTAATACTAAAGACTAAGAAGTCCTGTTAAAGACCAGGTATTTTATTTAGATTCAAATCAGAGATTTTTATTATACTCTGAAACCCCAGTTTAGCATTGATTGTATTGGAACTAGATAAATGCTTAATGTTTGGTATAGGCTTACTTGTACGTGTTTGAATTACCTTGCTGAATCAGAATCTCCTTTAATATAAAATACGGAAGCGGCAGGAAATCTGCCAGAATTGGGTAAGACATGGTCAGCCTTTGAGATTGCACTGAAGAGTAAATTATGTTGACCCTTTAATACAGAAAGCTCAGCTGAGTTAGTATACTGTGTATCTGTTCAGTGGCCTCAGAGAAAATTCCAAAATTAGATTAAACTTTGAACTTTCTGCAAAGGAAGAAAGCAAGAAGTGCTTAAGTTCTGATACTTTATTAAAGAGACGGTTGCTTCTAAGCATAGACTTTTTTGGTGTTTCCGAATACTGAATCATCAATTCATGTAGTGCTTTTGTTATCTGTCAAAAAAACTTTGCCTTCCCTCCTCCAAACAGTTTCAACAGGAGTATTTTTTCCCACGCAAAACTGTTTCACTGAAACCCACTGATTTGTGTAGCTGTACTGTTTAGAGTACTGCTAAACATGTCCTGCATACCATGGCTATAAGGTGATTAAATTCAGCCTCTGAAAAATATATTTTATAATCTGGCCTCCTGTGGCCTGATTTACACCATAGTGAAAGTCATAGAGTCTCCCTCCCTAACGTATGCACCTAGCCCTCTTGCATCAGTTCTTACATCCTTTTTATGTATCACTAAATACTCATGACAAGTTCCAGAGGAGCAGACCTGGACAGAAATACTCTGTATAGAAAGCTTGTACAGAAAACTCAGCTAGTACACAAGCAAGTCCCTCACACACAACTGAGAGAAACTGACCAGGAAAATGAAGGGGAAAAAATTGTGACTTTGCCTGTCTCTCTCAACTGCAGGAATGAATGACTGGTCAAACTGCACAAGATAAATGTGAATTAAAGCTGGCTGATAAGAAACATTAGTTCATCTAAGGTGAGTCACGAGCTTTCAATTCATTTCACCTAGGCCTGTCAGGATATTCAAATAGCTATAAGAAACACTGAAATAACTGTAGTGTTTTTTAAGTTAAAAAATGGGCCTATAACTTTTAAAGAAGCTACAAACTGTAGCTGTGTCTTTAACCAGCTCTAAAATATTGTAGCTTATGCATTTTCTATGAAATATCAATGATTATGAAAGTGCTTATAGGCACGTCAGGGAAATTGTTTTTCGACTGCTTCTACTGGGGACCGTTAGCTTTGTGTTAGTATTAGCCACACTTGTCAAATAATTTTCCTACAAGCAGACTTTCAAGAACTGGATATTTCACGAAAGCATTTGAATTGTCCTCACTTGTATCATTGCCTTCTGATTACTTATGTTGCCTTCTGATAGATTGTCTTCAAAACTGTTTGGCCTGCAGCCTGCCAGGCGCGTGACAGGGAAGGCAGCTGGCCCAAAGTCTTTTTGTAACCCTAATCCCTACTCTTTAAAAGATGTGCTTCTTTAAAAGCTATGCTATAGAGCCATGCTTTCAAAAATAGCTGTCATCTGCAATAACTGAACAGAGGATGAATCGGGCTTACTATTTCATTGAGAGCGGAGTGGGGCCTAGCTGAGCACTTTACAGGGTAGCCTGCAATATCCTCAAGGTTCAAAGAATTATTCAGAAAGCCAGATACTCTTTCAAAGTATTTCCTATGTTGAGAATGCTGCCTGAGCTGCTCATAGTTATGTCATGTTTACTTCAAGATAGTATCTCAGCTGGTTGTAAGCATTACGCACCATATCCTCTGAGAAAAACCCAGCCTTAAAAACTGGCAGGTGAGCAAAGGCAGGGTGCAGAGAGGAATACCCTGCGGTCTTTGTTCAACAGACTGGATATCTGCCAATTGAAACAGAACCAGTGAAAGCAAAACCTGCTTCTATAATAAACAGTAGCTTTCCTTATGCCTCCTAACAATGTTTTACCCTCACCGAGAAAGGACTTGTGATTGTGACATTCATGGTACCCCAGACATATTACTGCTGGGTTTAGTTTGTATACCTAATTAAAGCTGGAATGGCTTATGGCTCACTGCAGCTTTCCATGACATGAAGCCTCTTGACATTATTTATGCGACTGCTAAGTGACACAGAAACACATCTGAGAGAGAAGCAGAGAGGAACAAATGGCTAAAGAAAGGTCAGGGCAATACCACATGGCTGCTTGGCTGCTTCTTAGCAATGGAAGGAGAAATTCTGCTCCCCTTGAACTCCTACTTTTCTGTTCTTTGTTGGCAAAATTAGTTTATGGGTTGTGACATTGAGGGCTTAATTTTTCTTTTATTGCTTTGGAGGGCCACAAATACACAGAAAGCAATAAAGCAGAAATACGAATGTAGACATTCTTTTTTAAAACTACCAGCAATTGGCTGTCACACAGACAGCATCATTTCTCTTTGTGTTTTATGCTGCAGACGCTCTCAGATCAGGGCAAGACGCTTAAACATATTCTGTGTGTTTCAGGAACATCTGTTGGCATATCATCATCTGAGAACAAATTTGCCAACCCGCATCAGAAATGCCACTAATACATGTTTATATCAAGAGTCCAGGCATGTAGCAGGAGCTCAGCATTGTCTTGAAACTAATTTTTTTTTTTTGTCATGGTATACCAGCCTCTGAAATCTAGCATGCAGGAAAAGGTCTACAGTCTGATCAGTGGTACAGAACAGGTTTTGCAAGAGGAGCAATGTAATGGATGAGCAGGCTCAAAGCAAATATAAGGAAATGCGTTCTCATACAACATGCAGTTAATCTGTGGAACTTGTCACCATAGGATGGTGTGGATGCTAAGAGCTTACAAAGGTTCAAAAAGTGACTGAATAAATTCAGGAAAAATAGAAAAATCACTGGAGAGTGCTAATCCCCATCACCACACACCATTCAAGGGGCCTTATGTCTTGGATTACTGTAAGCTTCAGTGTACCTGGGAAATATCACTTTGATCTTGCTTTGGTCTTATCCTTGTACATAGGCATCTGCTACTGGCCACTCTCCAAAACAGTCCAAAATCAGATAGAGTATTTTTCATTACAGAGAGCAACAAATTTCACGGATGCTTATTCTGCAGTTAGATCCCTAAAACTAAACAAACACTCATGCCACTTGTCATCATTTTACATACAGTCAGTCAGGAAGTCTTCATATAAACTGCAGAGATTACCGAGTGGCAGGCCCAGGCTGATTATCTTTATTTCTTTCAGCATAACATGCCATTTCCTTTAAAATCAAACCCACATAAATATGAAATGTTTGCTCTGTATTTTGTGGACTCAAATATTGCAGTGACACCAGAATTTTCCAATCTGGGGAAAAATTCCACTCAAAATATCCTCCCTGTCCCGAAGGGCTTCTCGCCTTTAACTCTTTAGCTCTTCAGATCTGGGGCTTTTATGTATGTTGGCATGTTTGCTCTAGGTTGATATCAAGAAAACAGAGACTGTGACAAAAGAGCTTCATTTTTAAGAAGCCCATTATGAAAACGTAGATCAAGAAAAAAAAACTATTCTAAGTCTCTCCAGCTAAGGCCAGGAACACAATAAAATGAAGTTTTGAAGGGCGAAGTGAGAGCATAAAAGAAAATGAGGAGAGAAGAGAGAGTGAAGGGAAGGAAAAGAGTTCAGATGAGGTTAGAGATGTGCTAAAAAAAAAAGAACCAATGCATTAAAAATCATACCATGAAGAAAAGGCCAATGGCCTTGCTGATAGACTGATGGTTTTGTGGGGCAGAGGTGAGACTATGTTACACTTCACAGCCCTGACTTGACCTAGGCTGACTGACAGTCTTTCTTTCCCATTTCCCAACCATTAAGGATTTAATTTGGTTCACACTGCCTCTATTCTCGCCTGAGTGTTCATTTCTTCCTATTGAGAAAAATGCCATGTATCCTGCAAGGGCATCATGAAAAAGTCTGTGTGCAATTTCGGTTTAAAACACAAAGCAATCCAGATTCTGACTGTCCATCTCCTTTTCATTTCTAATTTGCACAATAGGTGGATCTTTTCTAGCAGCGAACTGACTTTGCCATACACATTCTTTGCAGGACATGAAATAGTTTTGAGCTGTTGAAAAAAATGTGTCTTCAGGCTGCTAGAAAATGTGTACTGTGTAAGCCAAATGCAATTTGAAAATATTGTGCTTAGATATTTACATTTTTGGTCAAGGTGTTTTGGTCTATATGTTATGCTGTGTTGACTTGCAAAGGTTCCAAGCCAGAAGAGGGCTTCATTGTGCTAAAATGTCCTTGATATAATTCAGTTCCTAGATGTTGTTTAAACTTTAGCAAGAGCTGCGTAAGGCTAACACTGAGCCCAAATAAGTCTAATCTGTTGAGTGAGATCTTTCAAAGGTAATCATTCTGTTGACAGGCATTAAGGTCTCATGAAAATGTGCCTACTGGTATCAGCTGATATCCATGGATTTTTTGTCAGGGCTTGAGAATGCAAACAAGGAAAGCAAAGCATTGGAACATATTCATGGATGTAAATGTTTCTACTTTTGTGGTGAAACACAAACATCAGATTTCAGATAAATGGCTAGCCTCTGCCGTAATCATCTGAAATGAAATACTCAGGTTTAAACTGATATACAGAGTAAAAAAACAACCCCAAACATGCAGAACAACCAAACAGCAGTGCCTTAAAATTAAAACTAGGGAAAAATTGTGCTGGGATTTTCCAAGTCAGTCATCTTTGGTGTAGCCCTTCTGTGAATCATGTCAACAAAATTAACACTGACTTCAGTGGAGCAGACCTCTCGGTTAGTGCTGAACAGTTATAACCCCTGCTGCATACATGAGCACATACTGCCAGTTACATTTGACCTGAGCAATGGCACACACAACTTGGGCTGCTCCAGCAGGAGTTGTTGGTACATGTAGCTGTCAGACTCTTTGTCTCCTAGCCTGACAGTCAAGCTTAATTCTTAGAAAGCTACAGGAGAAAAAAACAGTCCCCAAGCTGTGAATGAAGTTGCATGGCTCACTGGTATCACCAGGATTTCATTAATGATTTTAAGCACACATGTGCCGGTGTAGGACTTATGGGAGCCAGTCGCTTCATACTTCTGAAGAGGGAGTGGCAGTGTTTGTTAGGATTTCCCATACCAAGGAGTTGGTAATGCAATGCTTCCAACTGACTGCCATAGGCGTGTGGACCCTTCAGCCCTTTATCCGGTAGTTTACACTGCCTTAAAAGTCATAAAATGTGCATGTATTATAGCAATACCCAGAAGGAAGAACCCACTGCACAAGATACAGTGGAAATTTAGCAAAACTCTTGCCTTGGCGCTGCTGGCAATTCGTTTGACAACAAGGCCATTAGTGTTTTGCAAGCAATAAAAACTTACTGCGTTCCCTCCCACTTCTTTTCTCTTCAGCTTGCATGCACTTGCAGTTAACTGTGGGGAAACTACCCATTTCTTCCTACCAAGATCTCCCTCTCACTCTGTTTTGGGGGAAACACAGAATTAATTTTTGTTTTGTTTCCAGATCTACCACCCTATTCTCTAAATCCCCATCGGATTAGCACCATGCAAACTCCAGGAGATGCACAGGCATTCAGAGTTGCTGCCAAAATCAAGGGCCTTTCTCCTGCAGTTAAACTCCACCTTCCTTGACTATGAAGGCTATTGGTGGGCTGAGTCCTGGTTCTGTTGGCCCAGGTGAGAAATATTTCATTTATCCTGAGCTGTGGGACCAATTAGTAGCTGGTATAGCTGCCCTATTCCCAAGCCGGTGTCTGCTCTGTAAGGCAGGGGCTCTGATTCTGAAAGGTACGTGTGTTACAAAACAATCTCTAGGTACCGTGTTCCTGGTATTGGAGAGCATTTGTTTGCTGACTCTGTGGCCAAGCTTCTGAAAGAACTTTACAATACAACTGTTCTGTCCGGCTGAATGCGTTGCAGTGTGAATAGGCTTGTTCAGAACTCCTCTGATCACTGCTGTGATCCAATGTATCGCCAAGGGGTAAAGCGCTTGGCAGGGCACAGTAGACATGCCTTCTATTCCTTGCTGTAGAGAGGAAAGAGGGGGGCTTAGAAAAGATACTGAATTTAAACCCATCTGTAAGATAAGTACCTTCTCTGTAAAGCGCATTGACATCTCCTCATGAAAAGAGCTAGGTATTAGTATTATTAAGTAAGGCTTAAAGCCTTTGGCTCTTTCTTGTTTGCAGTTGCTTGAGCAGTAATATGTTCATCTGATGGGAAACTCACCTGTGGCTTTCCCTGCATGAAACTGATATTAAGTTCTCCTAGGTGGATTCATAAAACATTCCTCATAATCCCCACTTATTTCAAGCCATTTTGCTGCTCTGAATAGCACAGTACCTCATAAAGAACATTTCCTTTCATTCAAAAACCATTTGCATTTTATTTGTGCCTCAAAGGCAATCCAAGCTGATTACAATCCACAGACACTGTACGTAATGAAAAATTAATTGCATCAATCTTTTTGCTGTAGTGGTCTTAACAACTCATTTTCAACTGGTCATTTCTCCACCTGCTCACTGAGGCCCAAGCAGCTGAAGCAAGCGCATCTCTGACACTGACTGAATACCAATGAAGCTAAGGTCACCTAAGCATCAAGTGAGTGGGAGAATAGCACCCGGCAAAAGATGTCAGCGTTTTAGACCAGCAGCAATCACTATGTCACGGAAACCAAGTAAGTAACTGAAACACAAATCTTGGTGAATGCACATTGACACACACACACATGCAAAAGAAAAGTTGCAAGGGGAAGGGAAGGATGTGTCTAAGTCAGAACAGCAAACAAAGGTTGTTCTGGCTCCCTTCATCAGAGCCATCACTTGGCAAGCATTGACGGTGGTCGTAAATCAAGATTTGCATGCTGGCTCCAACGCTAGCGATTTGTTCTGCCAGGTAAAGCACTCTTGCAGAATGCTTATTTATCAAGACATGGTTTCTGCTTTCTACAATCAAAGCTGCTAAAATACAAAGGAAAAGTAACCATTAAAAATCAATACTTTACAAAGCAATGCATGCTGGCTCCAACGCTAGCGATTTGTTCTGCCAGGTAAAGCACCCTTGCAGAATGCTTATTTATCAAGACATGGTTTCTGCTTTCTACAATCAAGCTGCTAAAAATACAAAGGAAAAGTAACCATTAAAAATCAATAACGAAAGGAAAGGAGGAGGGGGGGGGGGGGGGCGGCGGAAATGACACCTGCTGCCTGCCTGCATCAATAACCCTGCAAGGGAGTAATTTTCATCCCATGCCTGCACTGAAAATGTTCTTTGGGTGCAATTCAGTGTGAGATGTATCTAAAGGCATTTTATGTGCAAGGAAAGTTAGAGTATTCCATGTTAAACCATGAAAAATTACTGAACTGGCAAAAGAGTGTAATTGCTTGATACTGGTTGAAATGGCTTGAATTTTCCAAATTCTCTTATGACTTGATCAGAGCCCTCAGGTAGGTTTAGGGGATGCCTGAATTTCAGCCGTCATCATCCACATAGCTGCCTGAGGAAATGCGTGTGTTTATATTTCACCACAGTTTCAGATTGTTTTAGGATGAGAAGAATCCTATATTTCTCCAGTCAGGTTTTCTTTTTCTGCTTAGGTGTATGCACGTTCTCCAAAGTAAACAAAACCTGTGCTTTTGAAGAAGGATATTTTATCTATAGGGGTTCCAACATAACACATAGGAACTTTAAAAAAAAAAATAGAACACAACATTCTTGAAAATACACTGTAGCTCCCTGTGTAGCAGAAGAATTTAAATTGAATTTTTTTTAATTTATTGTAATAATTACTTTTAATTTTCCTCTACAAAGTGCTTGCTACAGTTTGATAATGGAGGGAGGAAACAGCTGGTCTGTACATTTGTGAGTGAGCAGCATTTAATAAGGTAATACGTTCATTTTCTAGGTGTCGAGAATTACGAATTTATGCTAGGTCAAATTAATGCACATGTTTTCACACAGCACAGTGAAGAGCTCCATAAGCGAGTGCTGTTGTATTTAGGGTGCCTGTGAAACATCTACTCCTGCAGGAATGAGAGGAGAGCCTCTGTGTTATGGAGATGCAGCCTTTTATAACTGAAGTGGCAGGTCACATCTAGTTCACACCTCAGTATTCCCCCCAGAAAAACAAAACCAGCATAAAGCTGCTGGCCGTAAAAAATGTGGCTATATCTGGTGCACAAGGCCCAGGCTCCCATCCTTCTACTACAAAGCGCCCCGTAGCGTTTCAATAATATGAATAAAAACTAATTTTCCTTCATCTGCCAAGGCAGCAGTATGATACTGTGTTTGTAGTGTAGATAAAAAACAGATATCAAACTCTATTAAACTTTGGGCTAGACTTTTTTGCTTCTTCGCAAAACCAAATAGTAAATATTGACTGAATTAGGTTTATCAATATTTATCTTGAGGGGAAAATGAATCTTTCTGTTTGCAAAACTATAAAGCCAATTTTATTAGGGAGAGAGATGACTCAAATGGCAAGTTTCCCAATAATAATCTCAGTGCCTTTCAGCAAACAGAGGACATTAAAAGGGGAATGATCAGCTAGGGAACATCCAAAACTGACTCCCACGGGCAACCGGGTGCTAAGGCCAGGCAGGTGCCCAACGAATAGATCCTTCTGCTTTTAGACACAGTGCCATTTTCAGAGGTGTCCCCTCAACTTCCCATTTAGAAGGTGACGATGCACTGTGTATGTAGAGAGACAGGAACTGCATCGTTTGCGCACCTGCTGCCCAGGCAGGACAGAGGAGATGCCTTGGGTACAGAGTGTGATGCCACTCACCCCTAGCAGGCATTAACCTCTTAGGGTGAATGCGAGGAGAGATGTGCAAGGAGACCACGGGCTTGTGAAGGAAATGGAGGATGGGGAAGGCAGAACTTATGTGGGTGGTGAAAGAAATTTACTTGTCAGCCCAGAGGGATCAAAGAGGGACAAAGAGGTGTGAGACAGGAATAGAAATAGATACACAGTCTGCACAACTGTAACTGGAGAGAAAGCAACTGTCCTCGTGCAGCTAATGAGGTGTGAGCCAGTGCTTCTGCCAGCACAGGGAGGGAGGCGATGCCCCCCCCGGCACTCCGACAGTAGCAGCAAGCAGAGCAGGTGTAGTGGTGGAGGGACACGGGCTGGAGCTCCTTGGCCTGGCACACTAGGGACAGTGAGCAGGAGGTTCAGAAAACTGTACCAAGCTCCTAATGTCAGCTCTTGTGTTCCTTTCCTTTCTACATAGCTCTGCTCTTTATCTCTTTGCCCATGCACAAAGTCTTAGTGCATTGATATATGTAAGGGAAAGGTCAGTCAGCCCTGAATTTGCTGACCCTTGGTTAGAGGAAGTAAGTTGTGGCACTGAACTAGATGCAGATAGTGCCCTGTGCTTACTGAGGTCGGGCCAGGATTTTGCTACCACATGTTTTTTGAGAGTCCAACTAAGAATAGCACAAGTTCCACTCTTTCTTCCACCCTCTCACTTGGAAAATCCCATTACTCTCAGTCGTACAGATTGGCTTCTCCTTTCTCCCTACTCCTCCACCCCTTGCACAGGGAGGGGGGGAAAAAAAGGATTGTCTTGAGACCAATAAATGAAGAGTTCTGCCAAAATGATTTAATACTGACTGTATAAAGTGTCAATTATTAAAAGTTCCATACCCAGTGATAAGGAAAAGAGGAGATGGATTACCAGTTCAGTGACGCATTGCAAAATATGCTTAGCTGAGATGAATACCCGAATTGTCAGGTTAGAAATTACTTCATTAGGTAAGATAGGAGCACGTGGAAAGGTGCGAAACATAATCCTGTGTGGGGCAGGAAGAGTTATTTGCATAAAACAACTTCAACTAACGGTTTTAACAAGTTGATTATAAACTATGAGCCTTGAATTATTTCCTGTTGACCTTCAGGAAAGTGCTTGAGTATCGGGATGATTTGAGTGGCTCCAAAAGCAATGTTGTAACCTGCTTAGTTTTCAGTACAAAAAAATAAGCTCTGACCCCTTGAGATATTACTCACTGAAGTATGTGCATCTGAGAGAAGTGGAGGACAACTATTTCCTTAAGAAATATTTTGTCTTTGGAAATTTTCTTGACTGTTTATATGAGCCTGAACGATGAGATGGATTGATGGTGGGATTGCTGCCAGCTTCTGCAGGGTTTAAAAAAAAAAAAAAAAAAGTCAAAAACCAACATGTGGTCGTCACCCTAAGATGTTAAGGTGGACTGGATAGCCAGTGTCCCTCGTTCTGTGTGTCATCATGAGAATGATGACCGCAGGATAAAAGCCTCTTAGTGCCTGAATGCTGAACAGAGTGTTTGCACACAAACATCTTAGTACTTGTGAATATGTGGCATCGGAGTGCCAGTATGAGTTACTTTCCCTTCCTATAAGGTCTCTCACTGATCTTTCCCACATTGTTGCTACAATACTGCAACATTACTTCTACCTCTTATGCATGTGTGTGTGTGCTTGTACAGGTGACATAAGTCTGTGGCTGTAACTCAGCTCTGTGTTAGGTGCTAGGATAGTATGCTGGCTGGAGACATCCTCCTGACTCCACTGAAAAGGAGAGGCTTTGTGTCTTAAGAAATCTGGTTCTTGTCCCCCTGCCTTCTTTCTGCAGTAGGTGTTAGGAAAGGCAGCTGGGGTGACCTTTTGCCCCTGTATGCTGTTGAATTACAGGGTTTTGGCTTCCTTGTTGCCTCCAGAGTTCTAGCCCAATTTACTCTCCTAGAGACCACATGGACTTTCCAAAGTGCTTCCATTTATCAAACTCAGTATCCTAAGGTTTGGTCTAAGAAGGTTATCCAGACCCAGGAACAATGCCTCAGAAATACGTGCTTCATTTCTAAAGAAGAAAAAGAAAGCAACATGATCCAACTTTTTGTCCTTGTGGCATCTTAATCTGCATAAAGAAGATTGAACTGGCAGGATCTGCATAAATTGCTACCAGAGAGAGGACACAAAGAATAGGTAGAAGAAAAAGTACGTTGCAAAATGAGAATGAATATTACAGTAAAAGAGGTACCGACTGAAGGGGAGGAGCTTTTAAAACCAATGTTATACAATGAAATGCAATGCTAACATTGCATATTGTACAGAAGAGTTGCCTTAAGGTTAAGTTCTACCACGGCAGCATTTATCTCCATGAGTGAGTGGAGAGGAGGGACAACTGCCAAGAGGAATAGCCACAGGCGAGTTACTCTGTTTTTCTGTGCTAGCAATGGCAAGTGGCAGAAGGGAGATCCATTGTAACTCTCCATGTTGCTCTCCAGGATTGAAGCTGTTTCACGCAGCAGCTGGAGGGGATGGAAGACATTTGGAATGGTGATCATGCAAGATCCTAACAGCTAAGGGTTGTAAGGATTTTCCCTGAATGGAGGAACTTGTTGAGGTGCGCAGCTAGAACACCATGAAGGTCCAGAGTGCTCATCCTCTTATGCAGGCACCAAATGTAATGCTGAAGAGTAAAACTACTAGGTTTCTATCTGTGAAAGTGCTATTTGGGTTCAGCGCCATGAGTTGAATATCATAAAACTAAAGAAGGTTATTTCCATGTCTGGTATTCTTAAAAAGCAATTCCAAAAGCCTTTTCTGGTCCAACTCTGGATGCCTCAAGAATCTCAGGTGAATCTCCAGCAAGGGATACCTTGGAAGTTAAAAAAAATAAAAAAATAAAAAAAATCTCTTCTTCTATAATCATGCTTGTATCTTTTCCTTCTCTCTGTCCTTGTCTAGGTAGACTTACTGCTTGTATTTTCGAGCTTTCTCATCAGATTGAATACTTAATTTCTGTAATGTGAAAGTAATTTGTTATAATACCTTCACGCATATAGCTGTGGTGTCATCTATGAGTTCTCAGCAATGTGGCCCAAGTCAATGCCAGGCTTAAGCTGTGCCAGAGGATAGCAAGAATCTAATAGAGAATGAAAAGATTTTTTTTTGCGATAGAAGGGTGAGGATGGTGGTGAGAATATTGTGCAGAAAAAGCTCTGGGGAATTATTTAATGCCATGCTTGTAGATCGAGGGCTTTAATAAAATAAAAAGAGCAAAGAGAAGACTGTGCACTCTGATGATGGATGAATATGCCTGCTTCGGTACTTCTGGGATGGATTAAGCTATTGAAAAAGCATTCAACATTGGCTAAAGAACTGTAATATATGTGAAATTCCACGGTTAATGCATCATTAAATAATTTGCTGCAACTGATTTATAGGTGCAATATACTACACTGTGTCAAATCATGTGGGATAATAAATGGTATCACAAAAATATACTATTGAAACTTTTGTTCTAATCAGTCTTTAGAGTTTTAGTAGAACATAGTTCTGCAGAATGGAATTGTC
This sequence comes from Aptenodytes forsteri, assembly GCF_000699145.1. Taxonomy (NCBI): domain Eukaryota; kingdom Metazoa; phylum Chordata; class Aves; order Sphenisciformes; family Spheniscidae; genus Aptenodytes; species Aptenodytes forsteri. The sequence continues at coordinate 10,756,056 of NW_008794665.1, read as the reverse complement.
CTATTGATCCTGATAGAGTAATAGGTAAAAGCTTCATGCTATGTATATTTTAAGGCTTTTTTTAAGCAATCTGGGTTGTCATCCAGTGAATCAGGCACTGCACTGTGACTTGTGGGACCCACACTCTGGTCCTTGCTCTGTCACTGAAACTCTAAGCTGCTGATCTAAGTTCCTCTAGGCTCAGTGCTGTAATGTTCACTTTGAGGTATGTGCTCCCTCTCTCCATGGGCACAATCTAGGATCCCATCACCTGCATGCATATATTGGGTGCATAGGGGCAGGGATGTCAGAAGGGGAGAGAACCGTCAACCTATGAATCCAACCTTCACAGGGCTTGGGTGACTTACTGCTTCCGAGGGACATCTTCCCATGCTCCATATTCACTGTTTGGAAGAGAAAAGCTTGTTCCCTCTCTTCCAAAAGGATTTTCTTTTGAAGTATATTCAGGGGAAAAAACAACACACACACACCCCACCCTGTTAGTGCTCCTATTCAGTGGTTAATTCTTTACTCTAGAAGTGAATGGGCTCAGCTCAGCTCAGCTCTGATCTTGCCCAAAATGTTCCCCTTGTCCTTTGCCCTTCACTTTCCAGGATGTGCCTAACCTCAGGGTTGCAGGGTCTTGCTAAGCAACATTCACAGTCACTCTTACTGAAGAAATGTTCTCACTTGTAGAAAATAATGATTTACTGGGCCAGGTAAGGAGTAGTTTGACCTTGGCAGACTGGTGGTGGGACATTCAGTTGGAGGAGATCTTCTCTCCTAGTCCCTATAGGACTGCGTTTGTACTTTGCAAGGTCCCTTTTGGGACCAATGCAAAAAGCCCTGATGCTGGCTGGTGCATTTAGATGCTACCATAACACTAATGGATGAGCTAATTGTAATTAATAATTTATTTGATTAATTTAACCCTTTTAAACTTTTGTACTGCACTGTTTGCAAGCAAGATTGATTTTTTTCCATCTTTCTAAATTAAGCAACTGGTGGTGGGACATTCAGTTGGAGGAGATCTTCTCTCCTAGTCCCTATAGGACTGCGTTTGTACTTTGCAAGGTCCCTTTTGGGACCAATGCAAAAAGCCCTGATGCTGGCTGGTGCATTTAGATGCTACCATAACACTAATGGATGAGCTAATTGTAATTAATAATTTATTTGATTAATTTAACCCTTTTAAACTTTTGTACTGCACTGTTTGCAAGCAAGATTGATTTTTTCCATCTTTCTAAATTAAGCAGATATTTTCTGCAGCTATATTTCAGCCTACAGGAAATAATAGCTAAGACTCATTTGGATCTGTTGTTCATACTGTGTGATTGGTCATGCTGTAATTAAAATCTGTATTTTTTTCACATTTTGTCAGAGTCCAGAGTGCACCAATGGGCTCTAATTACCCTAAGAGACCTCACCTGGGACCTCCACCCTCATTGTCTGCTCATTGGCCAGGAGCTCCATTTAATCTCAAGCCTAGGCCTTCGGTCTTGGCCTGAGCAAAGTTGTAGGTCTACCTGTTCCAGTTCTATTCCCAGATTGTTGCTCAGGTTTCCTGGGTTGACAGTGGACCTGACTTGTTACTTTCCCTTATGGTTGCTGGACTGTTGACAGATGCTGTTGCTGCCCCCGCTCTGCCTGGGCTGCCCAGCTCAGACACTGCAGGACCGTTCCCGGTTGGTGAGGTCACTGTCCTGCTTGTGTTGTGGCCACCCTTGGCTCCCAGCTTGCCTTCCCTTGAGAAGTCACCCAACTCTTCCAGCTCCCTGATACGTGTAACTTTTACTAGAGTATTCCTGAAGGGAGTGTTTAATAGAAAACATCAAAAAGAATCTCTCCCTACCTTGGTTAAAGGCAGCATTTTGAAAAGTATTGAGTGCTCAGAAGTATCTTTTAGCAGTGATTTTGGCATTTCAGAGAAGAAGGTAGTACATAATTTGAATGAAACTTTACATTTCTAAGTGCCTGACTGAACAATGTTTGTAAGCAGTGATTAGTGAGAACTCTTAAGTTTAATAAGTAGGAGGTGTCCTTAATGTAAATGCAGCTTAAACACTAGAAGGGAGAGCTTCAGTGAGAAGGATCTGTATCTCCTGGGTAGATTGTTAATACCAATCAAAACCAGACAGCTTTTGGAGGACCAATTGTTTAAAAATCACCTTTAAGGGTAATCATGTTTTGAGATGGAGATGTAACTCTCTTAACATTTGGGTGGTTTAAAAACTTCTTTCTAGAGGTCAAGAAATCTTACTAAGGGCAAGATTTCCAAATGCATCAGAGTTACATAGCACCCATGTCCCTTTGAGAGCTGATGGAAAGGGTGCTAGTAAAAGGTGGTATTCCACTGGGGAAGGGGAGGTGGACCCTAAAGTGTTAGGTTTGGCCACATTGAGCATGGCAGTGCCCCTTTCAGAATATATGCTGTAGTAGAAGTTGATATTGAACAGTAAGATGTTGAAAGTAGAAGTTGATGGGAACACTTACCTGAATTACAATGGGACCAAGAAGTACCAGGCACCCTAGTGGACCCTAGAGCACACAGGACTGTTAGCAAATTTTTATAAAATGAGACCAATTCTCTGCTGGTGCAAATCAGCTTACTCTTGCTGAAATCCGTGGCCTCAGTTGCAGTAGTCAGTGTAGCACAATCAACTTACAGGGAAGTACACTACTTTATTCCAACTGAGAATCTGTCCTAGAGTATGCTCTAACTTCCCTAACTGACAGCAAATGTTTCCAAGATGGAATACCGACCTAAACACTACCATCATCTCTTTAATATCAGCTTTTACTGTATCACATGCCTGGCAAAATGCAGCTAGTGCAAGATAAGGAAAATTACTGCCAAGATGGAGAATCAGCTAGAGGAGTCACTTTCCTTTTAAGCCTTGAAAATACACTAACTCTGAGAAAACAGGCTCTTGCGAAGGACCTTGGTGAATTATGATCTGTTGTCAGAAATTTTGCAGCTAATTAGCAGCCAGAGTTTCCAGAGAGAAGAAACTCTGACATGATGGAATGGCTGATTGCAGGGTCTCAGCCCACAGGTGTTTTGATGCTGGCACAGTTATTGAATGGCCTTCTAAATTAAATTAATTTAAAGAGCCACAGCACAGGGCTTCTCAATGAAATGAATGTTCAGTAGCTCATGCCTGTTTGGCACTTGCTTACTGACCACTGCTTTTTCAATGATAGCATTTTTCAGAAGGTGCAGTTATGGTAGAAAGCCCGATTTTATGGCACTTCATCTGCTGTAAGTCACTTATTACTACTATGAGTATTCTGTGGGTTGTGGTAAGAGTTGGAGGCCATGATCATTGCCTTTTTAAGCATAGAAGAACTTACGTTTCTGTCCCAAAGTATTTGCACTGGGTCATCCACAGCCTTCTCCACATGTAGTGAGTTATCTCACCGACTCCAAAAACCATAAGGAGGTTCATTGCTTACGTACAGTCATCTTCAGGATATCTCCTGTTAGCTCTCAGCGAGTAAAGGTTACCCAAATGTTTGCTGTAGCTTTCAGACTGGCCGCTCCTTGCGATTCTGCTTTTCTTTTAACTGCAGAATTTTGATGCACCTTCCAGAGAACAAGAGAAGAAATGATGTAACTTGAGGTGAATCTTGGTGATAAAGCTATCCAGCATGGAATGAACTGCCTGCCACCATCTGAAAATCACTTGTGTGAGGTAAAAGCATTTAAGTGATGAATTAAGTATCACCATTCCAGTTGCATGACTGAGCAAATAAAAAAGGATGGTATTGCCACACAGCTTGGAAAATGTTCCAATCTTCCCAGTGTACATTCATGTCAACTCAACAAAGACCTCTTGTTTGCTTTGAGTTTGTAATCTCTATTTCATCCTTGGAAGAGTTATGTGCAGACATGGCGGCCTTCCTCCAGTAAACACGCCTTCAGTATTGTCCATGTTGGATGTGATTCAGACTAATGAAGCAAAAGGTCATCAGCTTCTTGCATGTGGGCAGAATGAGCAGAATTGCTCCTTTCTCCTATTATAGTTTATTTCATCAGAGGTGCTTTTGAAGAAACTGTTTTGTATTCTTTCATGATTCAGACAATTTTTCTTCATCCAGGTCAGTCTGCGCAAAAGGAGGAAACTGGGAATTAATTATTGTCACCTGTGTTCCTTTGAAGCTTGTTTCTGCAAATATTATTAGAGCCTGGATTCCATCCCTGTAATTTAAATGAACAATTGGCACTTTACTGACCCCATTTTCTCGTAGCTATTTCAGGAATTAGAGTGGTTAGCAAAGGCCTTGCTGGCAATAACACCTGATAGTGCATGGCAGAATGATTACTGTGTTCATTTTTTGTCTGTTCTCAAACAGTAACTGTGTTTAAAGGGGAAAAAAGCTTCCTTGAATGTATTCAGATTGTCCCTGCTTGGCTTAATGGCTTACGTGTAGGCCTTGACACTCTGAAAACCTGAGTTCATACATTTGCCGCTGGTGATTCTCTGTGCCTCTATTTTGCCAGGTACTGTGGTCACTAATGTTTTCTTTTGTGCAGCACTGTGAGACCTCCCATAGGACCAGAAATACTCTGTCTGAAAGAAAGCAGCTAACTCTAATCCATATCTGGCACATGGCAGACCTCCTGCAATTGATTCAGATGGTCAACAGACAGATGGTACTACAGTCTGAGGCTTGGCTTCCAGAATAGGAACAGGAGTGTGGGTCCTTGAGCCTACATACAGTGTGGGGTACCAGCACATAAGTGCCTGGAAGTAGTCCATGCTGGCTTGGAGCCGCAAGGCCAAAATCTGCCTGCCATTGGGTGCAATGCCATCCTAGCAGACTGCTGTATGCACACTGAGCTTGCTGTGGTTGTATACATGTTTGGGAGTCTGCCCTCCAGGCCTGACTGACTGTAAGGGTGGTGGGAATGGGGACTTTCTCTGCTGTACTGCAGTGAAAGAACAGGTTGCAGAGTAGGTAAAAACATAACAAGCCACACATTCAGTCCCATAGCCAGACAATCTGCGCCTTTCCAGGACCCTGTAGATGTTGAATCAATAGCTACCCAAGTCTTGGCCTGCCTCACTGCACAAAAGGGCTGCTTTCTCTTCCTCATTGCAATGAACAATACGTGCATAGTAGGCTTTTTGTCAAAAAGAATAAAATTAAAGGTGTCACAGCAATGGTTTGATCGTGGTGAGGGGGAACTGCTGACTGGACACCTTTGAAGTGTCTTGGAGGAGCTGAAATAAGGGTCTGAAAACCTAACGGGGGCTATATCCTTGCACGCTTGTAACTGTGGGCTGCACAAATTTTCTGTGGTACACAGCCCCAGGACTCTCTTGGCATCCCTTTGCATGTCATAGGGCCCATAGGTGAACAGGAGGGTGCCATGAACCATTCTCCCAGAACAGCTAACTGCACCATCACAGTGTGGGAAGTGCCTTGCTTTATGCAGGCATCGCCTCAGCTGTGCAAAGCTGCAAGCCGTATCGCGTGACTCTTCCCCGCTGGCAGCCTGTAAGAGACTAGGAACTGAGCCTACCTCCCAGATTAGCTCTTCCTCTTGTGATTGCTCTCACCAGCTCCTGTCTGCTATGGGAAGCTGAAACAGGCTCTCAGACTTGCTCAAACTCTTAATTTCTGGCCTGAGATTTCTCCATGCCGAGTTTAATCAATTTAGTGGGAGATAAATAAACTTGTGGAAAGTAGCTTCGAAAGCACTCTTCCGACAGTGTGTGAGTTCCCTCTGCATTTGAACAAGCATAACAGATACAAACAAAATGCATATATGTAATCACAAGTTTTGTTTTGAATACTTTTCCCTTGAAAGAGGACAACTAATTCCTTTATGGAACGATCTCCCACTGAAGGAAGTAAAAATTAGCCAGTCACCCACCTCATAAATATTAATTTGCAGTTAATAAGTCTTTTTTTTGTGCTGGTAATTTGAAATTGTGCTACAAATGTCTGGCCTGTCAAAGCCTGCATACTAATTATAAGTAAATGTGACTCCTCATCTTTATAAGGAAATAATAGTTTAATCTCAGGACTGTCACTTTTCATTGGGAATGATGAAGCCTGACAGTAGTGTCAAACAGCTTATCACAGCTGATACTTCAAAGGCTCTCAGGCTTGGTTAATTGGCGAAACAATAAAATAAGGAGACCTTCAGCAGCCTAGTGAGCAATTCCATTTGTATTTTTCCCATTCATAAGAGGCCAGGCTATTTTACTGAAGAATTACTAATTTGTGGGGGAGTAATTCAGCAGTTTATCGGGAGCCCTGCTTTTGGAAGATAATTAAAGGCAGGTTGATTTTTTTTTTATTAGTGTGCACATAAATGCAGTTTTTCAGAAATGCACTCAGAGCTGGGGTGAGATTTCCGGAAGAATTGGCTTTCTACTAACGATATTAACAGGCAGATCAGCAAAGATCCTCAGCACACAGTAGCTGCCATTTTGGGAACCATGGCTAAATGCAATGGAGTCTTGAAAAAGTGGTCCAAAATAGGGAGGATTTGGGGTGGTTTTCCTCATGGTGGCATTCTTTGCAAATCCAGCCAAGTATGTCACAGAGCTGCAGGAGCTTGCTTTCTGCCAAACCTGGTGTCAGGCTTTGGCAGTGGAGGCGTTCTTGAAAATTTGTCCCTATGGCCTTGGTTGAAGGTGCCTTTCCAAGCTCTCTGGGGATATGTCTACAAAATATACTACAGACAGCTGCAAGTCACTCTGTCACTTGCTCCAAACCGATAATAAGCTCTATGAACAATGTTAACATGGCCCCAGTGGGCTTCTGCTGACTAGCTTCTGTGCTCTCCTTCTCACTGAGGCTTATTATGTCAATGCCATGCTGTCAGCTCTGAGCCCACATCTGTTGGCAAAATATTGTGTCTAGATATCCACTGTCTAAGCAACAGCCTCCCCAGACCTCTGAACCCAGCTGGTTTCCCCAGACGCTAATCTCCAGCATCAGACTTTTTGTTTTCTCTTTCCTGGAGGTGGAACTTTACAGGTTTCCCATTGCTAGGCCAGGATTTGGCTACCAGAGGCAAAACAGATCCATTGTGACCATTTCTTAGTACTTGCTGGGGTTCTCGTGTGGAAACCCATGCCTGATTTTCTTAAAAACAAAGAATTTCTGTTTTATGAAGATTGCACTGAAAAGATTTTTTAAAAAGCTAGCTGGCATGGTTAGTTTCATCTAATCTGACACTTCCTCAAAGGCAAAATTAAGTAAGCTTGTCTCCTTTATGTAGGACTGAGGTGCTCTTGAGAAGAACTAAACAACTTCTGGTTCTTGCTAGGACCTGACCTAAAAGCCTCCCTGAGCCAAATTAAATCCCCATTTCTGTGTGTCCCTGATCTTGGATCCACCTCACATTTGAACTGTGTAAGCACAAATCACACGCTTCTACTTATAGAGTAAGTTCAGTATCAGAACCAGCTTACAGTACAGTGCTGGGAGAGGAGCACCAGAACACAATATGTGTATCAGAAATAAACCTGTCATATAAAAATTGTAAGGACAAGAGGAACTGCTTTGGCAATAGATTCAGTCAGAAGTCCCCAAATATGAAGAGCCTTTTAGGAGTTGGTGTTTCAGGTATTTATTCACTGCATTGAAAAAGCAGCTGAGGGACTAAAAAGCATATAAAGATCCACTTAGAAAGCCGCTACTTTTTAATAACGAGAAAAAGACCCACCACTACATGTCAACTGGGTAGCTTGGTAGGTCATCCTTAAACATATAATGGCTGGAGAGCAGAGGCACTGTGCTGGTATTCATTGCCACTACTGCTGTGGTTTGTGTTCTGTTCCTCATTGCTCAGTGGCTGACATCCATCCCTGTGGATATTTTTGTTGTTACTCAGAGCAGCTCTGGATTTGTGGTACAATTTTGCCAGTAGGATTTCTTTTTGGAATCTGAGGAAGATCCATTCTATTGCTGTGTGCTGCAAAGCAACGCTGACATTTCAGGCTATTGTGGTGCTACAGTGCTTCTCTCATTGGAAAAATATCTGCATCACAGGCTTTGCCAAGAATTTTGTCCCCATCCCAGCCTCCTTTCGGCCAGTGTGCGAGCTATATATATTGCCTGTTTAAATTAAGAGTAGATGGGCAACAGGCAGCCCTGCTGTGCACTAATAGGGCCTAATTGCCTTGACCAGCCTCACCTGGTACTCCCACCCACTGGCTCTGCCCATAGCTCTGGGAGCTCCATTTAAGCTCAGGGCTTGCAGCCTATGTCTGGGTGATGCTGTGGGTGTACTTGTCTTTAGTCCTGTCTTTGGACTTGTCTTCTGCTGCTCCTGTCTGGATTCCCTGAAAGGACCACAGGACTGATTTGTGACCTTGCCTTGCCTGCTAGAGGACGCTGCTGCCAGCTCCCTGCTGTGCCCACCCTGTTCGGGTGCTGTGGGGCTGCTCCCTGGTTGATGAGGTCACTGCTCTGCCTGTGTTATGGTCACCCTTGGCTCCTGGCTCTTGTTGCTCTCCGACACCTGGCTTTTCCTATTAAAAAAACAACAGCAAATGGAGCTGGAAAACTGAAGGTGCTGGTTATACACCTCCTGGACAAGACTGATGCAGGGCATGCAGTGTTGCTCAGAGATTATTATTTTTATGACTGTAGGCTCTAGAGGCTCCTGTCACTTCAGTAGCTTCTTGCATTAGGCACTGCCAACGGAGAGTGTCAGGGAATCCCATAAAGCTCCCCTGTCTCAAGAGAAAATGCGGAGGTTCAGGGTGTGGAGAGGGAGATGGGGGAGTGATTCATCAGTGCCACAAAGAAAGCGGCACTTGCCGTGAAAGAGGAAGAGTTAGAGTTCAGCTCTCCAGGGACCTTGTATTTTTCCTCATTAATCATGACAGTTGGGATATATGCAAAGCAGTGCAAGGCGGCTCAACAGTTTTATCCTGTAGTTATTCTACAGGGTTCCTGCCTTGCTACCATGTCTCCGTAGTTAGAAGATACTTGTGAAATATGTAGGTGACTGTAGTGTCAGCATGAATGTACTGTCATGAAATCAGTAGATATGCAATGATGCAAAACCATAATAGGCAAATATACGAAGAGAAATTTAAATGTTGAAAGGAAGGGTTGTGCATCTTCAGGATTTGACTATCTCATCAGCTTCCCTGTTTAAAATGTATCTGCTAATGCTCTGCTAATATAATTTCATGTGGGAGAATAGCCATGGGTATCAAGCATGGTTTTTATTTGTTTCAGTCTGAGAAAGACAAAAAGGTATTGAACAAAATAGCACTGTGTAAACAGCTGAACCTGTGGTTGTGCTTACTTGATGTAGCAAGGTATTACAGTCTCACGCAGCACAGAACAAGTCTATTTAGCAACCCCTGCACACTGTTTTCTCATTGTCATTCAGAGCAATCCAGTCTCAGAGCATATTTCTTCTGACAGATTTCATTGCCAGGTGCCAGCATAGAAATCAGAATTTTGGTGGCTTCTACCATTTATTTTCTTCTTTTTTTAATGTTATTAATCAAAGGCAATTCTAGGTGCACATGCTCATCTTCTAAGATAGGAGAGGGAAACTTGATTCTCAATTTTAAATTTAAATGTAGCTGGCCTTTCAAGGGCGGAGAGGCTGGTGGAAAGGGGAAAGAAGAAAACAATTTTTCTAGAGTAGAGAAATTCAAGCATTATCTTATCTGGCAATTAAAGTTTTAAAAAAGGCTGCTGGGTACCACTCGAAGGCATACAATAGAGTTTTAGGATCACAGGGACACAGGACCAAGCCTACATCCACTTTCTTTAGCGTCTTGTCCTCCACAGCACATATTATCAAATGCTCCTACAGAAGGAGACTGTGCCTTCCCACCCATGTCATTCTCCTGCTTCTCTCTTGTATTTAGATGTTGGTGTGAGCTGTAGAAAGTCCAAAGACCACTCGAAGGCATACAATAGAGTTTTAGGATCACAGGGACACAGGACCAAGCCTACATCCACTTTCTTTAGCGTCTTGTCCTCCACAGCACATATTATCAAATGCTCCTACAGAAGGAGACTGTGCCTTCCCACCCATGTCATTCTCCTGCTTCTCTCTTGTATTTAGATGTTGGTGTGAGCTGTAGAAAGTCCAAAGACTAATATTCCTCACATTAAAAAAAAAAAATTGTCCTCCACAGCACATATTATCAAATGCTCCTACAGAAGGAGACTGTGCCTTCCCACCCATGTCATTCTCCTGCTTCTCTCTTGTATTTAGATGTTGGTGTGAGCTGTAGAAAGTCCAAAGACTAATATTCCTCACATTAAAAAAAAAAAAAAGGTAAAAAATAGTAATTCCTTTTAGAGTCTGTGTGGACAGTGGGACAGGTTTGGAGCCTGGATTTGGTGCTGGAGCCTGAGCCAGGAGAACAGCAAGGTCCCATTTCCTTCTATGGAAATGCAAAAAGTCTCATTGCCTGTGACAGGCTTTATGGCTGTTGTTTACAAAAACCTGTGTCTCCACAGGCCCTGAGGTGTGATTTTATTTCCCTAATCTTAATTCAAGAACCTTTCAGCTCTGCTAGTTATAGATAAAGCTATTGTCTGTTTTCTCTTTTCCCATCCAACACCCCCTGCCTTTGCTTCTCTCTCCTCGGCTGCACCCAAAAACCAAACCAAAGAATGTTTCCCCAAAATAGCAAAATATGCGTATGCAGTTGATGAAAATGTCCCAGTCTTTGCCTTCGAATGACTTGCTTAAAAAGCTGCCTTAGGAACACGGCTGACACGGGCATCTCTCGGGAACTTAACCTAACTGTTCTGCTGTCCCCAGCGATAAGGAACCCCATTTCTGACCAACACTTGTGGAGTTTGCAGCCCCCCAGCCTGCCTGCAGTCAGGGCTGAGCCAGAACCAGGGCTCTGCTTGAACTCGAGTTGAAACCGAAACAGTGCCAGCTAAGCTTGCTTCTGGCTGAACTGGGTGCTCAGACCCAGGGCTGTTGTTCTTACTCCTGCTGTTCTTTGGGGCTGCTAAGGGAAAAAGTCCCGTCCTTCACTATTTCTTTCTACTGACCAGTCTACAACTTCAACCAAAACCTCTTCCCTCCCCTCAAAATGGGATCAGTATTGAGGCAACTGTGTTTGCTGTATTCCCTACCTAGAAGGAAGCTGCTCTGATAACCACAGCTGCTAAATACAGCAGGTCAATTATGCATCCCACGGTCAGGAGAATAAATGCACACTTGAAGGCAAACAGGAGTGTTTCCAGGAAGCCTCTTGGATCCATGTGATGATTTTGTCTTTAAAACTCTCAAACGGTGAGCAAGCAACATGAGAAGGATACTGCTGAGATATTTTTCATCATTTTCAGCAATCATTGTAGTTTATGTCCTCTGTTTATATTAATAACCCTTTACAATCTTGACACTGAAATCTGTTTTCTTCCCAGGAGCGTTCCCCTCCATCACCCATGCACAAGCTCCTGGTTAATGGAAGGCTGCTGGCAGGGAAATTGGCTTTCTTTTTTTCTTTTTCTTTTTTTCTTTACACCAGAAAAGCCATGTTCCCCTCCATCACCCATGCACAAGCTCCTGGTTAATGGAAGGCTGCTGGCAGGGAAATTGGCTTTCTTTTTTTCTTTTTCTTTTTTTCTTTACACCAGTAAAAGCCATGAGACTCTCTGTCTCGAGGAAGTCTTCCAGCCTCTGGAATAGCCTCGTTACCCAGGGAAGGACAATCAGCACTGGAAAACAAGGGGGAAGAAGGAAAGTCAGGGTGGTGAGATGTTGGCTGTGTCTGCACGAAGGAGGAAAGGTGAGCCTTTTATGAATGTATGTAGGACTTGATGGTCTTGTGCAGAGAAGAGACCTTTCCCCCATTCAAATATCTTTTATCCCATCTTCACCTTCATCTGCAGGATCCTTCTAGAGATGGACACATTTCTGTGTGTGTCTCAACTGTGTTTGCAGCTTATTCCCCCCCAGCCCCATATCATAGAGGTAGATGCACAGTCAGGCACTGTCTGCTCAACTTTGCCCCAGTGGCACAAAGCAAACATAAAGCAGGTCATCAAACGTGTGAAATTGATTTTCTAGTCACTTTGCTGTGCTAGGTATGTAGCCCACAAGATAGCAGGGAAATGAACACACTGTCTTGTTCACAGTGCTATCCCAGCTGAGGATGCACAGCATCACTGCTCATCAGTAATTGTTTTGCTGTGACTGCATTCCCTCAGTTCCCATCTGCCTGATGTTTCCAGTTGTTGCTTCTAGGTTGCTGCTGGAATTGCACATTTTTGGTGGAAGGAGCTGATTAATCTTTCTGAGTGTTAATACAGTGCTCTTGCTGTACTCTGGTGAGCCCTCGTTTGCCCTTCCTTGGCTGCTCCAGTGCAAATTGTGATAATTGTTATGGCGATGTGCCCGAAACAAGGAATTCCCATCTCAGGTAAGAAGAGATATTCTGAACTTGGGATTTGGGTCTGGAGGTGTAGTTACAGCCACTTTGCACACACACAGGTGTGAACTGCATAGGACAGACTGTGTGGGTTCCTGATGCTCCTTCTAGGCCTGGTTCCTATGGTATGTGTGGTGGCATCGGACACCCTTATGGTCATCTAGGATAGAGTTTCTCTATTTCAAACTAAATCAAAACAGCTTTTTGATATTTAAAAATATCTCCCAGGATGAAAATAACAACACTTTTGTGGTGGGATCATTTCAGGAGGCAGTTATTTTTCCCTTCTAAATCTGGAGCCCCTCGCCCTTATTTTGTTCCTTGGGCTGAAATTTTCAAAACAAGCAAAAGATTCAAATGCAGACTCTTGGATCTGAAAATAAACCAAGGATGATCTGAACATCCAGGTTCATGATGAGGCTTTGGAAATTTCTTTGTGTGATCTGTGGATAGAAAATCAGATTAGTTATTCAGCACAAACCTGGGACACACCTGGAAAGGAAACAAAACTGAAGTGACTTTAAGCTCTGCCTGGTTTTTGCCCCGTCTGAACATGATACGAGAGGCTGCTTCTCCACTCTGCTGGCAGAGAAAAGAAATGGATGGTCAGCGAGAACAATTTCCAGTGCATTAATGGCAAATTGAAAAAAATGTATCAAAACAGGAGGCTCCATGTCAAGGGCATCAATTCCCTTCACTCCCCATTTGGCTTGGGACAGCCTTTGATGGAAAGCATCGCATCGAAGTGAATGACAAGCGGGGAATGGAAGTGATGCATAAAGGTAGAGTGGGGAAAGAGTGCAAATGATGTTGGATCCTCACCACTAACCCATGCGTCTTGCTGCTGGGATACAGTGGAGATGGATGGGAGAAGGCAGGAAGAAGTCATCTGCTTGAGGAGGTTGCTTAACAGACAAACAGCTAAAGCAAAGGGACAATATACAGGCATAATAGTGAAATATAATCAGATTCCCATCAGCTTTTTCTGGACAATAACTCTGGTCTGTGTTCTGGTATAAACGTGATACACAGTGCTTTACATCTCATTCTCTCAGCTTCATTTTCAGAGGTCACAGTCTCGCCAGCAATGTGTTTTAGAGGAGCGACTGAGCTACTTGGGGACTTGGATGCTGTAGTGTTTCACTGAATTAAACAATAGACCTTGCCTTAAGGAGAGTCAGGGAGACTTCAGGGTGTGCAAGACCTTTATTTATTGTTTGTTTGGGAGATCCACACACATGAGGCGTGAGACCTGGCAGGGCTTGTATAAGACAGGAAAAGGAGTCCAGCTCCAGGACCCGGAGCTGAGTTGGTTTGCCCAGCCATCCATTGGGATTCTGTAGGAGAGCCAAGAATTTAATCCTGAGTTTCAAACCTCAGATGAGTATTTCACAAACATGCACATTTTTCTTCTGTTTTTTGCTTGCACGTGGCCAAAACTTCACCAACCTGATCTTGACTTCAGTCCGATATAAATCAGAAGCTGCGGCCAGCAGATGAACACTAGAGAGATGGAGAAAAGCAATATGATGGGTCTTGTCAAATTCTTCGTGCATCAAGATGTAAGTCAAGACAGAGAGACATGGACATTTTAAAAGATCGTGCTTCCCAGGTGCATTTCTTTTTATCAGTCCTGACTTACATAACAACACAGGATGTGTTTTTTTAATGATTTTTAATTAGGGTAGATCTAGCTACACCAGAGTCTAACCTCCTGTTCTAGTTGGTTTCAACTGCCTTTGGCAATTCACTAGTACAAAAGGAAATATTGATCAGGAGATCTGTCATAGCACTGTGTCTTCCCATGTTAAATACAGTGGTGAAATCAAGAAGGGAATTCGGAGTATTGAATTTCAGAAAGGGAAATTTTCTCAGCTATTCCAGCAGACTCTCTTTTTCAAAACCAGAGAGAGTACTATCAAATCGTAAATGTAATATCAAAGCAGCCATGTTGTTTGGTTGATTTTCTCCATGACCTTTCCCATGCTCCCACACCGCAGTCGGCATTTGAGCTCTTTTAGCTTAGAAGATGCTTGCAGTGTGGAGGTGTGATGTGCGCTCCCAGCTGTGTTGTCTGCCCAGCTGGACCTTGGCATGCTGCTCTCTAGCCAGCAAAGTGCTCTGGGACAGCCCCAGATTTCTACCAGCGGCAGTATTCAAGGGCTGAGTGTTGACTTTTTGATGGTCTGACATTCAAACCGTAACATTTTAATTTCATCTCGGAGCAGCCCAGCTCGCCACTATCCTAAGTGTAATCCGTACATTTAATCAAAATGTACGTTTTTGCCTGTTGAACTCTGGCAGACTGCTCCATGAGCATGCTCGTGCCAGGAAAGCTCCTCTATCCTTGAAGCAGTCGGCTAGCTCTGTAAGTATCCTGCCAATGAGGACTGGAAAGGCTGCGTTATTTATCTTGCTAATTTGTGGACATTTCATTTTTCAGATGGGGGTCTTTGGTCCCAACTATGCCATTGACAAAGCTAAGCACCCACTGCAAGACTTTCTCAGATGAGCCTCTCCTGGATCTCCCAGGGTAAGCATTAAAAATTGCTGCATGTGTGAGTCATACAATCTCCCAGTATTATATAGATCTCCAAACCAAAGAAGAAGTATAAAAGCCTCCCCAGACTTCAAGAAAAGCTCTGCCTTAGTCTGGAAGGGACTGAAGGCTCTGGGTGATCCTTCTAGGGTACCATACAACAGGTTAAGGGGGAAAAAAAACCCACCTCAGCCTTGTTTAGAAAATAAGGTGAATAAGGATTTATAGGTGTTTCTGGTTTATTTGTAAATCAAGCAGTGGATGGTATCTGCATCGAGGGAGCTGGAGAGCATGAGGTGTCTAAGCTGGAGTGAGAATTAAGCCCAGCGTTTTGAGGAGCTGCATCCTTGGTGTCGGGCCAAATCCTGCAGCACCAGAGCATGGCCAGGTCTTACCCGGTCAGGTTTACCCACAGAGGTGACTTTGTGCAGCTGGAGATGCCAATATCCTGCTTCTGAGCCTTTTTAGAGAAGCAGTGACTCAGCTGGAGCTCTGCCATCTGCTTGTGCCTGTGAAATACAGAGTTACAGGTGGACTTTTCCCTGGAGACTAAGAGAAAGCTGCCTCTTGTGCCAGCTTAATTTCCCTTTAACTCCTTTGGAAAACTCTGACTGGGTCTTTAGTCCTGCTCTGCAGGACTCGGCAGTGGGGAATCACCTGCCTTACATTTGAAAGAAAAAGAAAAAATAATTGTTAGTCATCCTTATCTGTTATTGACAATATCTTCTTGTAGAAGACGTGATTAGTGCTAGATAAGGATAAAAAATATTCTGAGTCTGAAAATGGAAAAAGGCAATTGAGAAAATTATGGCAGGAAATAAACTTTTGCCTGGCAAAGTCGCCCTGTTCTGCAAGGTCAGTAGATAAGAGATGTTGCAGGTAACGTGACAAGATCACTTATGGCACAGTTCTTACCTGAGCTAAATAAATTTAGCTCCTGATAGTGTTTTCACTACAAGCCTCTTCTATGGCAGCAGTGCATGTAAAGGCTGCCTCTCCTAGATCCCTAGGCCCTTGGGACACCCCGTTGTCTTAAGTAGGACTGAGAAGCATAAACTAGTCATCACTCTTGGGGTATCCCAGGCTGGGGAGACATACAAATGAGCAAAAGGGTAGAAAGCTTCAGTAAGAAAAGCTTCCTGGAGATGGCTGAGGTCCATTAAAGTCCTGTTGGGGTGAAAACCTTTTTTATGCTCAGCACAACGTGAGGAATGAGAATAAGAAGCGATGTCCAAGTTCAAAGGAACAGCTGGTTCTTTGTTCCCTTCACTGCAGCCCTGTTCCCCTTCGAGCAGACCTCACTGCTGCTGTGTCTCCACCTTTCCAAAGCTGTTATCGAGTCCATCCCACAACCGGGCAGAAGCCCTCAGACCTTTGGGAAGAATATTTTCCTTCTCGTAGAACCACCACAGCACAGCCAGCTTCAAGTGCTGAGTATCTAAACCAAATGATTGCATTAAAAGCCCTCTTGGGGCTCGCCTCGCAGCTCAGTTCTGTTGTCCTGGTGGCCAGGCTGTCAGAGGTGCTGGGCATATGCTCCAGGGAGTCTTTTTCATTGGAAGCTGTTGGGTCCTGAGTACCTGTCTCACTGTGCAAAGATTTCATTGCCATTATTTTAATCAGGTGCCTTGGAGGTAAATTACTTCACAGGCTGATTAAATTTATGAATAATAATTACTTCATTAAGGTATACTGTACAATTAAGTACCTATCTTATTATATACAGGCTTTTAAATTACCTTTTTCCTTTTAATCATGTCACTTAGTGTAGTATCTACAGAATTACCCACAACACCTTTGTTTAGGAACGATCAGAGGCAAGCTGAAAAATAAAGCTAGAGAATGCTGTAATCCACCTGTTCCTAGAATTAAACTTACTAATTTGCAATACTAATTACATGTACAGGTGTCGTGCAACCCAGATTACATGGGGTGTGCTGCCTTAGGAACTGAAGTATTGCAGTTCTTTCTTGGTTTACATCTTTTTCTTCCTAAGGAAGATGCACTTTAAGAGGACTTTAAAATGTACACTTCAGTTTGGACTTAAATGGATGGAGCACCTCTGTGCTAACAGTAATTCAAGATAGCACCTGATATTTTCACACAGGTCTTGGCAGTTTTTTAAGAAGGCGTAGAAAAGAAGAGAGACGATGTGTCTCCTCTTAGTGGGTGAGTGCTCTTGCATCCCTAGGATGGCTCTGCAGCTGCCTCGGGTGATTTGCAGGTAAGGAAGTTGCTGGGTTGTAACCAGCACCTCTCTAGAAATCAGCTGCTGCTTGGCTTTGCTGATGCCTCCTCTACAGATAAATCGGTGCCTCGTGCTGCAGAACTAGTGCATTTGGCTCAGTCCATTGAAAGTCACCTCACTTCTCTGTGGAGACTTCTCTCTGGACTTTGCTGGCAAAGAGATTCACTGGGGGCCAGGCTGTGCTGTTGCTTCTGGTCAGTGGCATCTTCCCGTTGGAGGCAGCCTCGTGAGCCAGCCACAGAGACAAATCCTGAAGCACTGAGAACTCAGACAGCACTGAAAAAATGCAGCTCTCTGCCCAATTGTGCAGTATTGGTGTGCATCAGAGAAAGAAAGCGTGATGGGCGCCTCAGGAAAGTGCCACTTCGTGATGACCAAGTGCGTGTCTTTCCTCAGCAGGTCTGGGAAAGAGTCTCCTTCACACGATGGCTATTGCCTCTTCTGCCAGAGATGGAGCATATTGATTCCTCTTTTAATGTGCAGTACCACTCCGAGCTATTTAAAGCCTTTTTGCCAGAAACAAAGCCCAGGGAGAGCAAAGTACAGAGAGACACTGAGGTGCACCTAAAGGCAGACTGTGGCTGGTTAGCAAGTTCTGCAGATGCAAGAAGAGCTCTGCTGACACAAGCAGATCACTTCAACAAGCCCTTGGGAAAAACATGAGTTCAGCTCCTTCTCCACTGTTAAAAAAAAAAAGAGTGAAATTAAGCGTGTTGTAAAAGTTAAAGTTGTTGGTGGGACAACTAGCTGAAAGAACAGGAGCATTTCTGATTTGGAAATCCACATTGTTAGCCTGTTTTCAGCCAAAACGCCAGTACAGGAAGGAGTGCATTTTGCCCCACGCTAACACATCCTTGTTTCTTAAATGGTATTCTTTATGAATCCTCACTTTCAGTCTAACATCTGTAAGTATATCAGATACTGCCCTATTTGTGACTGTGCAGATTGCAGCCTTAACAGTTTGCACTCTCTTTATGTAATGCTCAGCTGGAGAGGAAATTTCTTGATTTTTCCAGTGAAATTGTTAGTTCTAAAAAGCACTTTTCCTTAGTTAAAATAAGTTAAATAAGTTTTTAGTTAAAATAAGCTTGGAGCACCTTGAGGATCTTCTCAGATGAGCTGTATCTTACAGTGGTCCTATACATTTAAAATAGCTGCATTTTCTTTTCCTCCCATGCATCTGGACATATTTCAGACTTCTGTCTGAAATCCCTTTCTGGATGCTGACAAGGCAGTAATGCAACAGGGGTGAGCACCCTGCAGTGGCACAGGGTGTTATCTGTGCTGCCTCGAGGGAAGAAGTTCCTCTGACAGCATTTCTGTCTTTCCTCTTCCAAGGGGTTAGTGCTGGTGGTGGCCCAGACTGACAACAACGGAGCCACAAAGGAGGCACGTGTGGCCATGGGTGTTTGCAGCAGTGAACAAAACCAGGTGGTTTCTCTGATCAAAGTACCTTTATCTGGTAAGGACCAGCCCAACCAATGTGATGGAGCAAGTGTTAACAGCTCGTCCTCTCAAAGCATCCTTAAGGTAAATATCAAGGACAGGAAATGGCTTGTAGGCAGATAGTAGAAGCAGCTGAGGTTTCCCCGCACTGCAGAGCTTCACCACCATCAAATGTCTGCTTAGGGTATGTGACACGTGTGTGGGCTCTCGAGACAGGCACAGAGACCCGGTCTCAGCCTGGGGTCAGCTCGGCTACCAGCAGCTCATTAGCCCCACGCCACATCTGTCCCCACAAGCCCTGCCTGCTGGCTCCTGGCAGCCCAGAGGCTCTGTGGGGCTTCGCTTCCTCACGCAGTGCCAGCAGCATCTTCCTCAGCTCTGTTAATGCCCCTTGGGAACCTGCTTTAGCTGTGCCAGGAGAGAAGCAAATCCTTCTGCTGGCAAGGCTGCCTCTGCCCTTGGGGTCTGCGGTGGCTTGTGAGGGCCAGGATTGCCCCAGGGTTTGTAAATGGCCCAAAAAACAGACTGCTGGGGGGAAACCAGTTTTCTGATTCAATTCTTGTGATTGGAGCTAAAAGGGGGGTGTTCTGAACATGGTCGGGTGCTGTTCTGGCAGTTCCCAAATTTGTTGCTGACCCAGGCATCATTTCCCCTGGCTCAAGGCAGCAGCTGGAGCAAGGCAGGGCCAGCAACTCACACTGTCCCCGTCCAAGCTCCTGGAAAGGCAACCGCGTTGCCTCTGGGTTCCCTGACAGAAAATACTTTTACGTGAAAAGATTTGCCACAGCCTCCCTAACTATGGCATGAGGGGGAAAAAAAGAGATATTCATGGGTGAGGTCTGAGAGTGGTGTTTTCCCTGTATAAATCGCTTTATTCTGAATCGTTCCAGTAAAATAAACGGAGGAGGTCAGAGAGTGAGCAGCTTCTCAATGCAGTGACATGGCTGGAACTTGCTTTTTGGGTTTATTTTAGAAATGAACTCTGAAAAAGAAAAATGGAGTCGAGCAAAGTGAGAATAATAGCGGGAGACTTGGGAAGAGGATCTTTATTGAGTTATTTTGTTCTCACTTGGATAGCCTTGCTAATGTTAATGAAAGGCAGTTGTAACTTGGTTGTTACTTTGTATGACTAAGAGCAGTGTTTTATACAATACAATCTGAAACATTAAAGCAAGCCATTAGCAAACAGTTTATCCAAGACTAAGGGAAAAAAAAAGATAAATGAAATAGGAACATGAAATATGTCTTCTAGCAAGTCCTGAAACAGGTCTTGCAGGCCACAGTGCAGATATTTCAAATGTGTCAAGAGTAGGCTGACATTTCTTTAACTCAAAAGAAAAAAGAAATGGCTATCACGGGAATCGAGCTGCAACACTCGCCTCTTCATCACCCTGATGTACAGCAGAAGGCTGAGGCTTATTTACTGGCAGCTTGAACTGAAATGGGTAAGCTGTGTGTACCTTACTGATGCTTTGCCTCTCCCACAGGAGTGAGAATGCCGAATTTCTCAACAACACCCACTGCTCTGTGCATTACCGAACTGAAAGTTAAGAGGAGCCTAAACCAGACCTCCTCCTATAGCATGCTATTAAACTGATAGATAATATCAATAGCAATCCTTGGAAAAAATCTTTATAGGTAATCCTCTGCCTGTTTTTACCAGACCTAGATTAATACACAGCTCCAACCATTCATCACTGATGGTGAACATTTTGACATAGAGAGTCTCATTTTTGGTGCATTATGGCAGACCTCATTCATGCAGCCATGCAGAGAACATATTCAGTAATCCTGGGCTATTAGTATCCAAATTAGTGTACAGACCTGCAACCCTAGCTGAAACACAGTACAGAGATAAAATCAGTTACAGTTGAATTTAGACATACTCATTTTTCCCCACCTAGAAGGTGTTTTAATAGGGAAGGTGGTGTGTGCTACAGTCCTCGCCCCAGGATGCTCTGGGAAGTGTAAGGGTGGCTCAAAAAGACAGGGGAGGATGTATGCCCTGGGGGCTGCCAAATGGGATGGAGCGACACAGCCACCAGGTCAGGAAGCTCTTCAAATGTTGGCTCCTGAGAAAAGTAAAGCCAAGGGAAGAGTCACTTAAACCTTCCCTTCCTCTGACATCTCTTCCCTAGCCATGGGCTTGCGGCCCCGGCAGGGAGGAGGCCTTTGGTCTGAGCTGGTGATGCTCTTCTTAGGTACACAGAGGTGCCTTGTCCTGAGAGTTAATTCCATAATTGGGATAAGAAGCAATTTGGGTAATCTGTTTCATGGAGGGTTTCTTTTATTTCTTCTGCTCCTTAGGACACCCATATCCTCTTTTCCAGCAACAGTTTCTTTCTCCCTTGGGCAGGGCACAAGACCAAAATGAACATGATCTTGGCTGAATAACAGGGATACACTGCTAAGTGCTTTTGCTTTCCTTTTCCTTTCCTCCTCTTCCTCTCTCTTTCTTTCTCTCTAAAGACTTAGGTTAACAATTTTGAAGCTGACATGTGGGCCAACTAAAATGATGGGGATCAGACAGCATCCAAACATCACTGTTGCTAAGCCCCAGTGGCGCACCAGCAATTGGGTGAAAAGAATGAACTAGCTACTACAAACACTGCAGAGCTCCTGGCTCTCAGCAGAAACACCTAAATGCCTAATATAAAAGATTGCAAAGCACATAGAGTAGCCGTGCCTTATTACTTTGCCTAACAAACGTTTTTGCCTTTGAACGTCTGAATACAAAGCTGTCCATTACGGATCCATGGTTTCACTAGGTGGCTCAACCACAGCGTTCATGAACTTCTTGCTGAGGGAGACTACTTCAAGATGTGGTATCTGCAATCTCTTGGTCTGGTTTTGTACCTGCACATATCAAAGTAACCCCGAGAGAAATATAACCTTCTTTTTCAAAGCCATGGAAAGTGAATTGATGCAAGTTACCTTGAGAGATGGCTCTCATCGTATCATAGTGTCTTGTTTAAAAAGGAGGAAAACAGCTTTCCCAAAGCCTTTTCTTTAGTTGCAGAAGAAAAGGGGGATGGTGGAAGGGCTGATGTGAGCATGTGTAGGTTCCTGTGGGAGATCAGTGTTTTCTATTCCCCATCTCTGCCACCTTCTGCTTCTGGCAGATGATCCTGATGTCTCTTTGCCTCTCCTTGTCACCCACCTCATTTTCTTGTCCTCTCAGGCTCTCAGTGGCATCAGACTGGCACTGCTACAGACAGGGAGCACCAGGCGCTCCAGTCATGGTGACAGCCTGCAGCGTAGAAAGGCTGTGCTCCAGCAGGTGAGATACGAGCTCAGAAAGACACAGCGCTTACCCTTCCCATCCCCACAATTTCAGCCTGAACGGAACCAGTGTTGTATCATAGAAGAGATGTCAGCTATAAACAAACTTCTTTTGAGAAGTTGGAAAATGTTTAAAATCAGCTTTCTCCAATCTGGAAATATAATTTCATTTGTTGTTTTCATTTACTACTAAAGTGTTTTAGACTATTGATCTTTGGTAAATGGATATAGTCAAGGATGGCTGTGCAGTAACATCTGGGCTAACAATCCCTGGGGGAACGGAGGGGACATCCGTCCCCAGGGCTGGAGGGATATGTTACCAGCTAGAAGGTCACTTCTCGACTATGCTAGGGTCTGAGTGTTTGCTGTATCAGCTTGTCATGCAGAGTTAGGGCAGGAGGATCACTACAGCTTTTATGCTCAGGCAGCACACTGGCTAGCTCTGTTCAGACAGCAGGATGACTCGGGCAGGGACCCAAAGCAGCTGCCCTGCACCTTCCCAGGACAACGGAAAGGGTAAGAGAAGAGAGGAACCAAGTGCCAGAGAAAGGACTTGTGCATAACCATGTCCTTTGTGCAGTCTACGGTCAGGTGAATCATTGCCCATAATCCTTACCTGAGCCTAAACATTTCCAGCATATGTTGGAGCAGAGCAGGAGCTGCTCAAACCCTCACTCTGAGTGAGAAACTGCCGTCTGAGAATAGGTGGAGGAATGCAACTGGGAACTGGATAAGCTCTCGCCGACCTGCAGCAGAGTGAGAGGAAGAGGAGTTGTGCTCCCTCCCATGGCAGGATGCTCCCAGCACACAGCGGGCCAGAAACGACGAGTGGTGAAACAAGCCAAATGCTGATCATCAGCATCATCTGAGGAGCAGTTGTGGGAGATGACCTGAGCTCTTGGCAAAGAAATCCAACACGACCAACCTCCAGAAAAGCAGCAGCAACGTCTCTTAAGGTAGTGGGCTTTTTGAAATGCCAGTGTTAGTTTTCAGAGTGAAATGGATTAATGATGTTTAGAATTAGGTCACTGACTGCCTCGGGAACTGTACCTTAACCTTTGACAACCCTCATTCTGGGAAGTAAGTCAATTAGGGCTTATTTAAAGGTGGCTGACCTTTTTAACCTGCAGTGCTCTGTGGGAGATGCTCTTGATCTACGGAGAACGTAGGGAAATGTGCTTTGTTTACCCAGAGAAAAAGAAATTATCCCTTTGGTTTTCTAAGACTCATGTGCCGACGTGAGGCTGAATCCAAAGCTGGCCAAGCTCTGCTAAGCCACCAGGAAAATCAGTAATTCGCATCTCCAGCAGAAGATCCCTAGAATCCAGTTAGGATGTGAAACAAAAATTGCCCCTTGAGTTCTCCAGCAGTTTTATGCATTCATTACACTCATTGTTTCCGGTGGGCTTTTAAGCATTCATTTCTGTTATTTCTTTCAGTGGAATGTGGGCATCTGAAGCACCATTTAGCATCAAGTAAGCAGTTTAAAGACCTAAATTTAGGGGAGGACAGCTGAACATTTCACTGAAGACTGCTACACAACCACGGACTGGAGAGAAATTTTACTGCAGACATGACTTCAGGCTGAGTAAAGAGGAAAAGTTTGAAATGGTCTTGTTAATCCCCAGCTTCCACAAGTAAATCAGGTTCCAGCAAGTAGGGGCTTTGACAGATGTTCTCAGGAGAGCCTCAGCAGAGGGGAATCTACATCTCGGCTGCTCCAGTGTATCACAGCTTGAACTCCCAGTGAAGGTGGATTTGAACTGGGAGCTAAGCATATGGATACGTGTCATACTCTGCCATTCCTGTTGTATGTAACAACTTTCCCAGGAAGACTGGAGAGACATTTGGGGACAATAAGGTCTTCAGCTGGCACCATGAGATGAGACCGAGGGATTGCATTGGACCCCCAAGAGTTCAGGTCTGATGATCTGTGCATTAAGCCTTGCATCAGAGCAGTGCAGCCGGTGGAGGATGATGTCTCCCCAGAGCTTTTGTCTGCCTGCAGAGGACCACAGCGGGAACACTCTGGCAGACCCCATGAAACCTCTTCACTTCCTTGGTGGTTCTTGTGTGGCACACAGAAAACAAGATGTTGGTGTGATTCTCTCTGATGGCCCATGGAGCCGATCCATTCCAACCGTGGGGAAAATCGGAGGTTGATCATCGCTTTCCCCTGGAAGAGCTGCTGGCATGGTTGAACACTGAACAGCAAGGCCCTCTGTCCCCTCTGCCAGGAGCAAGACAGTAAGTCCAAGCAAACAGTGAGGCGCAGAGGCTTATTCAAAGCTGGGTATGGTCAGTGAGTGTACGACTAGATAAGGAGTGAAAGAAAATGGTCCTTTTTGATACACAGCTCCTTTGTGTAACCATATAGAGGAAGAGTAAAAAGATACACAAAGGCTGTCTAAAGAGAAACCTGGAGCTAAACTGTCCACGAGGTACATAGAAGTAGAGATTTTGAAAGTAGAGATGCTTTTACGCCCTTCCCCAAGGTATATGAGTGAACGGTGTACTCCGAGAAAGCAGCTGAGGTCTTTCTGTTTGGTGATGAGGGACAGGGAGGAGGATGTCAGGATTCGCAGAGTGGGTCTGTCACATACTTTACCTTTTCCTTTTGAAGTAACTTGCGGGTCACCTTTCTCTTGTTACTGACAGATAAAAGTAGAAGAGAAGGAAAAAAATCTGAGAAATAGCTGAGGAGTCTGGTTGCTGCAAGAAGAGCAGAGATTGTGGTGTCCACGGAGCCTCTTTCCAGGATCAGGTTCTCAGCTGGGCTAAGACACCACTACTCCTCCAGCTGTCACAGTTAAGCAAAGGTCTATTTTGTGATGTAAATCAAAAAGTTTTCAATTATCTTTCAAAAAACTGGGGTTTGTATTTGTTATATTCATGTATATGCCTGTACGCGTTTATTCACGTGTGGATGTATGTGTCTGCACACACACAAACACATGCACACTTCTGTTATCTATGTATAGATATTTTTGTTTTCAAATAGATAAAATGGGCATAATCCCCAGCTGGAAAAAAAGCAGTGCAGACCTGTGAACTGTCAGGGGAAGGGACCTTTAGACCAGTTAAGAAAACATCCCATTTCATGTCCTTTCATTTCATTTTGTTTCATTTCCTATTAAATCTTAGTTAAGCAAACCTAAAAGAGCAAACAGATTACGTTGTAAACCTGATGCCCTCAGGATTTAAGGTACTCTGTTCAAATTGATGGCTGAGGTCCACAGCCTGTGTTCATTTACTAGCTAAAAAGTCATTCAGTCACGTATGTATTTCTTGGAGCAAGATACCTTCTTATTTTGGAATTTGTACAGCTTCTCGCACGAGGGCTAGTTTGAGTTTCTTTGCACGTGGCTCATACAGACCTAAAATAACAATTATGAGAGTATTTAGTTCTCTGTTTTATAGCATTAGATTGAGGAGCCTACGCTGCTGTGATCTACAGAACCAAATGTGGAGAGACTGACTTAAAATCCCTCCTGGGTGCAAATATCCATTAGTTTTGATATAAGAAATGACCCCAAACTAGAAGTGATTCCGTATTACCTGAATGCCCATCTCCCAGTTTTATAGGACTGTAGGGTAAACACTTCAAATATTTTATACTGTTGTCTGTGGAGCTTCAGTCTTCTAAGTATGAAACTGCCATCATTCAGAGAATACTCACCCCACCACACAGGGACTTACCCTGCCTTTACCAGGAGAGATCACTACTCAGGTGGATTTTTTTCCCATTCTGCAGTTTCAGTCTGTAGCAGACTTCATATTTAATCCTGCTTGTCACTTCAGCACCCAATCTGGAAAAATAGAGCTAATATGCCTTCCCAAAGCCAGAGCAGGCTTGCAAAGACAAAAGCCCTCCTGGCTCTGAAGGTCTCTCACAGTGGAGAGAGAGAGGTAGAAGGGAGATCCTCAGCCCAAATCCAAGCTGGTGGCAACAGGAATGCTCATCTTGGTTCCCAAGCAGAGGAGTCAGCCATCAGGTTTAGTCAAGTCAGTTCCTCAGCCTGTTTCTGGGAAATAATTCTGCAGTACTGTGCAGAATAATGCATCTTATTTATATCTTAGTTCTTATAATTCTTAGCGAAAACGGCTATGTGTTAAATGAACTTTTTGTACCTGCAGCTTTCGCTCTGTCTTCTGAGACACATCTCTTGTCCATTGCCTAGTTACAGCCAGAAGGAATCCTTAGAGCACACCAAAGTGGAAAACGTTCACTCCCCAAGATAATAAAAAGGGCTAAAGGCTGTAAGATATTATCTCAGGGCTGACCTATGGGAAACATTTGCTGTAGCTGCAAGAACTGGCAGAAAACCGCTTCTGAGGCTGGGATAACTCATGCTTGATATACAGAGACCGAAATGTCATACCACTGGCATGAAGTGATCCTCATAAATTAGGGTTGGCCAAAGTATTCAAAAAGATGTTCCCAGCTTCCTCTGCAGAGCATCCCCCAGCTGGGTGGTAATAGGGAGCTGGGGGAAAAAGCCCTCAGTGTTTTTAATTTTTGCTTTTTAGCTATCTCATTTCAACGTTCACTTATTGCTACATGTAAAATATGAATTGTAATGACAGTCTTTTAGGGTTTAAATGGCGTAAGAGTCGTTGTGAAATAATCACGTTGGGCATTTCTAATCTGGCACACTTTCCATGTAACAGCTGACCTTCTCACAGACCTGAAGCAAAACTTAAGCACGCTCAAACGATCTGAATCCCTTCGCCCCACGTCTTGGGTACGTTCACACACCCTTAATCCAGACTGAGCTCTGGGAGAGCACAGTACCTGAGCTGGCTGACCTAAACCCAGCAGAGACACCTGTGATCCTTTGCCTGCACCGTTGCCCCATCCATCTCCCTCTGCTCCGTGTGCCTGCACGGTATTGTCGCTTCTCTGCAGGCACAGTGTTATTGTTGGTGCCGGGAATCAGCATTCCACATGGTGGTGGAAATCGTGGGGATCCTTTCCATGCTGGGCTCCAAGTCCTCCCTGTTGGGGGACAACTGTAAGTCCTGAGGACCTTCGACTCAATGATCAGCTCGAACTGCCCCAGGAGCCGGAGAACACCAGGGTGGGCGTATGGAAGCACACAGAGGTACAGGTGTGCAGAGCAGCCCTGTGGCTTGTCCCATCCCTCGTGAAGAGGCCGGAATGGGGTGAAAGCCGGTGTTTTGAGCGCCGCTTGCCGGGCCACAGCTTTGGTGGCATCCCTGGCCCTGCAGTGTGGCCATCGTTGCCTGCTGCAAGCACCACAGGCATCGTGCTCCTCGCGGTGGGGCACCGGCCACCAGGTGGTCAGCCACGCTACCGGTGACCGATAGGCAGGGTCTCCAGGGGTCCCACGGGTCTCCGGGGGTCCTGGGGGTCTCCGGAGCCTGCCATGGGATGGTGTTCCCGCCGTGTCCCCACAGCTGGGAACATGACAGCTGCTGCTGCGGCCGGCACAGGCCCCCCGGGGCATCGGGGACGGCGCCTCTCGGCCAGGGCGGGTGCAGAGGCGGCTGCCATTTCCCACGGCAGGGCGTGCAGGAGGACGCCGAGGGCCAGGTGGCGGTGAACGAGCACCAGACCACCACCAGGAGAGGGGTCGAGGGCGTCTGCGGGAGAGCCCTCCTCACCCCGGGTACGGCGGCTGTGCCCCCTCTCCGCAGCCCCTCGTCCCCGTGCTGTGGCTCAGGCTCCCCGTTCCTCCCCACAGTGGCTATCGCGGCCGGCAGAAAGCTGGCGCACAGGCTCTTCGAGGGCAAGAAGGACTCCCGGCGGGACCACCACGACACCACCAACCTCAATTTCGGCCAGCCGCCCATCGGCACCTCGGGCCTCACCAAAGGTTGGGGCAGGCAGGGCGTGGGGGGCGGCAGTACAGGG
>NW_008794665.1:10726562-10727642 GCF_000699145.1 Aptenodytes forsteri | reverse complement strand
GGGGGGCTCAGCCGGGTGCTCGTGGGGCTCGAGACCCGGCTCCTGGGGCCGGTTTTGGGGCTCGGCAGCACAGACCGAGTCGTGGGGTTTGGGGGACGTGCAACCCGGCTCAGGGCCTGTTCGGGGCGCTCAGACCAGGCCTATGGGTTGGGTTTGGGGCTCTCAACCGGGCCGAGCCGTGTGTTTTCACGCAGCAAGACGGGCCGGTGGGACTGGAGAAAAAGCTCGGGGCTCCAAGGGGAAAGTAACTCCCGGGGTTTGGGGTGCAGAGACAGAGCCAAGGGGTTTCGCAGCTCAAAGCCGGGCTCACCTGGCTGGGCTGGGGGCTCAGAGACCGAGTCCTGCGTTTCCAGGCCATGACAGCGGCTGCTGCAGGCTCCAGACCTGGCTGGGAAGCGGAGACCAAGTCGTGTGGGTTTGGGGGCTCAGCAACAGGCGCACTGGGGTGCGGCTGAGCTGTACACCTTCACCCCTTGAACATGGAGACCAAGTCCTGCGTGTTGGGGCTCAGAAACGGCGACTAAAAGTCCTGTGTTTTAGTGCATGAAAAAGAGAGACCAAGTTCTGCCTTTTGGGAGCTCGAAACCAGGCTCATTTGGCCAGGTTTAAGGCTCAGAAACTGAGACTAGAAGTCCTGCATTATTGGAACCAGGCTCATTTGGGAGACTAAAAGTCCTGCGTTTTGGGTGCTTGAAACCAGGCCCATTCAGGCAATTTTTAGCCTCAGAAACAGAAACTTAAGTCAGTCCTGCATTTTGGGGCCTTGAAATGAGGCTCATTTGGCCAGTTTTGGGGCTTGGCAAACAGAGCCCCAGTCCTGCATCTCTGGGCCCTGAAGCAGAGCCCCAGTCCTGAGCTTTGGGGCTTGGAACCAGGCCCACGTCGCTGCTCCAGGGCTTGGCAGCAGAGCCCCGACCCCTCGCGTTCCGGCTCGGCCCTGGAGCCCCCCGGCTGTTCCCGGGGCGGGCAGGACCCCCCTCCCGACAGGGCCCGGGGGCAAACGGCGCTTTGAGAGCCGAGTCGCCCCTTCCCCTCCCCGGTCGGCGCTCACGGGCACCCCGGTTGGGGCACGCCCGGACC
>NW_008794665.1:10723205-10725206 GCF_000699145.1 Aptenodytes forsteri | reverse complement strand
GGTGGTGGGGGGTCTGGTTGCGTTGGTCCCCGAAGCTTGGGAGGCCGGCATGCACCAGGCCGACCTCAACGTCTGAGGTAGTCTCTGGGGGAAAAGGCACGTTTCACACCGTCTTTGCGTGTCCAACACTTTCTTCGAGGGTGTACAACAAGCCGGAATAGTCATTAACTCAGTCCATATTTAGACAATGTACAATTATGACAGTTCATATTCATATATAGGTTATGACAGTGATTGATTTACGGCCTTGTCAAAAGCCAAGATCGTTTGAACAAGCAGAAGTGCACTGGAACTGAAGAGGAGTTGTGGAGAAACTTGAGCCGAAACGAACTGGAGCCATCTACAAGCTGGACCTGAAACCCAGAGCAGAAACAAACGGGAGCCGCAAATGAGCTGGAGGCAAAACTGAACTGGAGCTGAAATGAGCTGGAGCCATCCGCAAACTGGAGCCCAAACTGAGCTGGACCTGAAACAAGCCGGGGCTGAAACAACCAACCTGAAGCTGCAACCGAGCTGGAGCCGCAAAGTCCCCACAGCATCTCTGGGCATGTAGAGCCAGGCGGGGGCAGGCAGGGCTGCCCCCAGCCATGTGCAATGCAGGCAGCACGGCCTCTTCATGAGGGCTCTGCACCCTGTGTGGGTCTCTGGCACAGGCAGCTCCCGGTGTGGCTGGGGCTTATCCATCCATCCCTGCGCAGGGAGAGATGTGGGACAGTTGGAGCTCCCTGTGGCACAGCAGGGCCCAAAGAGCCCTGGGGCTGCAAACCCTGGGGCCTCCCAGGCACGGGCAGCTCCTCCCGGCCCCTCTGGCAGTGGCTCCCCGGTGTTGCACACACGCAATGGGGATGGGACACCAGAAGCCTCCCGTTTCTCCCTGGGAGAATGGGCAAGAACCAGTATCTGGCTGAAAACCCACCCACCCCATGCAGCAGTAGCAGCAGTGGCACAGACACATGGCCAGCAGTCCTGGGCTGGAGACGGGGCTGGCCAGTGGGGTCTGGGTCAGACCCCAACAGTGCCTGCTCCCACCTCCCTGAATGCCCCTCACAGCCGTGGCCCTGACAAACGCGTGGCACCGACCTGCCTGGCCCTGGCTTAGGGTGGGCTGCAAGGACAGGAACTGCGGGGTCTCCTAGGGTACCCCCTGTACCCACAGCCAGCCTCCAGCTATGGGGGGGAACCCTCCCAGGTAGGCACAGGCCCTGGCCCCACAGTCCTGAGCACCCAAGGGACAGGCACTAGCACCTGTGGCAACCCACTGGCACTGCCCTGCCAGCACCGGGACCCCTCCTTTCCCCCAAGGGCCCCACCAGGGAATGGCACCCGCCCTCCCCATCCCTCAGCCGCCCCACTGGCAGGATGAGGGGCAAAACCAAAGAGTTCCAAGCACAAAACCACTCTCTGAGCTCTGGCCAGACCCAGCTCCCTCACGCGCACTCGGCCCTGGCGCCCCTGGGGCACAGCAGCCCCTGGCACCCCGCTCCCACAGCTGGGGACATGACCCATGACCCCTGCCCGCCCATCCATCCCCAGGGACCCTGCAGGTACCTGGCCCCTCTTGCGGTACCGGAGATCCCCCCAGGCCTCGCCAGCACAGCCGGGTGCCCCCCCCGGTCCCACTGTGCAGGTCTGTTCAGTCGCTGCCTCGGGGTACTCCCCTCACCAGCACATCCTCCTGGCACTCGCGGCCTTGGGGCCGTGCTCCTCACCCAGGTGCCAGGATGAGCCTTGCCCACCCTTCGGCACAGCCACACAGCCTCGCCTGTGCTGCCAACACCTCCTGAGGGACTGGGATGTCCATCGCTCCCCGTGCCTGGCCAGGCCGGCCTCGCTGTGTCACCGATGGGGCTGCAGGAGCCAGTGCGGATCCCTGGAGCAGCCTCTGCTCCCACTGCAGCACGTTTTGAGCTGAAAAAGAAGGTTTTCCACAAAAGCAGGGCTTCGCGCAGGGCCCAGATCTACCCCAAGGCCCTGCCACGGCCGCGCCTGACGCTGCCCGCT
>NW_008794665.1:10721091-10722346 GCF_000699145.1 Aptenodytes forsteri | reverse complement strand
TCCCTCAGCCGCCCCGCTGGAAGGATGAGGGGCAAAACCAAAGAGTTCCAAGCACAAAACCACTCTCTGAGCTCTGGCCAGACCCAGCTCCCTCACGCGCACTCGGCCCTGGCGCCCCTGGGGCACAGCAGCCCCTGGCACCCCGCTCCCACAGCTGGGGACATGACCCATGACCCCTGCCCGCCCATCCATCCCCAGGGACCCTGCAGGTACCTGGCCCCTCTTGCGGTACCGGAGATCCCCCCAGGCCTCGCCAGCACAGCCGGGTGCCCCCCCCGGTCCCACTGTGCAGGTCTGTTCAGTCGCTGCCTCGGGGTACTCCCCTCACCAGCACATCCTCCTGGCACTCGCGGCCTTGGGGCCGTGCTCCTCACCCAGGTGCCAGGATGAGCCTTGCCCACCCTTCGGCACAGCCACACAGCCTCGCCTGTGCTGCCAACACCTCCTGAGGGACTGGGATGTCCATCGCTCCCCGTGCCTGGCCAGGCCGGCCTCGCTGTGTCACCGATGGGGCTGCAGGAGCCAGTGCGGATCCCTGGAGCAGCCTCTGCTCCCACTGCAGCACGTTTTGAGCTGAAAAAGAAGGTTTTCCACAAAAGCAGGGCTTCGCGCAGGGCCCAGATCTACCCCAAGGCCCTGCCACGGCCGCGCCTGACGCTGCCAGCTCCAGCCCTCGCGCATCACCTGTGAGGATGACGCTGGGCAGGGCTGAAACCCAGCACCCAGCAGAAACCAGTTTCCCCAGCAGCAGCTCCCACACTCACCGGTTTGCCCGGCTCTGAGCTCTGGCAGAGCCAGCGCCAGGCCGGAGGGGGCCGGGCCCCGGGCCGGGGGGGTCTGCCCTGCCGGCATCCGCTCCGGAAAAGAGCTGGAGAGAAGAAACCAGCCGGTGCCTGCACCGGGAGGAGGGAACCCGGTGGCCTGAGGGATCACCAGCCACCCTGGGAGACCCCCAGCCCTGCCAGGCCCCCTTCTCCCCCAGGGGACGTATCCCCCTGGCATGGCCTGGGGACGCGGCCCCTCTCCTCCACCCCACTGGGAGCAAGGCCCAGGAGGCGCCGGTGTGATCAAGCAGGGGCTGATCCCGTGATGGAAATCAGGAGCTGCCG
Source organism: Aptenodytes forsteri (assembly GCF_000699145.1). NCBI lineage: Eukaryota > Metazoa > Chordata > Aves > Sphenisciformes > Spheniscidae > Aptenodytes > Aptenodytes forsteri. The sequence continues at coordinate 10,721,237 of NW_008794665.1, read as the reverse complement.
GGGACCCCCAGTCCCAAAATCATAGAATCATAGAATCATTAAGGTTGGAAGAGACCTCTAAGATCATCGAGTCCAACCGTCAACCCAACACCACCATGCCCACTAAACCATGTCCCTAAGCGCCTCATCTACTCGTCTTTTAAATA
>NW_008794665.1:10681023-10719672 GCF_000699145.1 Aptenodytes forsteri | reverse complement strand
TCGTCGGGGCCGCCCCGCCCCTGCCCCTCCCGGTGCCCCCTGGCGGCCGCGGGGCGGCACGGCAGCGCGGGCGGGGGCAGGAGGGCCCCCCCGGGGGGGGGAGGCGGGTCGCGGCCGGGACCAGGAGGCCACCCGTGGGAGTGGGACAGGCAGGGAATGTCGGGATGGGAGTGGGAATGACGAGACCTAAAGAAACTTTGCTCTTGCCAGGGTGCTGGGGCAAGCTGGGAGACAGGTCAGGCGTCTGCAGACCCTCTAGAAACGAGGGGCATTGCTGGCGGGGCTTAATTTCCACAGAGATGACGCTGGATATGCTGCTGGCTGCAGAAAATCGCTCCACGTGCGCGCGCACGCGCACCCCCCCCCGGTGATATCCTCTGTGCTCAGGTGTTAGGAACGTAGTGTTATTTTTCCTAATCAGTATTAATATCAACTCAATTACAGCTGACTGACACCACAGACAAAGCAAATCACAAGATCCTGCGCAGAATAAATCTGCATCACCTGGCTTTAAATACCAAGTGGCATAAACCCGCCAAAGATTGTTGCCAATTTTATTAATAAAACTGTTATGAGCGAAATGGCCAGCAAACACCTCCAAAACATCCCCCCCTCCCCCAGATACAGTAACCTTTAATCGGGAGGGAGCTGGAAAACCTGAAATTACTTTCTCCATGCCATGGAGGTATCCTTTGCCACCCCGGGGACATGGGACAGAGACATGGGATGCTCTGCACCCTGCAGGGCTGCCCCATCCCCTGAACTCGGCGTAACAGCAGAGGTTTTCCCACTTTCAACCCCCTCGGCTCCCCAAATCTGCCTCTGGGTCCAGTCCAAGGTGGGCACAGCACCCGATGTGCCAGCATGTGGAAAGGGGTTTCTGCTGCCCGTTTACATTGCTGGCTCTGTCTCGCCGGGTGGTTTCCCATCCATTTGGCCATGCACATGTATATACCGCCGAACACTGGGCACCAATGAAAATCACAGCTTGGCATATCCCACATCCTCACAGGCCACTGGTACCTGAAGTTTTCACTGAGCGTAAATAGAGTTACAGGCAAAAAGTCAGCCTAAGGACGGAGGAAGGAACTCGCTCTTTGGCAAGAGGCATTTCTTCCACTTGGCAAACGCACGGGAGTTTTCTGGCTTTTCTGGGATGACACAAGCCTCCTTCCTCAGGGGAACAATTCTCCTGGGGGGAAACACCCACTCCCCTCCCAGCAGCCACAGGGCTGGATACCTCCTCTGCGGGGCGGTGATGTTCCCCTGCCCTCTGACACCTGGAAGCATCACCTGGGAACCCTGCCATTCCCATGGGCAATATCCATGGGCGGCAGCTTGATATGGTGGTGAAAAGCTGTTTCTGAGGCTGTGCCCTTGCCTGTGCTTCTGCTGCCTGCCCCTGCCATGGCTATAACCTCTCCCAAGCAGGAACCATCCATCCTCACACAAAGCAGCCTTGGTCTTCATTTAAAAGGGCCTGGCAACTCCTGTGCTACCAATAATAATTACTAATAACACTGAGCAGTGGGGATTAAACCCATCTCGAGCACTTCCCACCCTAAGCAATAAGCCTCCAGAAAAATAATCTGAGATCCTGTAGCTAAACCCATAATCCTGCCTCCACCGTGGAGGAAAAGTAATGAGAATTTGGTGACTTCTTGCCTTGATATCTGGCAGGTAAATTAAGAAACGCAATTTATAGCATAGACCTCCTCAGCTGGTCAGGGTAAAACATGGCTCCTGCCTGGCTACATGGGGCTGGTGTTTTGTGGGACTTTGCAAAGTTTTACAAAAAGGCCATCTTACAGAAAAAAAACTCCAGGGTTTTCTGGCTCCTGTCCCCTCCGCTGTTGGGAAGCCCCCCTGCGAGGGATGCTCTAGCATCGCCTACCTGCCAGCGGGCTTTCAGCAGCGGGTACTGACCTGGCTTTACCCAGGGGCTTTTTTGGACCCTGTGTGCTTTGCTTTATGCCATTTTTCTGTTGCTTTTGCACCCTTTTGTCTTTCCCTCTCTGTAAAAGCCCCTGTTAATGGCAGATAAGGAAAGCCAACTGCATCCATGCTGCGGATGCTGGAAGTGTCCAGCATCTCTTCCAGGCAATGCAGAGGTGCCCAAAACTGCTGTGGTCAACACTACAACGATGCAAGAAGATGGGCTGAAGAGGGATGGGAGTTGCAAAACCTCCTCAGTATTCCCCAGCTTTGCAGGGATTGCTCCAGCACGAATGCAAATGCTGCTAATGCCTCCTCCTCCTCCTCTGGAGCTGACATTTCCCGAGTAGAGCTCTCTTTGACCTCCCTCTGTAAACATTGACATTGCATTCACATGGATAATAGATTTCTGTCTCCTTTTACTACAGCTGAATGTTTCCACTGGGACTGTTATTACTTCTTATGGCTGGAAATGCACCTGCACCAGCTGTGAGGCTCAGCATAAAACACCCGCCAGCCCAAATCCCCGTCTCTTAACAGACTGCCGCTGCTTCATCGCTGCAAAGCCCCCATTCATCTTGAGACAGTGGGGAAGAAATAGTCTCCTGACCCTTCCTCTTCCATGGGAAAAAAGAAGCAGCCCTGAATTTGCCTGCCTTCCTTTTAAATCACTTCCTCTCTCTGAAGCACACAGTCCCAAGGCAAGTATCCAGCCTGAAAAATGACTTGCCCACCACACACAACCCACACAGCTCCCCGAAATAACCCCGCGGTGATGCCTGAGCCTCCCAAAGGGGGAATAACCCGAGGCTTTGGTTTTCCAGTAACAATCTGGCTGTTTATAGGTATTTCTCCCCAGAATGAGATCATCCCCCATCTCCATCCCCATCACCCAGGAGTTAGCCCTAGCCCTTGTTCTAGTGCTTTGCCTTTGCCTCCAGCAAAGCCTCGCTGCAAAGCATCAAGCTCTTTCTGCTCAGCGCAATCTCTCTTACCACGCCAGATAGCCTCCTTTAAAAGCAAAATGGCCTGGTGAAGCCTGAAAGGAGCTCCCTAAGCCTCTGCCTTCCTTAGTATGAACATTTTGCAGGCTCCTGGAGAGTGGCTCGAGGCAGGGCTTCAGAGAGCCGGCGCTGACCGGCATGCAAGCACTGAGTGGTCTGCCTGAAAGAGAGTATCCAGGAGCTGGTTTTGCACAAATACCTGATTTTCCCAGTTGCCTCAGCCCCTTTGCTGTCTTATTCAGCCCTTTTTTTCCCCCTCTCTCCCACTGTCTGTAAGGTGCCGGAGGAAGAACAGCTATCGCCCGGCCAGCATGCACAGGGCACTGCTTGCCCTGTGATGCCGGGGGGCCACTGCTCCACTTTTTAAAGATACCTTAGTATTCACTGATGGCCAGATTATATCCTCCAAATCTGGACCTCACGGCATCAACTCACTCCCTTTGCACACACCGCTCAGGCCATAGCCGCAAGAAAAAGGCAAATATCTTTAACAGCATCTGAAGGGCTCCCTAAACGCAGCCCGTCGTGATGCAGCCATTGTCTTTCACAGGACCAGCACAGCATGTTCACGAGAGGTTTGGTGTTCAACATGAATGTGGCTGTGTGAGCAAGGCGATTCCCCCCTGCTTTCCCTTGCTCCAAGCTCCTGCGCGGATGCGGAGCGTTATGGGGTTGCCAGGAGCATCCTTCCCTTGTCTCCGACTCTGGCTCTGCACAGAGGAATAATCAGTGGCAACAAACATCCCCCTTTTTTTAAGACATCTGGCATGCACTGGGCAGGGAAAATACGGCAAGCTGGAATTTCCTTCATTGGGAGAAGCGCACGATGTTATCTGGGCCAAATCTAAAGTTTGTCACTTATGATTTTTGCATATGAATGGGAATTCAGGCTTTGGTCCCCGGCGGGACCGTCATTATATGCATTAACAGACAGCTGGGCTTTAGAAAAAGGGGGAAAGCAGAAAGAAAATAGATGTTTATTCTGTACTTAGGCAAATTCACAGGAGGGGAATCATCTCCCATTCTCGCCGTGGCAAACACTTCGCTCTCTATAGGCTCTGAATGCATTCACTCATCAAGGTGTATTGAGTAGCTGCTTATTAGCGCAAGTTCAGCTCCCTTTCTGTATCGCTCAGATACACGCACAAATGTAAGTCCTCAGCGTGGCAGGCCTGGAGAGATTATTTTGCTTTCCCTTGTTTGGGGGAAGCACAAGATCACGTTTCTAGAGCTTTAACTTTGATTTGATAAAGGGTCTCATATATATATTGGAGGAGATATAATCAAGTAAATAAAGACATGGCAGTGAACTACTCTAATGAGACACGAGGCTAATTAAAGAAAAGGAACAGATTTAATTATTCTCAGATATTTTACAAGGCATGAGAATGAGGCTAGCTGAAATCTCAGTATTTTTTTATTTTTTTATTTTTTTATTTTTTTATTTTTTTATTTTTTTATTTTTTTATTTTTTTATTTTTTTATTTTTTTATATAAAATTTTTTTTTTTTTTTTTTTTTTTCTTATATATGTATTTATATTCTCTTACATATTTTTACAACCTCCCTCCATGCCATCACTTGTCAAAGCTGTGGAGGTTGCAGTGCCCTAAGGTAAGCCTTCCTGGGGAATATAAAAGGGCTTTGCCAAGGGTCAGCTTCAAATGAGGCTAAAATCAAATCAAATCACGGGGCTAGGGGAACCAAAAAAACCCTGTTTTCCATTTGACTCCTGATTTATCAGCTCCTACAAACTCACAGCTTCATCAGTGGGATGTTTCCGCAGCATAAAAAATAACCTGGAGCACAGCTACTGTCCTTTTGCTCTTTCTTTCAGAAAATAAGACACCTCCTCCCCTTGAATAGATGAATAATACTGGTGAAAAAAGAGATTACACCGGGATAACTGTCCCCTGCCATCTCTTTAGATGCCCGTACAATGCCGTTGCTGATGGAGGCATTTCAGCTCGCTGCTCGGCTTCCTGGCATTTTTTTCTCCAAGAAAATGGGCCTTTTGCCTTTGTTGCCTGTTTTGGGTTTTTTGTTTGTTTTTTTCTTTTGGCTCGAGGGGAGCCCGGTTTCAAAGGGAGCTGTGCCACATTGCACAGCCTCCCGCTGCAGCACCACGGCTGCAAGGAAAGGGCCACAACCTGGTTCTTCCCTTACCAAAACTCAGCTGTACTCAGGCTTTTCAAATTTACAGGGATGGAGGGGTTACCAGGTCGATTAGCTGGGTTTTTTTAGTCTTATTTTTACACCCAAATCTGCTTCAAGCCATCAGGCTCTATCCCTTTTTTTTCCCCCTTTTCAGTGGTTTTGGGGTGTGCACATCCCCAGCCAGCAGCTTGCAAAACCCTGGGGCCCTCAAATCCCCACCATCGCAAACCCCAGCGGCAACACCCACAACGGCACCCGCAGTAAGCTTATTTTTTTGAAGGGAAAGGTCTGGCTTTAAACAACTAGGATGTAGTGCCGAGAGAACTCGCAGCATCCCTGAGCGGTACCTGGGGGGTCTCAGCCACTCATTGCAGGGATGCTACCGCTGCTGGAGAAGCCGGGCTGCTTATCAGCTGCTTATCAGCTACAGCCATGAGGCTCACCGGTGCACGGCTGATAAACTAGCAGGAGGCAGGGCTCTTTTCTGCCCCCATACCCGCTGTGGCTAAAGTCCAGATCCGAACACGCTCTCTTGCCATAATTTATTTCTCCATTACATTTCTGACCTGGGCCCTGGCTTTGCAGCTATCGCCGTCAGCCTTTTGCCCCTCTGATTATGCTAACAGCAGCACCTGAATGCTAATTGCCTTCCCTGACGAAGAAATCACCCGATTTCAGGGCGTTAGGGAGGGATGGATAGTGCTTCGCCCCCTGGCTGGAGCCCCCCCGGGATGCAAAGTGCAGGGGCCAAGGGTTTGGCGACTCTCCGGCTGCTGCATAAAATGGGAGGGCAGCACAATGACCCACAGCTCATAGTTAGGGCTGGGAGAGGAATGAAGTTATCGCAGGGCTGATTTCTGTGCCCTGAAGCATTCACGTTGATTTGGGATGTTGCACCCCCAGCACTGCCCTCCCGAGAGGCATCCCAACCTTGCCTCTGCCAGAACCACCAGCCTTTTCCCGCACAGAAGATTTACAATTTTTTTTTTTTTTAATTATTTTTTTCTGTTGGAATAGGAGAAGCTGCTGCTACAAAAAGACCTGTGATTTTGGCTCTGCAGCCCTGTTCTCCAAACTCTGGGTTTCAAAGGGGTGAAGGCACCTGTCACGCTTCCCTCTCCCCTTGCTGGGTCAAGGGAGGGACCCACACGGGCATGTTCAGGGCCTAAAATCACCCAAAATCAGGTTTTAGCAGGTGCCGAGCGAGCCAGTCCCTGTGCAGGGCTCGGTGCACACTCAGCTGCTCATAAACCCTGGCTGCGAAAACCTGCTTTTCCACCACGAAACACTAAAAACCCCAAAAAGGGCCATTGCTTCCAAGCCAAAGAAACATATTCCTTCCCCACCCGGGCACCGGGGATCGACCTTTAGGTCTGCGAGTGACTTCCGAGCCCAAAAGCTGCGGCCAAGCCAGGATGAAAACTGTGCCCATGGCTCCCCTCTGCCTAATTTCTCCTAATTTCTTGCCAAACGCATGTTCCCGGCCACTTTATGCCCACTCAATCTCCTCTTCCCCGCTTCAGCGGCCGGCAGCTGCCCAGTGGGATGGATCTCGGTCCCTTCTGTGGCCGTCCCAGCATCACCTCCCTCCCGGCCACCTCCCCAGGCTTATGAATTGAGGCCAAATCCTGCCCAGTGCCGAATCTTGATGCCCCCCATTTATCCTCCCCGCCTGGCCCAAAAACGCCCCTTTTCAGCCCGTTCCCAGTCTCACTCCCAGGCTATTTGGTGCCATTCATCATTTATCAGTTGTGCCCTAATCCTTGTCTTAATGAAGAGTTTATCCCCTGGTGCTTCTGCATGTGCATGTATACGTATGCCTCCATCCATATCCCTCCACCCATAGCCATCCATACACACGTCTCCGTTCCCCTCCTCCTACAATATCCGGGTCCAACCATCGATTTTATCCCATTTGAAAGATATTAGCAAGCCCAGTGTCCTGAGCTCCTACATGCCTCATGGAAAGGGACCGCAGGACGCCGTTTTCCCACCGGATGGGAGAGGTTGTTCCCTATCTTCTTTTTTAAAGGAACATATCATTTCCCTATTCTTCTTTTTTTTATCCCATTTGAAAGATATTAGCAAGCCCAGTGTCCTGAGCTCCTACATGCCTCATGGAAAGGGACCGCAGGACGCCGTTTTCCCACCGGATGGGAGAGGTTGTTCCCTATCTTCTTTTTTAAAGGAACATATCATTTCCCTATCTTCTTCTTTTTTTTTATTTTTCAATGAAATATCACTTTTACCTAGCACGCCCTTTCGCTCAGCAGCTCCACACACTGTATTTCTTGACGAGTAAATGATTAAACTTTGGAGCCCGGAGTTTTGTGTTTAAATGTCAAGCTTGAAACACAGCACCTCAGAAGAGAAATCGATAGGATTTCAATTTTCTTGTAATAAATATGGCCTTTATTGGGAGCAAACCAAGAAAACGGCTGGCAGCCTATCTCACAGTTTTGCTGCTTTTTTTCAGCTCGGAAGATTTTTCCTTTTGGTTTTGTAGTTAAAAAAATAAGCTTTGAGAGAAATAAGTCATCTTCACCAGCACAAACGCGTCCGTGGGCCGCTTACGGGGGAGCTCAAAGAGTTTTGCGGTCAAAAATATCCCAGTTAGAGCTGCTAATACGTTATCAAACCAGCACGTCAGTTTAAGAAAGCATCTTCTTTCTTTTATTTTACTTTATTTGCTGAATATTACTAATAGCTGATGCTACAAATAGCTAAGCTGACCCCAGCTGTAGGCGAGGAAATGATGGGGTAAGAAAATCACCTATGTGGGTGCTTTGTTCTCCTGCACAGCTGGCTCATAGGCCTTTCTGGGAGGAAAATAATGAGCCATACATTAACGGGTTATCAAAGGTCACTGTAACGCAGGGGTCTGCAGCCACCAAAATCCAGTGGGTCGCAAAGGACTTGCCCCAAATGCTCCAAATGGAAGTCCTGTTATAGAGGCAATGGGTATCTTCAGTGAGCATCACTCCCCGCCCCCTCCAATTTCTCCAAGGCTTTTTCCCCGGAGACCCTATGGTGTGCAATACCTGGGGTGCAAAATGAACAAAGCCTTTTGCTGGCCATGCTGCTCCGGCTCCTCTTAGCCTACCCAATCTTAGCCTGGGATTTCTTCCTCAGTTCACATCTTCATGTACATGAGGTTTGAGCTCTGGCAGCGGATGCGTTATTAAAAATGCACACTTGGATGCACACATGCACCTGCTGAGGGGACTGCCACAGGGAATGCCACCTTTGCAGCACTCCCCCCTGCATCCCTGCATTGAGTTTTCCAGCGTGGCCCTTTTTTTCCTGTCTTACCCCGTTTTGAGCTCTTTCAGCGATGCCTCGACGCCGGTTCCCTTTCTGTACCGAGCTGGGCACTGGTGCAATAGTTTGTCCTAGCATCTCCCCAAGTCCTACACTGCACCCAAGGCATTGCAGATGAGGCGGTCTCTCCCCTCCCACACATCCATTTTACCAAGCAGGTACAACGTGTGCCCTTCTCCAGTCCTCAGGGTCCAGCTCCCTCCTCATGTCGGCAAAGATGAATCGCCCCAGGATCAGGCTGTGCTGTTTCAGCTGCTTCTTAATGCACTCGAGGGTGACTTTCATCAGGCCCTGTTGACTTGAATAAATCTATCTCATTCTTTCATCTCTTCTTGTGCCCGCCAGTCCCTTTTTTGTGGAAGTATCCGGTCACAGTTTATGCATTGCATGCTATTTATGCAGTTCAGCCCATGAAAAATACATGAAGAGTCCCTCGCTCTTTCTCCCCACGGCTTCATAAATCTTGCATTGCTTTCTGCATGGCAGCTCGGCTTCATGGGGTGATGGGGAGCAGCTTCCTCGCTGCTCCTGCCCTGGGGCCGCAGCATCCTCCGGGGATGCCAGCACTACAGGCTCGAACCTTGCCAGGCTGGCAGAGGAGGAGGGGGTTCAGAGCCCCCCCAGCCCCGTTTTTAGGTTATTGGATAGGAAGAATAAGGCAGAGGTGCTGTTTTGCTGCCCTGCAATGTCGCCAACACTGGGGTCATCTTGCTTTGCAGTTTGTTTAGGGTTTACTGAAAACAAGAGTGATGCAGAGAATATTACCCTGTTCACGGCTTGTTAAGCATCCTCAAGAGTTGGCATTCACGACTGGAGATGCAGCTGCACATTTATTACAGGGGCCGGCCGGAGGCTATGCAGAAGAACCACCCAAAAAATAAGTCAGGCACATGCTTAAGGACCCGCTTTGCAGGTAAAGCACCTTACCTTTCTGAGCAGGTAAATTTATTAGTCGGCAGCCACAGAGTGCAAGCGTCTCTTCTCACACTGAGCCCAGTGGCGGAAAATAATAAGCAAACCCTGATTCGAGATTTGTGTAAGGGCTGGTCCCAAAACAAGGCAGGCACAAAGGCTCCAGGAAATTGCCTAATTCCTTAGTTCTCACTTCAAATGGAGCGTTATGGAAGGAGTTTGCAGCCAGCGCTCATCTTTACTGGCAGCAGTAGCAAGTTTTGTCCATTTGCATCCTAATCCCCTTCTCCCTCCCACTCATGCTGGCTGAGGAACAGGGACAGGAGGCAGCAGCTCTCATGGACGTGTCTTCATGAGGGCACCATCCCTATTCCTATGGCAGCTGAAGTCAGGGAGACCTTGTTAAACACCCTTATTCCTCAAGATTTTCATTTGCCTTCTTTAATTTTTTGGCGTTGAAGCTGCTAGAGGTGGTGAGCCTTCCCATTTTCCCCATGAGCCCAGCCTCGGCTGTCCGATGCCTCCCCATCACCTGCAAAGCTATTTCACTTTCAGCTTCTCTACAGAAGTTTCCCCATTTTTCTGTTTTCCCCTTAGCAGGCTCTCTGCCTCCACGAAGCTATCAAGGATGCTGCCTACATGGGGCGAGCTAATATTGGTTTTTCCCCTGTCCTCAGAGCCCCTCTGATCCCTCCTAGCGTCTGTCGCCATCGTGGTCCAGCAGCAGACGACCCTGGCCTGAATAAGAAAACACTGCATGGGGACTGGCACGTCAATCCAGAGAGATTTTATGTGAGTTGCTGACAACCTCAGTTTGCTAACCCAATTGACCTTGTGCTCCCTTTAATATATCAAGCGGCGTTCCTCCGCCATCCCAGCCCACCATGCTTTTCCTGGCCAGGGTATGAGCGTACCACCCATCATCTGCCGCGGCTTCCCATGACATTGGCAGAACCAGCATCCTCATCTGCAGCTCTCCCCTTTGTCCTCCAGCAGCAGTCATCTCGCAGGAGCCAGAAGATGCTGGCTGCCCACCACTGCCTCTGTTAGACCTTTCCCAGGCCGATCTTTTCCCCCTCGCCCCTCGGCCTTTCCCACCTGTGGCTTTTCTCACCTCTCTTTAAGGCTGGCCCGTGCCCCTTTGCAGCATGAGGCTGCCCCCAAATCCATGGGGCAGGGGAGGAATGGGGTTGGGGATGTGGTGGCGGGTGCTCCGGCTGGCCATGGGTCTGCTGGGGTCTCCCACCCAAAAAAATCAGAGAAAAAGAGAATCAGTTCTTGGGGAGGGGGGGGAATCACAAAAATTTGGTACTTCTGAGGGATGGGGGAATGGCATGGCCAGGGCCTGCTCTAGAGCTCGGTTGGTTCAGCAGGTGCTTTGCCCCACAAACCAGACTAAAAAGCAGATTTTTTCCCCCCAAAATAAAAAGAGGAAAGAGTGAACAGCTTGTAACAAGATAGGATGCCTTCATATGGGGTCTATATGTCTTTCTCGTCCCAGAGGCCCCTCTCTCCTCCAGGGACCACAAGATTAGCACCAAGTCTGTTTAGGAGAGAAAAAAATAAAGAGAATTTATTTCCTTTCCAAGGGGGAAAATCCTGATGCTTTGTGGAAAGCCAAGGGGGCACGCGTGCGTGTGATCCACAACTGGATGTCACTGTTAGTCAAAGGTTTTTATTTTTATGAAAAAATAGAAAATTTCATATCTTACACTACAAAAAAACCCATGTACACAAACAAAATGCACAGAGAGCATCCAAGGAGGTGGGGGGGAAGGGGAGGAATAAATACAGCAATGCTACAGTCTCCTATGAGATAAAACGCCGATGCGAGGAGCTGAGACAGATGCTGCGGCTCTGGCAGCGCGGGATGCACCAGCTCCCGCCCTACCTGCCCTAAGGAATTACAATAAAGGATTGGAAACTAAGCGTTACTCTTAAGACTGCTACTGATGTATCTTACATACACCTTAACGACTAATTTCAAGACCACAGCAGTCCAAGGAGTCACAATTTCTTGACCACTGGGACTTTCTACATTATATTCAACACTGAATAGACAAAACAAATTTTTACCTTCATTTTTTGTTCTTCTCGCCATTAACATATAGAAGGAATAAATAAAATTTTGAACTGATTTTTTTCTTTTTTCTTTTAAATCAGTCTTCCTTTTTTATGCTCAGGTAATTTTTCCAAATGGTAGCTACACAATGAAAGGGGGTCAGTTTACACAAGCCATGCTGGGGACACTTCCTTCTCCCAAAAGGAAAAACTATATCGAGAAGAGCCTTTTCACCTCCCAGATCCTTTGAAATACCTTCCTCGCAATTAGCAGCAAAATATACCGGGGAAAAAAGTATTTGTTGGATCAGCCGCAGCAGTAGTGAGCTGGAAAAGCAAAGCGCTCGGACTTAACCGTAGGCAGGAAATCCACCTACGGCCCTTACAAAGAGCATAAGCAGTAAAATATTACTGTCATCTCGTTCTGCTGCACCCCAATATATACAATCATGCCCAAAATACAGAGTACTTGCAGTTCTTGGATGGGAACTGAAAACCTCCGTTGTCTCTGGAATTTGCTTGTGGACATAGAAGCTGTAACTTTTGGACCCTACTCATTAAAACACCATTTTATTTTCTTTTTAGCTCCAAAACAAAGCCTATTATACAGAGATCTGTAGCAAGAACAGCTCTTGAAATAAATAGAAAAGGTTATTTATTTATTTATTGGAGGAACCAAGAAGAGGTGCCCTATTTACAAACGCAGTCTGGCTTAAGAACAGTTTGTTTTCCCACTAGTTCATCATTTTGAAGGTTACTCCAGCATCTGGTATGCATCCCAGCCACACCGCATACGCCTTTAAAACCCCACAAATGGTGAAAAGGGGATTTTGCTGTTAAAAGTCTATGAAAAAAGACCAAACCCAACTCATCCCGCAGAGCCAACAGGTAAGGAATGAGCGGAGATGAAAGGCAGAAAGTGCTGCATATTTGCTAATAGCATCTCTCTCGGTGCGGCCGACGGGTGCGGGCGGCAACCGAACGATTCCTCCCGACGAAACGAGTTGTTTCTGTCTTCCTACGGGTTATTTTCCCAAGTGCTGCAGGCGGGGAGGCACAAATAATCCCAAGACTGTTCTGCTGACAGCTCTAATAATCTTATTTATTATATGACAAATCTCTTTTCTGTGCTGAAATTGTTATGACTTGATTCCCCCCTCCTCTCTTGAGGTCCGGTGGCTGCCAAAATGAAACAACAGGATGAGAAATCACACCATCAAGATTTGTCAGACCTCGCCGCAGCTCCTCTCCCTCCTATTTCTCCCGATTCCTGAGGAGCTCGGCAGCAGCTCACAGAGGAGGAAGCCATTTCAGAACAGGCAAATATTGCCTGAAGAAGCCCTGCTGAAAGCAAAGCCCTGCTGCTAAGAAAAAAACCACCCAATCCTCTCCTCCTAGACTTTTCCTTTTTCTTTAGAAACCATTCTTTGTATCAAATCTCATCCAAAGGCTTGGGGGAAATGGAAGACCAACCTTTGAAACAGCTGAAGGTGGCACTCGACACCTGCTTCTGCAAGACATGAAGGACACAGGCCTCCTTTCGGCACTGGATGGGCTCCTCGGGCTTGACTCTGCAGTGCCGGGGACGAAGGGAGCTGCGGCAAGTCAGTATGTCGATGTTACCGCCAAAGAAGGATGCTACAAGATGCTACCCAACCTCTAAGGAAGCGATATACACAGAAACAGCAAACGCTTGCCATCTGCTGAGCCATTTTTAAATCCTTATCTTTACCAAAGCCTTCACAAAAAAAAGCCCAACCTATGAATACCAAATTGGCTGCGCTGATTAATCCTATCTACAACAAAAGGAGGAGGACAGCCCCAAACTGTTTCTTGGTGGGATTCCCAGGGGATCGGGTTGCCCTCAAGTCACTCTGAAAACAGCAGCCGTGAGCTTTAATGAACACATTGAACCCCAGCTACAACCAAGTGCTGACCTGAGCCGTGCCAGACCCAGGTGGATGGGACCTTCTCGCCCACGGGATGCCACCGCTGTGACCATGTTGGGCTGCTCTGCTCTTCCCTCCTCTCTGCGCTCTGCCCCAAAATGATGAGGTCCATACCCAAACCAAAAATGCCCAGAGAGACAACCTGGGACAGCACAGTTCCCAAAATAATACCACCACCACCACTGCTTTGGGGGAAATACTGCAAAATCTCCATGCTGGATGACCACGGGCTCGCCTCCACACCGCACCCCAGGACTTAACCCCCATAATGAGAAGAGGAACAGCAAGATCCCTTCCTTCCAGCTAAAACCACCTCATGGTTTCTCTCCCGGGCTCCAGGGACAGGGGTGAGGGCTGCACTGGGTGATGGCTACCGGGCTGAAACGCCAGTGTGGAGGTAATCCCACGCTATTTTGGGGCAGGACTCATACACACGAAAACCAATACCATGTTGTCGCTGGAGGCCACTGAGAACCAGATGTTTTACTTTTCTTCTTCTGGACGTCCCCAGCCCGCAGCGGAAAGGAAAAGGGGGCGACGTCTTTTATTTAAGCAGACTCCTTCTACCTCATATATGTAATCAAAACTCCTGAAGGCTTTATATGTTGCTCAAACCAAACAGCAGCAAAAATACAAAGTGTAGTGGTAACACAAAAGGGAGACAAAACAAAGCGAAAGAGGGGGAAAAGAGAACAAACCAAGGAAAGAGCCCCAATCTTGTACCTGATGCGTAGCAAACTGTACAGTATATATACATCTTCGTCATGTATTATCCTCCCAGAAGAGCAAACGAAAAGAACTTGGTAACACAGAGGGAGGAAAACAAAATATACACCCTGTATTGTATTTGCCATGGAGCAAGCGACATATTTATACACTAGTCTCTATAACTTAATGCTGTGTAACAGCATTTTTTTTCTTTTCTTTAAATTTACAAAACAAAATATCTATTGAGAAATAATCTAATCATATTGCTCTTCAATACACTTCTGTAGACAAGTAAGACTTGAAGTTAAACTTCAGTAAACCGCAGCTTTTGGGAGCCCACGAATGGCTACAAAACTTCTCCACTCAAGTCAGTCCTTGGAAGTATTACCATGTGCTGCTGTAATTCAGTATATAAAGGTGCTATATATATATATATATATTTCCCATGTACAGACAACGTGTGGTGGGAAGGCTTGTTGTCGTTGTCGCTGAAGCTTACGAGACGGGTTAACCTCACGTACAGCAGATTTGCTTCCATGTTCCATGCATCTTACATTTACTTCATGAAAATGAGGACACAAATAGGAAGAAAAGGAAAACTTTAGTCAAACACTGCTTTAGAAATGCTGCGGCAGAGGCCATCGTCCTTCAGTTATAGAAACCGCTGAATTTCCCTTTTTATCTTTTCTTTTTTTTTTTAGTCAAAATAAATCTCAGGGCTAGTGTACAAAGTGCAGGGCCGACCCACTTGAGGAGGCGACTTTAAAACCAAGTTACAATGGCACCATCCCGTTCACCAACTGGACCTTCATCTCTTGAAGGCTGTTCATTATCTTCTTCTGGTGACCAACAAGTGTCACTCCCAGCCGCCTCAAATCCCTGTGGGAGAAAGCAGATGTTGGTTCCAGGGACCGCTCAGGCACACGCCACCGCACACACCACGCGCCGCACGCGCCGATGCTGCTGCCAGTGCCTACCTCTTACCACTGGTGGCTCCCAAAGCCAAGTTTAGTCAGCAAGTTTACTTTTCCCTTTTTTTAAAATTTTTTTTAATGGCTGACAGCATCTCAGAGAGGTGACGTGATTTGACTGAGATCACCTTGCTGGCCAAGGAGAAAAGCCAGACAGTGAAGCGTCAGCATCACCTTTGGCCAAGGACTCTGCGAGGCATGAAAAGTCCTATTTCCAAGAGAAAAGCCATGTAAGAAAGCCTGCGTTGCAGTTTCCTCTTCTCCTGGGAGAGGCTGGTATTTGATCTCAGATATGAGCGGTGAGGAGTGATGTCAATCCACGCTTCCTTCCTCTTCAGACTAGGTAAAGCCAAAGATACACAAACCGCAATCCTAGAGACACCTCCTACAGAGAGCTGAATGGCAAAAGCCTCGAGCATGGCCACCACCCCCATGACCCCCTAAAGTTAACAGGAATTGGCAACGCAGTTCCCCTCTGGACCTTTGCAAATCTTCCTGTAAACCCATGTTTGATGGGGTTTTTTGGGTGAATTCTACAAGCCAAAGGCATTTGTGTCGAGTCTGTGTGCTGGTTTCGGCTGGGGGAGAGTTAATTTTCTTCATAGGCGCTAGTATGGGGCTGTGGTTTGGATTTGTGCTGAAAACAGTGTTGATAACACAGGGATGTTTTAGTTACTGCTGAGCAGTGCTGACACACAGTCAAGGCCTTTTCTGCTTCTCACACCACCCCACCAGCGAGCAGGCTGGGGGTGCACAAGAAGTTGGGAGGGGACACAGCCGGGACAGCTGACCCCAACTGACCAAAGGGATATTCCACACCATATGACGTCATGCTCAGCATATAAAGCTGGGGGAAGAAGAAGGAAGGGGGGGATGTTTGGAGTGATGGCGTTTGTCTTCCCAAGTAACCATTACGCGTGATGGAGCCCTGCTTTCCTGGGGATGGCTGAACACCTGCCTGCCCATGGGAAGTAGTGAAGGAATTCCTTGTTTTGCTTTGCTTGCGTGCACAGCTTTTGCTTTACCTATTAAACTGTCTTTATCTCAACCCACGAGTTTTCTCACTTTTATCCTTCCAATTCTCTCCCCCATCCCACCTGGGGGAGTGAGCAAGCAGCTGTGTGGTGCTTAGTTGCCGGCTGGGGTTAAGCCATGACAGTCTGCCTACTGGGCTGCCATTACAGGAAAGCTGTAAAATAAGGTAGTTTATGTGAAATGCAGGATTAGGAGGAAAGATTGTTTTCTCAGAAGCTCAGCTCTCTAAAATTTAGGTGTGTAGATAAAGGTAATCACCAAGGTTCATGCTGATGGCGTGAAAGAGGCACCTCCACAGGACAATTTATCTCATCCAAAGGCAGGAGTGGGACAAGTCGTCCCCTGGAGATACTACAGCAGGACCTTGGGTGATCAGTTTCAATGACACATCTAAAGCCAGGTAAGGCCATGGGTTATGGCAGAGTATAATTGTAGGGATTTCTTTCTAGGGGGAAAAGTGTTAACAAAGAAATTGTAGGAATAAAAGCTCAGAAGAAACATCAAGACAGGTGCATCCGTGTTTCCAACACAAGACAGAGAGACTGTTAGAGAAGCAGTTTGACTTAGAGGAGACATGGTGTTTTGTCTGAAGACTTCCACTACAGAAATACCAGCACCTCGCTTTCTACCTCCAGGCTGGACTGAATAAAGGATGTTTTCAAAGTAGGACTCTACAGTCTTGCCAATACACATGTGAATCCCAGAGCTGCTGACACCCTGTGTGCAAGTCTTTTAGGAGAAAGCTCTCCACTGAAAGCCAGCGGGACGTGGCCTCCTCGAACACGTAGGTGCTTTCTGGAAACCACACTGGTAGGGCTGGTGCGTGCAAGGGCTGGGGATGGCCAGCGACACCCGGGAGCCCAGCCATCACCTGAGACATACTGAAAACCTGGCCTACAGCTCACAGCATGGCTGCATGCTGAATTGCAGGTGAACACATGCAATGACCACCAAAACACTTTCACGTAACGTTGTGTGAGCTACCCATGGAGGTGCACCTCTCTCAGCAGCTTCACGTTCTGGACAGATTCCTGTGCGAATACAACCAACCATCCATGTCCAAAAATTACATAGATGAACATTGCTTTGAATAAAAAGCAATCCTGAGTGAAGGTTGATACGTTAACACATAAGCTGGTTGAAGACAAAAGCTAGATCTGTTGTTCTCCAAGGATTGTCACGCTTTCAGCCTTTTGATTTGGAAAATACCAGATTTTCTGCTCCAGGCTAAACACTTCATTTCATTATCGTACCCTTTTTTGGTGATGCATCTCACCAATGCATAGGGGAAATCACAACGTAAGGGGCACGGAGCAAGGGAGGTCAATGAGACACATCAGCAGCACTCCTTACCTGGCAGAGAAAAGGCTGCAGCATCTGCAAAAGGTGTCTACCTTCTCAGGGGGACAATGCTTTCATTTCTGCCTCCACTGAATTGTGAAACTAGTTCAGCAAGCCATCTTAATAATGAAGGCAAATGTAGTAATGCTATTGTTACATGCAATTTATTTTATGTACACAGCACAGTTGGAAGTTCACACCAAAGATCAAAAAAAAACCCCAAAACCAAGCCAGTATAGGACCTGATTTTAAAAAGAGCCAACATCCATATTCCCCCTGCTCAGTGCTGCTCTGCTGGCACTTTTTGAAAATTCAGCTTTTTTTTTTTTCCCCAGGTATCTAAAGTGCAAGCTGAGCTCATTTGAAAATCCAGCATCACGTATTTCACAGATACATCATTTCTGGTACTCTTGCATGTTATGCAGAAAAAAATAGCCTGAAACTATGAGAAAGGCATGTATATCTTGGCGTTTCACATGCAGCTCCATCAGTCTAATAGAAAGAAAAAAATCTACTCACTACACAGCTTTTTTTTCTTCCCCCTTAACTCAATATCCTTGAGGAGTGCCTCATTGATTTACAAGAGAGAAAGAAGAAAAAGGAGTTTCTGATTTCAATCCATTAGCTGCTCACCAGGGGATCCAGCCTATTTTTTTTGAATATCAAATCCTCTCGAATGTGGAGCCACCGGCCAGAAGCACCGGGACTCCTCAGAGAGGGGAAAAAAAACTACCGTGGGGTCTTTCACCTCCACAAAGACGGACCAGAAGACAACAGCTCCTGAGCCAGATGCTCACCTGGTATAAAATCAGCAGCTTTATTCAAAAGCCACCTCACATGTTGCAAAGCCAGCAACAAAACTTTCCGAAAACAGCCTAGAGAACGCAGGAGCTTTAATTCCCATTTTTCAAGCGTGACTTACAGCATGTTGCATGCTGCTGTGCATCCAGCGCTGAAGGACTTAAAGTGGCGTAAGGCAGACGCCAATTTTAAACAAAATCTGGTCCGCAAACCAGTTGGTTTTGGGACAAAAAACCCCAACTTCTGTGCCAAAGGGCTGCAAAACATCTGTTCTCAAGCTCCAGTCCAGAGCTGCCTGGCTGACGTTACCACAGCAAACTTGTAATTTCACTGGGCTCAGCTCTGCAGAGGAGATGTGTGTGAGTATCTACTGGGGCTTTGCAATAGAAATGTGCAATTCCCTGCAAGAAAAGGCACAGCTAAGACCCAGAGGCAAACAACACTTGCGATCAGGATCCAGGCTGCACCTTGCTGTGCAAATGCCCCAACCCCTGGTGCCGGGTTTTGTGTGCGCCGCTGCGGCAGCAGCATGGGTGCTCCCCAAGGCCATGGAGATACGTGCACCCATGTGCTGTGGGGTCTCCTTACTTCAAAATAGTTGACCCCCGCAGCAACAAGACAACTTTTATTCTTGTTTCAGGGAGAAGTCTCCCCTTTTCACTTCTCTCTCATTCACATAGGGCTGAAAACAGAAACAGGCAGGAATTCAAATCACCTGCTAACACAGTACTAAGAGGCCAACCTAAGTTGACCAAAAAGCCAAGGAAATAAAAGGGAAAATTGGTGTCAGCTCATTGCAAACAACCTGTATACCGCTGCACGCATGCTGCTTTCTTACCACTGCCTTGCACAGAAACCCAGCTGCAACGTGCCAGGGACAACACAGTATCCCCCTTCCCTGCAATATCCTCCATTTGCAAGGGCTGAATTCACGGTCTCCAGGTTGTAAGAAATATATTTAAAACATTTTATTTACAAACAGAACTACTTATACACCATGGACCAGTTTGTCAAACACAGTGTAGACTAGGACTGGATTACCACATAAAATACAATCCCCCTCACCAGACGGTTAGTCATGCAAGCAAAAGGGCCAGGTTCCTGAAAGATCTCCATGGCCAGCAGCTGTCAACCTACCACAGATATTTTGTATTTCGTCTCCCATCCAGGCCAGATTTCACAACTCTTCTTCATGTGGTGTAACTCTACAATTGCCCATGCAGACTGGGACTACTCACAGAGTTAATTAGTTGTCAGTTTGAATGAGGGGAAAGAAGAAGAACCTCAAAGACCTTCAGAAGACGCTAAAGAGAGAGGAATCCACTTGCTAGGGCCTTTTGCATGAAATGAGGACTTAAACAAAATTTCTTTAGGAGTTCATCTGCTCTTATTCATTATTCTCGTCCTACTTGATTACGAGATGAGAATTGGTTTGTTCAGAAGCAGACACAGTATCACAATCTCAGGACTGAGATTTAAGGTTAAGAATAAGCATCTAGAGCAGGTGAACTCTTAAATGCTCTTCATCAAGTATAACTTTTAATAAATAATTTATTTTATTTTAGAAGAAAAAAATATACAATGCAAAGCAACACAGCACATATTATTACAAATATTCAGAGCTCTTCATCTAGTAACAAACAACAGGGTGTCCTGAGATTCAGTGAGTACAGATCTTTCAAAAGGTGGAAGTATGTAGTCCACATGGTTAGTAATTGGTCCAGTCAAGGGTCAGACTGAAACTCATGTCATGGATCTATCTATTCTTGAGTATTGTCCTGGTAAAGTTATTCTTGCAGTGGACTGAAAGAGCTCCAGACACACTCAAAGTCACTAGGTGGTCCACAAGTTTAAAGAGCAGGTCTGGTCCACTGGAAAGGTTGCCTTCAAGTCTGATATCCAGTTGGAAAGAGGGGGTGGAGGGTGAGGCTCCACTTTTCACAAGGTGATTCGTCCCTTTGCAAGAATTAGAGCTAAATGTAGAAATCACTCTTTGTTTGAACACATACATTTTTCAGGTCTTTGCTTAAGCAGGCAGAGCTCAGGACTTGGGGCGATATTCACCAGTTTTAGCTTTTTAATCTTTTGCTTTCAGAAATTTGTCACTAATACTACTCTTATCTGGAATAAATGCATCAAGCCATCAGTTTGAAAGAAGCAGGGCATTTTGCTTTGCGTGCCAGGCGGGAGGGAGTTTAAAAAAAATGCTGAACATGTACCATCTCAACCAGGTCCTGTAAAGAGGCCACAAGCTGGGTGCCTGCAGTCACCAGTCCCATTAGCGTTATGGCCAACCCCTCCTACAGCGCTAGTAATTTTTTTTCAGTAGATTTTAGGAATTCTTTACATGCATCATATTTTTTTTTTCTGCCTTTTCTGGCAGTGATTATCCAGCTCTCCTTTCTCCATCTAATTTCCACATCTGTCTCCTACGCAGTTTGAATTTGGGGAAGCTCATTTTGGACGGTATTTGAAGGCAACCTCTTAAATGGTAAAGAATGTTTTACTGATGTCGTTTGGGGAAAGCAAGGTACTTTCAGATGTTCAGATCATCTTTTCACCTGATCCCCCCAAGTCCCAGCTCTGGAATATACTGAACAGTTGCCTCTATTAAAAATGACAAGGAACATTTAACTTGAATTCTCCTTTGCAGAGTACAAAATGTTTTGTTGTTCCCTTTTACAGGGAGAAAAAAAATGAAAAACTCCAGAAAATCAAAACCCCCAATATATTAACCTTTAAAGAACTTTGCTTGTTCCGGTGTTTATTTTCTGGAGAACCCATGAGAGTCTTAGCTGAGCCCACCCAGGAGCCACTTCTCTCCCTTACTTTGTTGATTTTAAGGGCAATCTGACAGTTTACATCAGCCTGAGCACGTGGTTCAGGTCTTCAACATGGGATACCTTTCCTCTTAAGCCACTATGATGGTTTTTTTAACAGCTGAGAACCTGGTCTTTTGTCTTTTTTCACTTTAACAGAGAGGGATGAGAGAAGTCTTGACTTGGATGGCTGGTTGGCTTTTTAATGAACCTTACACAGTTTTCCCCAAAATAAACCCGAATGGGGTCAAGCATTCTTGCTAAGCCACCACTGCAATGCAAAGATGCACGGGCTGAGCTGTTAAAAGAACCAAGCCCGACTCATGCAGGCATCTCTGTCCGAGGCAGCTGGGGGGGAATTTATTTGCTGGCATGGATAACTAACTAGTTGGAGTTAGTTTCAACCTTTTTTCAGTTTCAACTGAAATGAAAGATGGATTAATGGAATGTCCCCTTTCAGCTTAAAAAAAAACCCCAAACCCAGAAGCTCCCCAGGATCCCAGGCATCAGCTCCTCTGCACTGCTCTGCTGCTGTAAAAGCCCGGAAGAAAGCTGAAGCTGAGCAGCTCAGGCATGTTGTCTCCACTGGGGCCAGTAAAGGACCAGAGTAGGATGACAGTTGTGCTATAGAGAACATACTGGGACCTGGTGGAGGGGGCCTTAGAGGCAGTTTGCAGCTGGTGAGGGTCAGAGCATCTCTGGCAGCTATAATCTTATTTAAAGACTTTTAAACCAACTTGCCTTTCTGGCTAGAACTGTACAGAAAATGGATTTCTTGGTTCATTGCCAATTGGAAAAACCATTTTGAAGTACTTTTTGGGTAGCCTGAAAAGGTTTTGGGGGACATTTTTGAAATTTATGGAATACCAAAGAGTAAATATAGGGAAGTATTTAAATTTTTAAGTCAAGTTAAGGAGATAATGTCACAATCTGAAATGTTGCACTCAGGAAAATGGGAGGTTAGGAATAGTTTTGTCAGTGGGATGGGATGCTAAGACTGTGTCAGCACAGATGGATGCTAAGACTGTTAAAGCTACATGAGTAAGTGAACTTCTAATTTACTGTCAAAAATGAACATTAATTTGGGCTTGAACTCAACATTTTCTCTGACCCAAACCAAAGCATTTCACTTCTGAGCATTTGTTTTAGAGCTCTTGAAATTGCATAAAATTCTAAAGTGGAACAAACTGGAAGCTTTTGTGAAACCTGATTTTCTTCTTTGATATGACTAATTCAGCCAAACAGCAACTAGTCTGTGATATATTTTAGCCAATCTGCATTTTCTACCAAAACTTGCTCTGATTATAAGATTGAGGTGGCACAGTAGAGTGGAATGCTTCAGTGTTTTCCTTTTCTCTTAAATTACTGCCTCATCCTATGCCTCCTCTTCCCACTCACCCTCTGGCTAGGTCTTTCTGCCATGTGGACTCCGACCACCCTGGGGATGGACCTCTTCGTCGGTCAACGTTTGCAGATCACCAGTCTAAATGGAGCCCCGAAGCCTGGTGTTTCTGAGCACTGCTATATCAGATGAGCAGGTAAGGAACCATGGAGTCCTCAAAAGCCAAAGTAACATGGCACATAATTGCAGGACTAGGCTGGGAAGTGGCATGTAAGTCTCAGGCACCCAAAAAAGGATCTAAGTAGAAATCCATGCACCCTGACGTCCTAGACAGTCACTAGAGAGTATTTAATCCCTAGCTTAGGGTTTTCACATGAATGCCTGAAGATAGGCTATATGAGTCTAGGTATAAGGGACAAATATTGGTGATGTGAGTGGAGCAAATAAAATCTGAGTGAGAGCAGATACGCTCCTGCACTCTCTCCATGCAGGTATTGCAAAACTGAACTCCATGGAGATGTTACCAACCTATACCATGTGCAGAGGACCTCCTACCCTGTACAGTGAGCTCCACAGCAAGCCCTGTGGCAGACAGGAGAAATGCTGCGGTTTTGTAGGATGTGGGGATTTTTCTTGTTTTATTCCTAATCCTCAGCACCGATTCTGTATGTGCACTGGCAATCTGCATGTTGCTGGAAGAGCCGCGACCTTCTCCAAAGCAGCACGGAGCACAATCCTTCCCGTTCTGCCTTAACGCCTGCAGTAAACTAAGCTCAAATTAACCCAGCTAGAAAGGCAGGCTTTGGGGTGAGTTTCAGTAAGCGGCAGGAGAAAAGTACAGACATAATTACACAAGCAAGGCAACCAATTAAAGGTGGAACATAACAAATCAGCAGCCCCGAGGCATTTACCGAGTCATTTGAGTGCTGCCACCCCAACTGCAGTCATACCCATGTGCAAAAACCAAGGGCACATTCAGAAGGAAGAGTCTCAGCCAGGGAGCCTGTTGCCTAGAGCTGTGGGTTTGCTGATGCTCTTCTGTTGGCATTGGCTTTATCTATGCTTATTTCTGTTAATGTTGAATACTATTTCCGCTCCTTACTGGGCTTGACTGTCCACTTGGTTATGTCCAGATCAACTGAAACCAGCTAAGCTGGTGTAAAGCCAGTATACCTCAGTGGGGACTCTAACTCCTATACATTTACTAGTAGGGTGGGATTTTTTTATTTGTCGATAACCCCAAATAATCAACTGCTATTATGTCGAGAGGACAGCCTGGCAATTATTCAAACTCAAGCATTAATTTCTGTGAGTAAAGGAGCCAAAGTACCGGCTGCCAATGTAGTGACCGTAAGTTTTAGTCTTGTCTGCGCTTCTCATCATCAATACAGATACTAGAAGAGAAACTGCTGACTGCAAACAAAGGGTAATGGTTTCCCTTTCTGCAGCCCCATCCCTACATATTTTTGAATGGTTTGTCTTCCCCGCCTCTGCAGTTCCAACAAATGAGGTGAAAACGATCTGGGCACTACTCACTCTAGGGTCACCTGAGCCACAGCATCCATCGAACTGTATCCGTTCTCCATGAAGATCTCCGTGTATCGGCCCATTTTGATGGCTTCCAGCCACTCACCCACCGACCTGTAGGCACCGCTCCCAACTGGACTGTGCTCTACCAACAGATTTGATACTCTAAAGACAAGCAAAAACAGAGAAGCAAACAGAATCAGTATTGAGATGTACCCAACGTGACTCAGTTGCTCAGATTTTTGTACAGTAAAGACGATTCTTTCGTTGCATTTTCAGTGATTGCTGCAGCCTAAATCCTCCCAGCAGGCTTGATATGCAATGTATCAAACATACCACTTCACCCATAACTTCATTCACTTTTGAGTTAGTTCCTGCCATTTCTGGTCCTCACTGAAAGCAGAAAGAGGAGAGGACTAGCATTCATCCCTGTCACCTCTCGCCCACAAGCAGGCTCCTCTTCTATCAGGCTCCCTCAGTCACTCTTACTTCAAAGTCCTCAGTTTCACTCCTCCCGCTCTGTTTTTCTCCTCCTCCTTTAAAGCTCATAATTAACTTAAGACAGCCCAGAGCCTGGAAGCTGAAACCCACATTACATTTCCCAGCAGTGGCCATCAATGGCAGGCTGCTGTTAACACTTCAGGGGCTGCTCCCGCAGAGTCGGGTGGGGATTTCGGCTGCGGGCAGCATCTGACGAGCCCTGCAGAGAGCAGCAATGCTCCAACCACACTCCAGCCCTGAAACCAGAGGTAGACTCCTGCTCCCGCATCCTCGCTTAAGACCTCACTGCGGCAATTGCTACCTTCTCGGTTATGCCACGTGCGGAAGAAGTAATTCAGGCAAATAATAACCCTCCACCATGGCAGAAACACCGATACAGTACCTGGCACAAGCGACCTGTGCTGCGTACAGGTCCACCACCCTTCTAACGGTGCGCAGAGAGCAAAGGGGGCTTGTCCAAGGTCAGCCAGGAAAGAAACTAGATTTGTTCCCTGCTTTGTAAACCAGGACATACAGCTAACATAAGCCATGCATAAAGATTATTACCCACAGCTAAAAAAAACGTTTCCTGGGTCAGCCTCTGACGGTGAGAATTACACTTAAAAGACTTTCAACTGGAAGGAGAGCTGGGATATTATATTATTATAGCACTTCAGGAATCTTCATATATTTTATGAGCACATTAGTATTTTTTGTTTATTTAATAGCAATGCTGAAGGGTCCAATAAAATGTGAATACTTGCAGTACCAAGAACATAATGGCTTCCCATAACATTTTATACACATGAGGAATTCAAAACTCCTAAGTAATCATAACGAGAAGTGGATTTTCATCACTAATGTCAGGAGGTATCTACTGATATGTGCACACTGTAATGTAGCGAGTGACTTCCTCCCTTATTTGCATTAATGAGAATTTCCATAAAGAATACATTACATATATAAAAAAATCCTTTACAGCTGCTGTATGTTGAAATTATGATCCATTTGGAATTACTATGGTCTGGGCACGGCAATCTATGATTATAGAAACACAGTCCCAAAGCCTGGCTGTTCAGGTGCTCCATCCACATTGAAAATACCCACAGCAGCTCTGAAAAGGAGAGCTTTGGAATTGCATGGACCTGTTCATGGAATAAAACTCAGCAAAGTGCTTAGCAGCTCAAGGAAATGGTTTGCTGCCTATTTTCCTCTTTTCTGGCATAACAGTTTGGTATAAAAGAGTGCATGAACCACCGCGTAACAGGTCTGGAAAGTGACTGTTCTGAACTGAAAATAAAAGAGAAACATCACATTTTATGCTATCATAAACTTTTTCTTGCAGGTTTGCTGGGACTGACGTTACATCTAATTGCTAATAAGAGTAATTTCTTCTTCAGATGGTAAATGATGCATGTAAAATAGCCCGAGGAATCAGATCTATCTTGTATTTAAAAATTAACAGAGATTTCATGTTTCTTCTCTTCCAGTGCATGAGATGCCATGCACGCAGACATGCCAGCACAGGGATGTGAGGTCCAGCTGCAATAGGTGAGATGAACCACATGCAGCTTTGCAAGACTCACTTGGAAGGTGTGGAGATGGATGGGTCTAAGCTCACAACAGTACATCTGCTTTGGTCCACACCACCAGTCTAACCTCATCTTACATCCTCTCATTCCTGTCCAAGGAAAACGACATGTCTTTTTTTTTCCTCCTCTGAGAATAAGCTTTTCTGAAAGGCCTCTTCCAGTGTTAATCAGAGGAACTCCACTGCCATCTGTGAAACAGCGACGATTTATATTCATCACTCCTTCATGACCTTGCAAGGGACTGAGTGATTAGCAACACAGATGGCTCAGAAGTAATACTTGTGGGCTTACAGTGAAAAAAGAGAAAGTGTATCCAAGACTCCAGTATGATGGAGACCCCAATACTAAAACTCACTAAAAAATATTAATCTCTCTTTCCCCAAGTGCAGCTTTATTTCTTGACCGTATTTACCTTACTTGTAGCCGTGTAGCTATTCAGATTCATGTTTAATTGCACGCCAGCTGCTCTATTCACTTAATGTGGTTTTAGCAAGTGGTTTGTGTACAGCTCTTTGGGAACCACAGAGATCCTCTTGCGATTACCAAGACTGTCAGAACTGGCAGTGGCAGCTAGCACACCTGGGAACAGTTGTGGGAGGTTGCACTTGGACATTCATGAGCTTTGCACATCCTAAGAGTTTCCCCAAGAGACGTTATTCATTTGTATTACCAAGATAAAGTCAGCAGGCAGATAATTTGAGCAGCATTTACTATCTATTTCATGCACTCAAAGTCTTGCACTCTCTAACCTTGGGGTAGAGCACAGGTAGCTTTATCATAGACCTATAAATACCACTGAAACTTCCGTTTCTGAAAGACAGGCCACAGTAATTTTCTTTGTGGCAGCAGTACTGCATTTATAGAGTAAGTGAATTGCTCACCTGCCTGCCAATTTCAACAGAAAAAGTTGATTTGGGAAAACTCCCCTGGACATAATGAAGCTGGAGGAACATCCACCCGCGGATGCGCGCAGGCTAAATAATAAGTGGTAATTCAACCCCAGGGGCATGTATTCAGACAAGGATCTCGCCCTGAGAAATGGCTCTGGCCCGAGTTTGTACCTGCTCGATGCATTAACCAATGTCTTCAAGCTGCTTGGGTTACGGATGAGCTTGTCCAACATGCTGACAATTTCGTCAAACTTGGGCCTGCTGTTGCGGTCTTTCTGCCAGCAGTCGAGCATTAGTTGGTAGAGAGCAGCAGGGCAGTCCATGGGACTTGGCAGGCGATAGCCTTCCTCCACGGCTTTAATCACCTACGGGAGACAAAACACAAGTCTGATGGGTTACTTTTCTTCCTCTCGCCTTTTTCTCAAATGCAAATTGACTTAAACAGAGAACTTTGGGACCAGCAATATGCTCACGTAAAATCCCACCGCCCCCCAACTCTGCACACAAGAGGCAAACCCAGTAAGCCCCACTATCTTTCATATTTTCTATGGGATGGGTTGAATAACTTAATTTTTGGTCACTGCAAAATGAATCTAGAAAGCCAAGGCACTGCTGCAACCAGGGGGCCAGATTGCTAGGTTGCACTTGTTCAAAGCTCAGCTGAGGTCTGTACGTTATATACCAGGAAACTCCTGGAGCCTACCCTAAGTCCATGAAAAGCAGCCTACGGGGCTTTCTGGCATCTTCTTGGAGTGCAGTGATTTTGTTTATTCAGATGTTGGCTTCTTTTTAAATGAAAAGGCATGTGCTAGACCGCAAATTTGTATTACAGTAATAAAAGTCTGACTGTATTTCAAAAGAGACTTTGAATGCTAATTGATGGATGGATTCAAGGCAGAGGCAGAACAACCATCTCATATATCATTCAGTACTGTCTGGGTCTAGTCATTTCTTAGTGTGGCCACATCTCTGCCAGGAATTTAAAATGTCAGCCCAAGAGTATGTAAATTAAAACCAGGGGAGGGTTGTTGCACTGATTTCAAATACAAACCATCTATGGTTCTATATCTAAAACAAGTGGTATGCACATGTGCTGCCTGCCCTCTTGAAAGGCAGAAATTAATAAATGAGGGCAGAATTGAAGAAAGCAACTTATTTTCCCCAGTTTGGGGCAGATTTACGGCAGGGCTGCAAGCCCAGCAGTTCCCATTTTGAACCACTACAATTTTCAGGAGAACGCAGCTCACGTTTCAAGCCACAAGGGTCTGTGACTGCGCCAAGAGAGTCCCGGTGGCCCATCTTCACACCCTCTACTCCCAAGACTCCTTGACCAAAAGGAGCTGGAAGCAGCTATTTGCTATGAGGAAAACCACAGCACTTCACTGTTGGACTCCAAGGACTGCCTCAGATGCCATTCATTCTAGGCAC
Source organism: Aptenodytes forsteri (assembly GCF_000699145.1). Taxonomy (NCBI): domain Eukaryota; kingdom Metazoa; phylum Chordata; class Aves; order Sphenisciformes; family Spheniscidae; genus Aptenodytes; species Aptenodytes forsteri. Next base: position 10,691,400 of record NW_008794665.1, on the reverse strand, counting down.
CGACTCATGATTTGAAAACATCCTGAGCTTAAAAAGAAGGCTCTATGGTTAGCATGAAGTTGTTTTCTTGATCTTTAGTCCCTATACAAGCAGTACAGGATGAGCCACGTCAGGCTGGCATTGCATTTCAGAAGGCTCCGAAATTCAGGACCACATGCATCGCTTTCAAATTGTCCTCTACCACAGGGCTTTTTGCCAAGTGGAAAAGTCCCAGGAATGAGCTGGGCTGGCTGAGCAGCAGTAGCGGGAGCCTCAGACTCCCTAAGGATGTACATAGTAGAGAAGAAGTTAGGCAAGGCTTTGTAATCTTCTCCAAGGGTAGCGAGCACGTCTGAAGATCTGTCCCACAAGATCTGCAGTCCTTTTGTGCCCATCTAAGACTTCATCTGTCAGTGGAGCAGTTGCACTGCTCTCCACCCAACCTGCACTTGCAAAGCAATCTCTTCTATGGCCTGGCTTTTGCTCGCAGCATCAAAAACCAGCCCCACCACATTATGCTATCTGCATTGTCTGTTCTTCACATCATGCTTTTCAGCTGGTCCCCGATACCAAATTTGCAGCTGCCCTATAAAAAAAGCCTCAGTGTGGCACAGCTACAAGAATGTTATTTGCTGTGTCCACGTCTGTATCTATAACAATAACGGATCATCCTCCAGCTGTAGCAGAAAGAAAATAGTAGCAAGTCGGGGAGCAGACCATCTGGCACCAGCTTAGAATATCTGAACTACATCTGCAATGGGGTTACGCATGTTTGATATTCCTGGCAGTAACATCACAATCAATAGCGTTAACTCAATTTACAGGATGTCGTTCGTTCTGGCGATACAATGTAAATGGTATCAAAATACTGTGAGAAGCTAGGATGCTGAAATACACTCTTGCATCTGAAGGTGCCTTGGGGGTCTGGCAATAAGAGGAGCAAAAGAATGAAACAAGAAAGACTGAGTCACTTGTAGCCACCACAATACTTAGAAAATAAGAAAATGGCACATTTGCTGTTCCATTCATCGGTGCATACTGCTTTGTAAGACTTGAAGAGCTAAAATTTGCACCTATAAGGAGGCATTTTTGTCCCTGTTCCTCTTCTGGACAAGCACTACTCACTTATGGATTGAGGCAACTGAACCAGATGTTAGGCAGAGGACAATTTGGGATAGTCTATTCCAGTACACCAAAGCAACACTTTTAGCTCTGTGTTTTCATAAAACCACCAGTCTGAAGACTAAAAAGGAACCACTGTGATCATTTAGCTTAGCAACCTGTGTAACACAGGCCACAAAATTCCTCTCAACAATTCCTGCATCAAAGCCTTATCTTGTGGTCAAGTCAAAGCATATTTTTAGAAGGCCATCCAGAAACCAGCACGACTAAAATGTGGTTTGTAGCCTTTGCAGTTACAACGCTGCCTGCCCTATGGCACTGCACCTCCTTTAAAGCAATCCAGCTGTAACATGGTGAGAATCGTTTTGCTCATCACCGACTGTGCTTGCAAACGACGTGCTTTAATTACAAGCCACGCAACAAGAAACTCTTGTGCAATGGAGTCCAAAATTCATGTGAGCAGAGGCCCCTGGTCCTCCACATGAAAACCAATGCGGTATCTAACACCACTGATTCTTCCGCCAACGCAAGCAGGGGAGGAAAAGAAGAGGAGGTCTTCAGAAGATGAAGGATAAAGGCATAAATTGCATGAGAACCATGCCACAGCACTGAATTAAGTTTCCCAGGCTACCACTATCCAGGCACTTGCCACCTGCACAGAGGTAACCCAAGCAAAGCCTGAGCAGGAACTGATGCTCATAAACATCTCACCAGTCCTCTGCTTTCTGCTGCTAAAAGAAACCAGTCCCCCATCTGCTTCTTCTCAGGCAAGTGTGAAATTCACTCTGTGCCCCACAGCGCACGGAGGCATTTGGGCTTTTCGGAACAGTTCTGCAAAGTGTGAATGTTCATAGTGTTACGATCCAGACAAGGGACTCCCCTGGCCACGGAGCGTTATTTCACTGGCACCAGCCTGAATCTTAGCCTGGCATTTACTGAACAACATCTGTGCTATGTCAGTGCATCAGCAATAAAGACAGTTACAGTGCTCAGTGTGACCGAAAAAGCTTGGCTCTCAATTGCTACATTCTCTGCACAGGCTATGGAGGAAAGTCTCTGTATTTGATTGAGATAAATCCCTGTGTAGATACATGCTGCTTTACCAAACTCCCTGCAAACATGACAGCCTCAGCAATGCAGAAGCGGTGGGGCATTCATGCCAAACAACGCGCTCGTCTCCTTGGCAAGAATCATGGCGTGACTGTCTCAAAGGTACCGCTCGTTTCCGCGCCTGGACTCAAAGCAAGATGAGACAGCAGCTCGGCATGACAGGTAGTAACATCCACTGATGGCAAAGGCCCGCAGACAAAACACAGGAGAAGCAGAGGCTCTACCTTTGCTGCCAGCAAAACGGCAGAAAGTCACGGGGACAGGCATACTGCTCAAAAAAGAAAAAAGGATGAAACATCAGGTGTTGTGACCAGAGGAAACCCATGGCAGAGCAAGGACTTGCTTTGCCCAGCCAGCAGCAGCATCTTCGCAGGCAGCAGGGCTGCAGAGATGAAGTGGGAGGGATGAGGAACGACTCTGTTTGCCACACACAGAGTGGTGCATTTCCCCCCCCAACGCAGAGCTGCTTTGGGATCCCCACATGCCTCATGGTGACCCCGACCTCATGCACTAGCTGGCATCCTCACAGACCTCCACATGTCATGGTTCTCAGAGATGCAAAGAGGAAAGAGGGGCCTAGAAAATTTGGCAACCCCAGGCTTAAATTTTTTTAGCCTTAGACGAGGACAGATGTTTATGGTGAGCTCAGGGTAGGAGGTACCTTACACAGGCTGGGGTCAGAGCTGCAGTCAGGAGGGGGACAGTGTCCCCAGGCATCTCCCTGTTTGGAGATGCTTCAGAGGGTGGCCTTGAGGACAGAGGCTCAAGGGGGCACTGGGGCCCAGGAGCAAGGGGACACAACTCAAAGGGTGCTGTACAAACAAACCGTGAGAGCTTGTGTTAGCACAGACTTACAAGATGTTCACAACAGGAGCAAAACTATGCTCTCGAGATCAGCAATGCAAGGGCAACCGAGACGTAGCTCTCTGGACTGCTGTCACTAGATCAAATCACCAGCTTTTGTGCAGGGAAACAAAGCCCTTACCATGACTCTCTTGAGTGCTGCTTTACATGGCAGCAGGGGTTTGAACACACAATTGAAATGCTGCCAGTTTATCAGCATCTATCCCCTGGCAGACCTTTGTCATTAAGCAGAGGAGGGACAGGCTCCAGCTCTAACAGCATTAGTGAAGCTCCAGCGGTCTGCTGGGGGAAGCAGGCTTGCTTCTGTGCAGATGCATTTCCCTCTGCGCACAGACTGTTCTGGGCTGCTGTTGCAAAAAAAGAGCATCAAACGAGAGGATCATTTTTGTCTGACATGGGGGAGCAAAGCCATTTTTACAGCAGCTCTCCTCCTCTTGTCCCCATCCTGTCTTTCTGATTGCAGAATGAACACCGAGCCCTCAAACTCCCATCATGCGGCAGCTCTCACACGTGCTTACATCTTGGTTTGTCATTTCCCAGTAAGGCCTCTCGCCGTAGGACATCACCTCCCACATCACGATGCCGTAGCTCCAGACGTCGCTGGCCGATGTGAATTTGCGGAAGGCGATTGCTTCGGGTGCTGTCCATCGGATGGGAATCTTCCCTCCCTAGAAGGAAAAGAAAAGGAAAAAAAAACCCAAAAACCATATTGCAGAGGAGGGCAGAGAACATGCAAAAGAGGACGAAACAGCACTTCTTAGAGCACCAAGGGATATTATTTTCTCTCTGGAAAGAGACATCGAATTTTAAAGTAAATCTGTTTGACAGCATGGGGCCCCTTTCCACATTATCTCAGCCCATAAGCATTTGTAGGCTGCCTACTAATTGGCTGTCCTGAAGGTTTGTTGTTTGAATGCTGGGACATGTATAGGATCAACATCTCAATTATGTTGCATGGGTTGGTAGGGGAATACAGTTCCTCCGTTTCTGAGAGCGAGCGGGGGAGGAACAGACAGCTCTGAAGCTGAGGAAGACTTTGATCTAACGAGGGCTTCATGCAAATTGCTGTGGAAGTAATGCCCTTTTTTTCTTTCCTTTTTTATTTTTTTAATGTGGTCCCGATCCTGCAGAGATCTGCATAGCGGGCACAGAAATCTGTGTGTGCAAAGATCAGTCTGCTTGGCCTCTGCTGTGGGACTGAAAATGATGCCACAGCTGTCAAATGTGCTTTGCTGTTTGCTTTTCCCCTTTCTACCATTTTAGAAATCAAACTTCAATTCAGCTCTGAGAAGAAGGGAGGGAAAGGGGAGTCTGGATTAAGGAATACTTTTCTCATTGGGTTTAAAGAGTTGTCTCCCCTGATTTATACCAAAATATATTTTACTGTGAAGTCCCTTCCTCTCAGCGTTGAGCTAAATATTGGAAGGTCTCCCTGAATGCCCCCTAACAGTGTTTGTTATTGGAAAAAGGTAGAATTTGGAACACATTTTCAAAGCAAATTTTGAAAAGTCCCTTCTTCCAGTAATTATTTATTCACCGGCTTATCAGCGCATGCCTTAAGTGAGGGGCCAGATTCTCAGCAGTGCCAATTAGCACATGGCAGCACATTGCAGCCGCAGCAGGGCTGGCTGAGAGCCCTCCACCCTGCTGGGAGGCTCCGGTCCAGCCGTGCACTGAGCCCCGTCACGGGGCTGTGACTGCCAAGAGCTGAAAGGCCTTTCCCAGATCTCCGCGGGAACTGGGAACACGAACCAGAGAGCTCCCACCACCTGTAAAACAATACCCCTGGAAAAACATGCTAACAGGACATGCCCAGGCATGCCAATCGCTGCCACGAACATTGGAGGCTCTCTGCAAGCCTGTGCTGCTGAGGATGGGTCCTGTCCACCCCCTCTCTGCAGCGCTGGGGCCACGTGGCCTCCCACTGGGATGGGTGGGCTGATGCCCTAAAAGGATGGATCAAGGATGGAAAGAGGCAGAGCACTGAGGCTGGAGCAGCTCTTTCTCAGGTTGGGGGAAATTGCCCTCAACAGGGTAACGTTGAGGGTGATGTGCATCATTTGCAAAGGGCATTACATGCTTACCAATGTTTTAAAAGGGTCAAATTGTCCAGAAGACCATGGCTTACAACTCTGCATGGGTGCCTAACCAAAGCACTTGCTCTTGCTCTTTCCTCCCTTTGGTATTCACCAAAAAGGACAGAATAGAGCTGGGAGCGCGGCACCTTTGCAAAGTTGGCTATTTGACTCTGGTGCCCAACATGAACTTAAAAGTTATTAGTTCTGCCTTATTTGGCCATCCCCACTACAAAGTTACAGGCATTTGCAAAACGAATCTGATAATGATTAACTGGTAACACCTGGCCAAACCCTCATGCACAGTTTAGAGGCTCTGGATTTGTAGAAACCTCTTTGCCAAAGAGCCTGAACACCAAAATGTGGCATGGAATACATTTTTCTTGAGCTCAATCAGTTGGGTATCCTCATAACTCACCCTGGTTGTGTACGCTGCTTCGGGGTCATCTTCCAGGACTCTGGAAAGGCCGAAGTCTGACACCTTGCAGACTAAGTTGCTGTTGATTAAGATATTCCTGGCAGCCAGATCTCTGTGTACATAACCCATGTCAGACAGGTACTTCATTCCTGACGCAATGCCTCGCAGCATCCCGACCAGCTGAATGACCGTGAACTGCCCATCGTTCTTCTGCAAAAGGAAGGAGACATTTGATCAGTTGAGAGTCTCTGCACCCTCAGCATTGCGTGGGCATGAATAAAAATGCAAAGGCAAGTCTTCAGGGAAGAAAAACAGGGAAATTAATAATTCATTACTCTAATGCTCTGACCACGAAGCTTTTCAAAGTTTCACTGTTTGGATTAGGATCTCTAGAGACAAAGCTAAAGAAATGTAGTTCTTTTAACTGGAGATCAAGGACCGAGCTATTTCCACCGGTGACTGATAAAGAGACTGCGACTGGGAGCAAACACATGTAGTTATGTGTATAAAGGCACCGTGGCGGCCTGTCTCCAAGTCAGCCAACTGGATGGTACCAAGTTGCATGGAAATCCTACCTGCAGAGGTCCATGTGTGAATATTTGGGGGTAGGGGCTCTTCCCCATGTTGCCACACTGCATTTCTAACCACGTCCCCTATCCTCCCTTCTCTAGCTCTTATGTTTCATGGAAGAACTCTGACAAGTCTGGGGTTTGCCATGATGCAGTGTGGATGTGCTCTTGAAACATCAAATTTTGCAGGATAAGTTAATCATTTCCATGCAGCAGACTGCCTTCTAAAATAAACATAATATCCTCCAATTTATTCTTATCTGTTTGTATCAATGCACGAACCAGGTCCTTCATGATGCTGTATAAATATAGATCAAACAGCCAACTGAGCTACTCCTGCCTCCAGAGAGCATCAACCCAGCAAACGTTTTCATTGATATTAACCATCTGCAAAGAACCCATACTTTAACCAAGGTCCCCCTGGAAAAAGGATCTAAGTATTACCTTTAAAAATGTATCCAGAGAACCGTTCTCCATGTATTCAGTCACTATCATTACTGGTTTGCCTGGAAAAAAAAGTGCACAAGTTTGTTAGCAATTTATTTAAAAAACATGAACAATAATAAAGTCTTTTCATAATGCGTCTGAATGTGAATATACAGCCATGCAACAGTAAATCTACACCAAGACACTGCTGTCCCAGCAGGATGACAATAGTTTTTGCCAGAATATATGCAGAAATAGGGCAATCAAGGAGGAGGGGATGAAAACGTAATCCCGTTGTTATGGGTGGGGTACCAAGCCCTAGAGTGTTTAGATGATGTTTGAGGAAGAGGTTGCAAGGTGAACCCAGGCAACCTATGCACAACTTTCTCCTCGTCTCCGTGAAAAAGCTGAAAGCTTGCAGAGGCCAAATTGCACACAGTGACCTCTTTGGACTCTTCCCTATAGCTTCAACACCCTGAATTAGCAATGGGAGCCCAAGAGGAGCAACCAGGATGATCTGAAGTATCTATCTGAGCTTGGTAGCCACCAAAACCAAGACCAGGAAAAGATGGGATTACATCCCTTGTAATTCAAGTAATCCCATGTGACTACCCTTGTAAACACATCTGGAAGTAAGAAAAGGAATATTTATGCTGCAGAACAAAAGCAAGTTAAGTATGGAATGAGTGCTAGTGGAAATCAAAATAAAAGTTCTTAACAAAAGACCTGGTCTCCTATTGTTGACAGGAGTAATAATGTTTTTCCAAATCCATTTGATTAATTTTCATGCCCGAGTCATTTTAATGGTAATTATATATAGGTTTTGCTCAGTTTTTATATCTAATTTCTCGCCAGCTTGCCACAATGACATAGCAATAATTAACGTGATGTGCTCCAGCCCTTGTAAATTCAATGAAATCTTATAAGAACATGTAAATTATTTTTTAGTTAAATCAATTTCCATTAGCTAGCATGAAGCACAGGCAAAGAGGAGCTGTCAATTATTTGTAAAGAGCATTATAAATGTCTTTCATAGAAAAGATCAACGAAAGCTGCTGCATGTCATAACATGCGCATGAAGGTAAATGCTCCTAAGAATTGGTGCATGTTCTACCATTTAGATTGATCTTAATCTTCCCGCTTTCCCATTACCTTAACTATTTGCCTAATTTACTGCTTAATTATCTACATAATAAAGGTAATTGTGAACTTGTCAATCAAAACACTCATTGTTGTGCAGATACTACCTTTGTAGCATGAGGGACCTGCGCTGCTTCAATTCTTTTAAGTTAATATCACAGCTACTGCCTGAGCTTGAAGCTTGCCAAAAGTATTACTTTTGATATGATAAATGCACCTCGGGGCCATGAAAAATATCGTTGAGTCCCAAACAAAATAATGGGCCCCATCTTCAAGGATAAATCATCTGTCTACGCACAACATGGGCTGCGTGCAGGAGGGAGGAGAGATCTCAGGTGATGTTGCTACAGGTTGGCAAACACGTCAGTGGCTATGCAGGGAAGGAAAATCCCAGGTATATCTCAATTTTTTTTTTAATTTTTTTTTTCTTTTTAAACACTAAACCCCCGGGTCCCTTATCTCTGACACTTCAAAGCAGCGTGGGAGCGAGACTGGCATCTTGTTACGCCACCACCCTGGGGGGCCTCCTTCAGACTCCTGCCTTTGGTTGCCATTAGAGAAAAGAACATAAGATTTCTGGCACTTATGTTTCATTATCTGACTGCTGCAAGTTGACAGTAATCGTGGAATAAATTAGCCCCATAACCAAGAGCATGGAAATAAAGACACAAATAGAGTAACTTTCAACAAAGTAAATTAAAAGTAAACATTGGCCCTTCTAAAGCGCTGGGCTGATTCTCTGTGTCAGCAGGGCTCCCTCCCGCTGGCATTATGGGGCCATAAAATGTGTGTCGATGCCATTCGTATCAATGTACTAATGCAACATGCACACTGTCAGTGCAACCAAACGGGATGCGAATGAAAACAGGACCGTCATTACCTTTGTAAAGCAGAAATAGCTAAGGGCTTGTCTGCACAGGGACAATGAAGACGATTAATCCAAATTAACTAAGGTGTGCATTTGAACTAGATTAGTTAAATGGTATTAAGCCCCTGCACAGATATTCTCATTCAGAATTAAAAATGGCCTAATTCAATTTAACTTAATTTACTTCCAAAGTAAATCATGATGCAGCGAAGACATTTTACCCTAAAGATCTGAATCTACAATACGCCAATGACTAAAACACTGAAGGGGAAAAAGAAGTTAAACAATACTTTGAGGTAGCAGCATAGTTTTGGATTCATAAAGGTTGTTTTGGTCTATTTAAAAGAAAAGAAAAAAGCTGGGAAGATGCTCCAGATGCCCAATGGAAAAAACTTTGAGTGCAGTAAACAAGCATTTACTGAGCTAATGAGGAGCTCAGGGTGTACATACCCGCCTGCATCCAAACTCCAGTTGCTCCAAGTCTAATTTAGAAGGAAAGCTCCCAGTGTTTCCACAGCCTTTAGAGCTGACGGCCACTTTATATAAAAGGCAGCTCTATAGGGAGGCCCATCCTCTCTAAAAGTGGGATTCCCACCCCCCGCCCCGAGGCCCCAGCAGCCAGAAAGACTCAAGCCCGTGTCAGCAGCAGCTTTGATGTGTGTATAATCGTCACTCGCTTCCTGCCCAATATCCCACACCCCTGCAGGGCTAGAAATGGGAGCTTTTATGTATTAAGGGCTACACAAGGTGACCCCGAGAGATTTTGGTATTTATTCAATTTTGGGGAGAAACCTATCTTGGTTATTTTTTTTCTTTTCTTAAAAGTTTTAGGAAATGCAATTTCAAGGAAAAATGCAAGAAAAGGCTGTTGATTGCAAAATAGCATTGATTTTGAGTAGGTTATAAGGATCTGAATAGGACAAACAGCGTCTCTGTACCTTCTCTATTGCAGCTCTGAAAAAGAACTACTTTTGGAGACACTGCCTCTGATGAATGACAAATGGTACTAACAGCAGCCACATGGCCCCAAGCACCGGCATTTGAACGGTAGTAGCTAAGCTCTGACATTACCAATCACGAAGACAAGAGGGGAGACAGCCATTCACACTTGCAAGGCTGGTGCTTCTTCAGCTAGCAAAAACTTCCCAAAACACAGAATATATCTTAAAATAAAGGAGTAGTTGTTTTCAACAAAAAAATCCTTGATGCAAATAACGTAGATCCTCCAAGGCTTTAAAATGGAAGAGTAAAAACAACTCTGCACCTTTCCCACAGCCTCAGCACAGCACCAACAGCCAGAGGGGCATGGGCTGGGCACATTCGGATGTGCCGTCCCTTCCTCTGCCCTTATCTTTAGTGCATACAGTAATGTGGAGAAGAACTGGGCTGGGAAAGTTATGGAAGGTTATTTTGCTAACTGGGCAGTCAGACCTCAGTAACTCTTGTGCTGGGATGTTTTGCCAGCCATGTCACATTTTCCCCAAGCCCTCAACCCCTCTCATAATCTATATGCCAGCACTAGGGGCAACTATTACCATGGGCATCACTAGCAGATCCCAGAGGGAGCTTGCCTTAATCATGGTTTTACACAGTCCTGTTGTCTTCAGCTACACTCCTGTTCTTCTTCCCTGCTTCTGGAAAGCAAAACTTCAGCTAACTTGTGTCTTTGCTCACATCCCGTGTGAATGATCACAAGGCTCAGCACTACCCTCCTGTGGGCTTTGCTTCACTGGTTTCTCAAAATAAGGTGGCTGGAAATCATCAGGGATTGCGGTGTTCCGCCCCCCCCCCCCCCGAGAACTAAGT